>NC_136504.1:74003451-74013451 GCF_053919585.1 Euprymna scolopes
TTATATGAGGTAAGTAGACGTACACAAGGTCAGTTGAGAGTGGCTCAACGACATCAGAATGAATCGGAAACCCAACGAAGCTTTCGCCTATACCAAGGGCAACAACGAGAGGCTGCATGGAGAGAGAGTATGACTTTGCCCCAGCAATTGACAGAAAACGAGGCAGCTAGACAACGAATGACTGCTTTGAGACACCATGAAATAGAACACTGCAATAGAAAAGGATTGCTCTACAACAAAAATGACTCTCTCACTACAGCTGATATAGGAAAAATGGACAAAGTATGTCAACATTGCTCAGCTGTAAAATTTAAAGGAGAAACCCCTGGTTGTTGTTGTTCTTCTGGCAAAGTTGTGCTTGATAGCTTTCCACCACTGCCTCAGTTGCTTCAAGATTTGCTCTCCGGCAATGGTCCCATCTCTAAAGATTTTCTGCAAAATCTACGCAGTTATAACAATTGTTTTGCAATGACATCATTTGGTCACAAAATTGCGGCAGTACATGGGTGGAATCCTTCTTTTAGAATTCGAGGCCAGGTTTGCCACCAGATTGGGAGTCTTTTACCACCTGAAGATGAAACAGCAAAATTTATTCAAGTCTACTTCTTGGATAGTCTGGAAGAGGAACTACATAATCGGGGACGTGACAGTAGACTCAATAGAGACATTCTCCAAAGTCTGACTGAATTTTTACATGAGAACAACAGCTTTATTTGTCAGCTGAAAACAACAAAGGAGAGGATTGAAGAAGAACACTTGGTAGAACATAAAGTTGTCATAAGGGAAGACCGAAGGCCGCAAGAAGAGCATCCACGGCGATTCAATGCTCCAACAACAACGTATGAGATTGGAATATTAATGGAGAATGAACCAACAGCTAACCGGGATATTGTCTTGCGTTTTAGAAATGATACATTAAAATGGATCTCCGAACTACATCCCCTCTACGATACTTTAATGTACCCGTTAATGTACCCCTATGGTTCTCCATCTTACAACATCTACATGAAGGCATCCAATGGGCGAAAAGTTACCCAACAGCAATTTTATTCGTACCATTTAATGACTCGGCCTGGAAACTATTTTCTCTGGTACCGAAGGCTATTTCAACAATGGCTGGTGGATGTGTACTGCAAGATTGAAACAGAACGTTTACAGTTCCTGAGGCGTGAGCAACAGACCCTGAGAGCTGACAATTATAGCAACTTGAGAGATTCAATTCTTAGGGAGGATGGGAATCCAGAACAGTTTGGTCAACGAGTTGTACTTCCGGCAACTTATACAGGAGGCCCTCGATACATGTTTGAGCGTCAAAGTGATGCCATGGCATATGTTCGGCGAATGGGCCGAGCCGACCTCTTCATCATGTTCACAACAAATCCAAAGTGGACAGAAATTACAGAAAATTGTCTTCAAGGGCAAGACCCTCAGGATCGTCCAGATATTGTTGCCAGGGTTTTCAGGCAGAAGCTAAAAAAGTTACTTGAATTTATTAAAAAGGGAGGATTTGGCAGGTTGAGGGCTTTCCTGTACAGTATTGAATATCAAAAAAGAGGACTGCCGCATGCACACATCCTCACCTGGCAGGCCCCAGAGGACAAACTTCTACCAGAAAAAATGGATCTCTGCATATCTGCAGAGATCCCTGACAAAGAGGAAGATCCTGATCTTCATGCTAAAGTGATGGCACATATGGTGCATGGACCTTGTGGACCATTTAATCCAAATTGTCCATGTATGATTGACAACAAATGTTCCAAAAAATACCCAAAAGAATTTCTTCAGTGTACCAAGCAAGGCCAAGACTCTTACCCCAAGTACAGGCGAAGAAAACCAGAAGATGGAGGCCAGACTGGTACAATAAGGATGAAGAGAAATGGTCGGTATGTTAATCAAGAAATAACAAACCAGTGGATTGTTCCGTACAACAAGGTCCTCCTTCAGCAGTTCAACGCTCACATTAACGTAGAAATTTGCAGCTCGATCCAAAGCATCAAATATGTCCTCAAATACGTGAATAAAGGATGTGATCAAGCAGTGTTTGAACTACAAAGAACTGATGGAGCAGCTAACCAACAAGGCCAAGTACAAAGTCACATTGTGGATGAGATCCAGCAGTTCCAGAATGCAAGGTATGTCGGCAGTTCAGAGGCAGCCTGGAGGATATTGGAACATCCCATCCATGAACATTTCCCCCCAATTGTACAACTTTCTGTTCATCTTGAAAATGGGCAGCGTGTCATGTTCTCAGCTGATACTGCTCTGGAACGAGCCCAAGGTCCACCGCCTGCCACAACTTTGACAGCATTTTTTCAACTCTGCCATGAGGATGACTTTGCAAGGGGTCTCAAATACGTAGAAGTCCCTGAGTTTTACACTTGGAACAAATCGACAAAGAAATGGATGAGAAGAATGCGTGGGGTACAAGTTGAAGGTACTGAAAATGATGATGTATGGAAGGCACCATGCATTGGGAGAATCTACACGATTAGTCCAAAAGCAGGGGAGTGTTATTTCTTACGCCTGTTGCTCAATGAGGTTGCTGGTCCAACTTCATTTCAAAATTTGCGAGCATACAATGGTCAGGTGTTTGAAACATACAGAGCAGCGTGCCTTGCTCGAAGCCTTCTAGAAAATGACCATCACTTGCATCAAGCAGTAGGAGAGGCAAGTGCCACTCAATCACCTTCAAATTTGCGAAGCCTATTTGTGATAATTTTAACAGCCTGTGAGCCAAGAAATCCTCTTGAGATCTGGATGGCTTTTCGTGATGTAATATCTGAAGACATTCTTCACAGATACAGGCAAGAAGTTAACAATCCAGAAGCAGATTTTAATGAGGACATCTACAATAAAACTCTTTGTCTAATTGAAGAAAAAGTTCTCCTTATGTGCGGTCAACCATTGGCAAGCTATGGATTACCTGCACCAATGCAAGGGAGAGATGAAAGACTCACGAGAGAGTATCAACGTGAAGTTACTTATAATCTTGAAGAACTTCCCTACAAGCAGAAAATATGCAAGAAAAACTGACCGATTCTCAAAGAGAAGTTTACAATTCATTCATGGCAATGTTGGAAGCACAAGGTGAAATGAACAAAAACATGATGTTTCTTGATGCTCCAGGTGGTACGGGCAAGACTTTTGTAATCAATTTGATCCTTGCAAAGATTAGATCCATGAGAAAGATTGTGCTTGCAACAGCATTCAGTGGCATTGCTGCTACTCTACTACAAGGTGGCCGCACTCTTCACAGCACTTTTAAAGTACCCTTGGATACTTATCGAATGGATCAGCCAGTTTGCAAAATTACTGGTAACTCAGCCTTGGCAAATGTAATTAGAGACACCTCTGCAATCATTGTAGACGAAGCCCCAATGACGCACAAGAGTGCTTATGAAGCAATTGACCGAACACTGCAAGACATCACAGGAAACAAGAATCCCATGGGTGGCATTCCAACCTTATTTTGCGGTGATTTCCGTCAAATCCTCCCAGTGGTTAAAAATGGCACAAGGGCTAACATTGTCAATGCAAGTTTGAAACAATCCTATCTCTGGAGGCACGTTATAGTGAAGAGACTGACTACTAATATGAGAGCCTATATCTCTGATAACACAGCTGCAGCAGACTTCTCAAAATTGCTTCTCCAAATCGGTAATGGTCAGTTTCCTATCACTTCTTCACCTGACACAATTAAGATTCCAACTGCGCTTGGTAAATGTGTCGGTAATCAGAAGCAACTGAAAGACAAAGTGTACCCAGACCTGCAAAACAATGGAAAATCACCGGATTGGCTTGCTGAGAGGGCTATTATTTCGCCATTAAACAGCAATGTGAATCATTTGAACAATTCAATAATGGATGAATTTCCAGGAGACACAAAGCAATACAAGTCAGTTGATTCAGCTACTAATGAATATGAAGCTGTTCACTACCCTGTGGAGTTTTTAAACTCTTTGGAGATATCTGGAATGCCTCCACACATTTTAAATCTCAAAATTGGATCGCCAATCATGATTCTTCGATCCTTGGAACCGCCAAAAATAACAAACGGAACCAGATGTGTTATCACCAGATTGCACACCAATGTACTTGAGGCCACCATTTCCTGTGGTCCCTACAAAGGCGCAACCGTTCTACTGCCAAGGATCCCCTTAGTTCCATCGGACTCAGTACTTCCATTTAAATTCCGGAGACTCCAATTTCCTGTGAAGGTGTGTTTTGCAATGAGCATAAACAAAAGTCAAGGTCAGACATTTAACACCATTGGCGTAGACTTGACATCAGACTGCTTCAGTCACGGTATGTTCTACGTCTCCATCAGCCGGACAGGAAGTTCAGAAAAACTCTACATTCTGGCTCCAAATCAAAGCAGCAGAAATGTAGTTTACCCTGAGGCTCTTTAGTGAAAAGTTCGAGAAATGGATATGAGGAAAAACTGACATGATCTGATTGTGGTAAGTTTTTAGTATTGAATGTGCAAGATAAAATTTAAGCAAGAGTTGAAAATGACTTCAATGAAAAATTTACTATGTAACATCAAGTAACCTTCCTTTTTGATGAAAATGTTTTGTGAAGTTCCTGATTGAATTTCAGTCACTACAAGAGGTAGTTAAAATGTTAATCACCTTATGCAATCGTTGCTCTTACAACATCAACTTACTGGAAAGGTGCCCACAGATTTTGGTACCCGAGTGCGCAACAAAGCTCCGTGCGAAGCACGGGTATCTTTGCTAGTATATATATATATATATATATGTGTGTGTATAGATATATATATATATATAAAAATGTAAGTTTGGTTCGTTAAAAGTAAATAATACGATATTTCTACATTACTAATTTATTTGAAATTTTCAGACAACCTAACTTTAGAGTCGAGTGATGTTTTATTGTCATTAAAATAAATTTACCTCGCGAATTTTTAAAATATTAAATAAAATTTAAATATTTTTCGAAGTTGTTACTGCGAGACTTGCCCGGTTTTATTTCTGGTAACTTCCGTTTCAACTACTCTCGAATTACCAGATAAGTAAAAAAAAAAACAAACTTACTCATGCAGAGAGTGAACCGTGCTGAAATAATAACATTATTATTTAAAAAGCCATTCTTAACATGGGGAAGGGAGGGTGTTTTGTACCAATTCTGTACTTTAACCTTACAATGGAATAAAAACATATCATAAAACTTTAATTAAACGTGGAAATACGATTTTTAAAAAAATAGCGCGGATCACTCTCTGCATTAGCACACACAAAAAAAATAATAATCCCATATTTTAAAAATTTAAATTCATTTATGTACTTACCAATTTTTTAATTTTAAATTCCTTTAATGTTAAGGTTTTTCACTCATGAAACATTACGTTTTAATTGTTTAGGTTTTTTCACGGCATTGTTTACATAAAAAAGTTTGTTTTAACTTTTTCTAAACTGTTTCATTTTTACGACATGCCTCAACGTATTATAAACACCCTAACCTCCCCATGTTAAAAAAAAACGCCCTTTCATAAACCTCGAAAGCCGTTCTTAGTATGGAGAGGTTGGGGGTGTTCATTCCGAAAGCCGTTTTAACATGGGGAAGTTAGGGTGTTTATAATATGCTGGGGCGAGTCGTAAAATTAACAAAGTTGCTATCTATTATTTATTGCAAAAATTGCTTGAAATTTATTTATTCGACAAAAAAAAATTACATTTCGGTACTCCTTGGGCGTTGAGTTCCATGGCGACCACCAGAAAAAAATAATAGTCGCTCCCTTAGTCCCCCACCCCACCCCGCACGTAACATATTTTATTTACTGACGTTGCCGTAACTAAACGATTTTTTGTCACCAGTGGCGGCTCGTGCATGGAGCTGTAGGACTGCAGCACCCCCAAGTTATTTCTACACAATATTAATGATAAAATTAAAAATAATACGTTTGTTTATTATTATTATTATTATTATTATTTTATTTTTTCTATGTGTACATTATAAGATCATTAACTTTAATGTCGGTATCTCCAAATTCATATAATAACAAAAATAAAACTTGCTTGGAGCTGTGAAATTCACAGTTACACTTTCTTAATGAAATTCTCTTGTACGCATGCGCGGATTAGACGCTTTAGACAGCCGATGAAAGTATCTTGAGGAACTGTCGCTTGGCGCAGCTCCGTGTCATGAAATTCGTTGTTTGCTTAGAGTGTGTGCCTGTATAGATATGATAACATTGTTATTGAAAATAAAAAAGGAGGTTTACTTATATTTTTTAAAATTATTATTAAAATCTGCACATAACGTATTCTTGTACATAAAATATTGTGCTATTTTTTTTTTAAATACGCACACTTTTAGCGTTGCGATTTAAGTCGGTAGCAGACGGAAATATATAATATGCAGAAACTGTTTATTTTTATTTATTAAAAGTATGCGGGAATTTAGCAGTGAAGCTAACACGCGGCCAAGGGTAAAAACCAAATATACAATAAATAAATCTTACCATAAAAATAAAGTTACTTTTCTATCCACCTGCCTTTTTGTTTGTTTCTTTAAAGTAGTTTTAAATGCTATTTATTTTGCAACAACTAAACTTTACAAAAAAAACTGTTTACATTTTTTCCTAGAAGCAAAAAAGCAAAGAAACAGTTTATGTTGAAAATACATTTTAGTTAGAAATCTTTTTAACGTGTATGTTTTAGAGATAAAAAAAATTAGCATTTATTTGCCTCCGACAAGGACAATGTTAGAAGTTTTACACTTTGAAAAATGGATTTTTTACACAAGATTTTTAAATTAAAATGTGTTTGTAAGTAAAAAAAGACAGTTTTTTTTATAATTATGCATTTTTAAACTTTACATTGAATTTGTTAGTAGATGGGTCAGATAATACGCACTAAAAAAAAGTAATTAGAAATCCTTCTGGACTGAGACAATTTAAATTTTTTGTTTTTTTGGGAAGAAAGCTACATTAAAATTCGATGTTTTCTAATGCTTATATATGACATCCTATTTTCTTATAATAAATCTCCACTTTATGTCGATCTTTACCGGCATGGGAAGGTCAGTAAATAGCCAAGTTGGTTCTTTTTATATAAAAAGCAAGTTGTTAAAAGATTTGTAAATAAAATTTTGTATCTTTAAATATTTTTGTTTGTTTGCTCACTATATAAAAATGTAAACTTTTTTTGTTTTGCATTTCATTTACAAATACGTTTTGTTATAAATACATCTTTAAAAATAAATTTTCTAAATAAAACTGTTATTAAATAAAACGCTATTTTCAAATAGTAAACTCCTTAATTCGTAGGGAGGCAGGTAAATTTCAAAGTTTTTCTTTTTTGTTTTTATAAAAAATAAGTTATTTTTAAAAATGTTTTTCGTTTGTTTGCAAAAAACAAAACAAAAAAAACGCAAACTTTTATTTAATCTGAAAAGTTTAAAAGGAATAAATATATATATTATTTTCATTCTGTAAAGTGTACATAATTTAAAAAAATCTTTTTAATAAAAATGTTTTTGCGTATTATCCATTTCTGATTGATTATTTGTCCTTGTTATATATTTGAATATTTATTTGAATGTTTGTTTATTATTTGATTAAATATTTATTTATATATTCGAATTCCTTTACACGCTATTAAAAAAAATAAGTAAAATTTTTGAAGCAGCACCCCCACTAATCTCAGGCATGAGCCGCCACTGTTTGTCACATTTACAAACATTTATTTATTTATTTATTTTGAAAAAAGTTTTACTTTTTATTAATATTAAAAGAAAAATGGGTACTCATGCAGAGAGTGATCCGTGCTGAAATAATAACGTTATTATTTAAAAAGCCATTCTTAACATGGGGAGGGGAGGGTGTTTTGTCCCTATTCTGTACTTTAACCTTGCAATTGAATAAAAAAAAAACATATAAAACTTTAATTAAACGTGGAAATACGATTTTAAAAAAAAAACGTGGATCACTCTCTGCATTAGCACCGAAAAATGTTACTAAACATTTATTAATAATTTCTCAATTTACAAACATTTGATTTTAAATTTCTTTTTAAATGACGACTTTTTTTGTTTAAATATCCCCCCCCCAAATGGTGTTTATTCCGAAATCCGTTGTTAACATGGAGAGGTTGAAGGTGTTTATTCTGAAAGCCGTTCTTAACATTTGTGGAGGTGGACCTAATGTAAAAAAAAAAAAAAATAAGTTAATTTAAAAAAAAAAAACTAAATCATTTACTGATAACTTCTCACTTTTACACATATTTTTTAATTTACATGCGTAGATGAACAAATTGTTGAATAGTGCGAAAAAAAACGTTTTTGTAATAAACTTCGGGATAATTTTTTTAGTAAATATTTACATTTAGGTCCACCTCCACAATTTTCTTTTTTAAGTGACGACTTTTATTGATAAATAAATTTACTTCTCTGCAACTTTTATTGATAAATAAATCTACTTCTCTGCAACGCCACTGAACCCCTCCTTTTTTTTTTAATAGTATTTTCAGGTGGGTATGCTGACAACAAATATCAGTTAAATTTTGCAAATAGCCCCCCCCCCCTCCAAAAGTGGTGTTAATTCCGGAAGCTGTTCTTAAGATGAGGAGGGTGGGGTGGGGGGGGGTGATCATAAGGTGGACCTAATCTAAAAGAAAAAAAAAAAGAAAAAAAAGTTTTTATGCGCAAATAAGCAACTATTTTTTTTATTACCTTTTTTTTTTAATTTTTTATTTAAAAATTAGTAAATTTCAATGAATAGAATAATAAATCATTTATCATTAATCTGTGTTTTTCATTACAACAATAATGAACCAATTTAAATCTTCCGGCATGCGTTTAAGGGTTACGAAATTATCAATAAATCGTTTAGTTACCAAGCCAACGTCAGTAAATAAAAGAAATGTTACGTGCGCATACATTAGCCTTGCTAGGGGTGGAGGCTAAGGGAGCGACCATTAAATAATTATGCTGGTCGCCATGGAACTCAACGCCCAAGGAGTACCTAAAGTGGCACTTATGCTCTTATGTTATCGTGCTATTTTTTAAAATAGTATTTTCATGTTAAATTCAAATTTTACAATATGTTTTTCTTTTATTAATTTGTTAAGTGAAAGTACTGATAACCCGGTCGGTTTCTAATGTAAGGAAAATCTAGCCCCCCCCCAAAAAAAAAGGGGGTACTCTGAATAATAACAAAACATTATAATTGCCTCAGTCTCTAAAGATTTCTTCTCTACTGAACGAGGAAACAAACGGTGAAGTGTAGTTCACCTTCCGTTTCTCTCCCCCTCTCTCTTCCTCTCATAATATCTCTCTCTATCCATCTCTCCCTTTCCCTCTCTCAATCTATCTTTCTCTCTATATCACCCTCTCCATCTCTCTTTGAGCCCCTTTCTCTCTCTAACTCCCTCTATCTCTCTCCTTTCCTCTGTCTCATCCCTCTCTGTTTCTAACTCTCCTCCTCTCTCTGTTTATCTATCAATCCCTTTATCTCTCTATCTCCTTCTCTTTCTCTATTTTCCACTCACTTACTCTTTTCTATCTATATATCTTCCTCTCTATCTGTACATCTCTAATCCCTCATCCTATTTTAGTCTCCTAAATTAATTACAGTGAATAAGGCATTGTCAAAACATGGATAAATCCTATTTTAGTCACCTAATTTACTGACTGTGAGAATAGAAGTTATTTGGAAATTACTGCTACCTTGAACAGCACCAGAAGTAACTGGTAAAACCTTTCTAATTGATTTTGGCAGCTATTTGGAAACAAAATGACATAGCCTTAGCCCTTGCTGCATGAGGAATACCTGCGACCTTGCTGCCAAGTAGAAGAATTATTTATTCTACTTTAAAACATTCAATTTTTCAAAAATCTCATGTTCGACATCTCCAAAACATCCAATATGGGGAAAAATATTGCAGAAATGCAAACTTATTGTTTAGGATGAATGCACAATGATACGCAAAAAATCACTTGAGGCTCTTGGTCGATCCTTGCAAGATTTGCGTGGCAA
>NC_136504.1:74018451-74033451 GCF_053919585.1 Euprymna scolopes
TTCGGACCAGTCGCCAGGTGAGGGAAAATTCCAAGTAGTTCAGAATCTCCCGTCCCGGCGCCCAACTCCAATGAGAACGGACAACCTCCATCGACCATCCCATCCGCCTACAAAGTGGATCCTTCGCAGTCCCCTCCACTAGCTCCTGATATAGTTTCTTTCTTGGCTGATCAAGGACACTGGTCCCCGGCAAAGCTCTAAGAGGGGTCCGGCATTCGGAGAAGAACTTAGACTCCCCCCTCGGTCTACGACGACCTTCTACCGAGGGGTTGGGTTTGAGATTGGGAAACGAGTTCTCAACCACAGGGACCCAAGGAGCGTCTTCTTCAAGTGAACGACCCAGGAAAGCCAATCTCTCGGCATTTCTATGACACAAGAGACTGGGCTGACCCAGGCCTCCCTCGCTCGGCCTCTGGACACAGACCTCTCTGCAGACATAATGCTTATCATCGTTCCACAATAGTGAATCGAGGCGCCCTTGCAAGTGGGTTAGTCGTTCTGCAGGGAGAGGAAGTACAGACAATCGGTAAAGGATGAGCGGAAAGACGTATGTAGCACACGCCTCCGCCCGACCCTTCAAGGACAATTTCCTTTCAATCCAAGTCTTCACCGACGATTTGACCTTGCCATATACTTCCGACCAATTCTTTTCCAGCTGAAATCCCGGTCCAAACCAGACACCGAGAATACGGACCGGTCCATCGGTCCAGCTGAAAATTCCTGGAAGCGAGTTTACCCCGGTCCAGGGCCCCAACCACAGGCCGACAGACTTGCTGCAGTTGAAGATGGCCCCTGTGACTTCTTCGTATCGAGCGAGCGCCTCGACCACCGCTTGAACGTCCGTGTGGCAAGACACGAACACGGTGACGTCATCAGCGAACGCGGAAAACCTGGCTCGTGTGCCTCCAGGGAGGGCTATTCCGCGCAGGACTGGTGTAGCCGCCTCGTCCCTTAACTTGCGAAGGAGGGGTTCCAACGCCAGGACGTACAACAGAGGCGACAGCGGACAACCCTGACGCACCGACCGAGAGACAGCGAATGACTCCGACAGCTTACCGTTGATCTGCACCGCTACCGTCGGCCTATCATACAGGACAAAGATCCACTTGCGGAAGTCTGTGTTAAATCCGGCGGCCTCTAGCACAGCTCCCAGGAACCGATGGTCGACCCTATCGAATGCCTTGGACTGATCTAAACTGATCAGCGCGGCTTCGGCATCGTCTTTTGTCCCCTCTATGATCGAGCGTATCAAATGCAAATTGTCTTGAATCGATCTCCCCTTCACAGCATAAGTCTAGTCCTGTTCGATCAAGTCAGTGATGACAACCTGCAAACGATTCGCAAGAATCTTTGCCAAAATCTTTAACTCTGTGTTTAGCAGAATCAAGGGCCTAAAATCGTCAAAATTTTCCACCCCACCATGCCGTTGACCTTTCCTCAGCAATGTGATAACTCCCTTGGTCACCTGTCCAGGGATGGAACCCTGAGCAAACCAATGGTTGAACATATCCTTGATAATAGGGACCAACATGGGCGACAGCCTCAAGTAGAACTCGTAGGGTAAACCATCAAGCCCCGGAGATTTGTTGTAGCCGACTTGCTTCAACGCAGTAATGACCTCATGTTCAGTAACAAGACCATCACAGCTAGCCGCCCGAGCCGCCGTGAGGCGGGGCGAGTCAGCCAAATAGCTGCCAAACTCCTTGACCCTGAGTCCGGGTAGTTGGGTGAAGCGCTCCGATAGATGCTCCCGAAACCCCTCGCAGATCTCCCGAGTCGAAACTAGGGCGTGTCCTTCCAGGTTATGTACTTTACGAATGTACCCGTCCGAACCGCGCCTTTAAGCAGCCTTACGCTCAACAGCGTCAACACTCACAGCCTCGTTGGAAACTTTCATTAATCTAGCCCTAACTACTTGACCTTCATACTGCTCGCTAGCCAAGCGGCTCAGGTCTTGTTTAGCTAGTGCTACCTCTAGGGGGTCCCCCCCTCCACCGCCCGGGTCAGCTTATCCTCTAAGCGCTTCTTTGCCTTAGCTTTATCTAACGCGAGGCGTTGGCTGTATTGGACAGAGAAGCGCCTAATCTTGGCCTTAGGACTAACCCACCACTTACTCCCTGTAACCTCCCCCACTAAAGCCCGCTGAATTAATTCTGTAACCTTCAACCGGTAGTCCTCCAACTCCAACAAGGTGCTGTTGAACTTCCAGTATCCGGCTAGTTTAGGCCTAGCACTTAAGTTCAAACGGGCCATAACGAGTTTATGGTCCGAGTGTCCTAACAAGTGGAACGTGGGGCAGGATAGAAAGTCTACGTCGCCTCTTCTAACTAACATCTGATCCAAGTAAGTACTCGGATGGGAAGGCGTTCCAGGATGCCACGTCCACATCTCCCGCCCCGGATGATCCAGACGGAATCTGTCGACGAGATCGCACGAGGCCATCAGGTCGAACAGAGTGCTGTCACACCGCATTGACCCACTAGTCCCCCCGAACTTATCTATATTGGGATCAAGGATTGCACTCCAATCACCCATTAGAACTAACCGTTCCGGATCCACTAAGAAGCCCTCCAACCGTCGAAAAAAGGATGCCCTCTCTACAGCAGAATTGGGAGCATAAACAGCGACAATCCGAAAAACACTACTATTAACAGCAACATCAACAACAACTAGCCGCCCGTCCTCGCCTGCGTGAACAACATTCACCGACGCTGACAGGGTGCGACTCACTAGCAAGGAGATTACACGACTATAAGTATTGCCATATGCTGAGTAAACATCGTAATCGTTCACCAGCACCTGACAATCCTCATCACAAATAAAGTGGGTCTCCTGTATAGCGGCAATATCTACCTTAAGGGACACCAAGTCTCTCATAACGCGCGAGGCCTTGCTTCGACACCTGATGCCCCTCACATTCAATGTAGCCAAGTTCAAAGCCATGTTCACTTACCTTATTCAGTGTCACAGACGGGTCTGAAATCCTTGGCAGTGAGGACATGGCAGGCCTGGCCGAGGCTGCCGGTAAGTAATTCTGCTGAGGGTATTCCGTCCTTGGCCACACCTCCCACGTCCAGGGGGAAGGTTAGTTTAAGTGCCCTGTAGAATGAGGGGTGTATATACACAGGGACTCTGCCCTCACACTTAAAGAAAAAATTGTTCAGTGACGGATGGTCCCTGTCCACCAGCTGCTGGCCCGGGATCGCATTCTTTGCTGCCTTGATCATAGCCCAGAGGGCTTGAGTCCTAGCATCCTTGTTGACCCTAACAAAAGTGGTCAACATGGGAGCGTCCTTGAACTTTGTTGGGTCCACTACGCTGTCACCATCAACGTAGGCGAGACCCCTCAGCTTGTTATACCAGACCTTTTGCTGTCCTTTGAGGTCCGGTATTGTTTGGTGCGGGTCTAGCTCGCATATTCTACCTCCTGGCAGGAACGGTAGTTTTTTGGTTTGCTCCGTGCGAACCGCCGTTGTTGGGGAAGGGGGGGCCTTTGGGTTGGCGGAGAGGGGAGGGGGATGGAGTGGGGGTAGTTGGCACAGTTCCTTGCTGGGGTGGTTTTTCACAGGATGGGGGTGGTGAAGGGTTTCTGGGGGCTTTGGCGAGATCTGGGGAGGGGGATAGTTGCTCGGGCTGCTGAGGTAGTAGGGTGACGGGGGGCTCAACTTGTGAGTCTGTTGCATTGTCTTTCTCAGTGGGGGTAGGGGGTCGGCGCGTATCTTCCTGCTCTTCCTCCTTCTGGCTCTCCTGATTTCTGTGGCACTTAGTTTCGCCGGTACTGTCGCTACCTCCTCTTCCTCAGACACTACCTCCTCCTCAGACTCTTGTAATTTCCTCTTGTTTGAGGAAGGGGGTGCCTGCGTGTCCATGGCTTCTTGCTTTTCGGGTTGGTCTCTTGTCACCGTCTGTGAGGATGACTGTTGCGGGGTCTTCCCTTTTTTAGTGACCGTCACCCAACCCGTTAGCGCTTCTGGGAGGCTTGTGGTTGGAGTGGGAGCGGAGGCTTTGACTGGTGCTGCTTCTTTTCCTTTTCCGGTTGTCTTGGGTGGGTTTCTGGTCTTTTTGGGGCAGTCTTTGGCCATGTGCCCCTGTTGTTGGCATTGCCAGCAGTGAGGCTTTCTCCCTTCCACTATTAGGGAGAGGGTCCAGTCCCCGAACCTCAGCGTCGCCGGGATTCCAAAGAAGCCGGCCTTGTCCAGGACCATCTGAATCTTGTAGTCCCCGGTCATTATGTTCTTTTGACCGCGGACTGACGTTAACTCCTCGACGTCCCCGTACTGGCTGAGGATGGCTCCCAGTTGGTTTGCTTCCATGTAACAGGGGACGTTCAAGGCGGAGACGTTTGCTCTTCTCCTGTTCAGGTACACCGGCTGCAGCTTGATGTTCCTGCTCTGGTGTGTGGTCCTGGACAGTTTATCGGCGGCCTCTGGGGTGGGGAGCAGCACATCCCACTGTGCGTAGCTCCGTCTGCAAACGTAACTGGCTAGGATGTTCTGCTCCAGCAGGAGTTTCAGCATGGTGTCCTTGTTGACACCCGTCAGACCCCTCGTCTTCGTGTCTGAAATGATGAAGGAGAGGAATCTCTTCTCCAAGCCTTCGACCTGCCCCGGGAGGGGTTTGATTGTGTTCCCCTCCGTGTAGTCTTTGTACTTGGAGTCGAAGAGCCTCTTGTAGTCCTCCAGCTTTATTTTGTTTGGTTGTTCTTTGGGGCCACATGCTGATCCTCCCTCCGGTTGGGTGTCTGCTGGTCCGGGGACAGGAGTTGTAGGTGAGGCCGTTGGCTGCTCCGTGAACGTTGTTGTCCTTGCAGTGCCTGGGGTTTGACCTTTACTAGTCAGAGTTGGCCAGTCCGCATTTGTCTTCGCGTGCTGGCTTTCTCTACTTTCCGGGTCGTTCCCCTTCTTCTTCTTTTTCTGCTGGGTAGCATTCTCTTTCGGGGATGCAGGTGCCTCCCCTCCTGGGGATGTGTTCCCAGTAGCGGTTTTTGCAGTTGCAGAGGTGGGAGGTGACGCTGCTCCCAGCTTGCGTTTGTTGGAACTGGTTGCCGCGTCTACCTCCACCCTGGTTTTCATCATCCCTTCATTGCCCTCTTGGGGAGTGCTGAGGGTTGGGATCATCGTCTCTTCTTCAAACAGCGCTTTTAGAGAGGCTAGGGTTGCGTTAATTAGCTCCTCTGTCTCTTCGGTTGCGCTGTTTCCTTCCATTTCTCCAGCTGATGGGGAGTTGCCCTCTTGGGGAGCCGGTAGCACTGGTCTAGCACTTTTTGGGGGACTTGGGATGCTGTAGGAGCAGCTTCTGTTGCGTTGTCTCCTGTCGGCTGTCCGGCTGCTGCATTATTCGACGGGCTGCCCTCGTGGGGAGCAGCAGTTGCAGGTGGTTTCCGGGGGATCGCCGCGGGCTGCGGCCCTACCCCTTCATCAGTTGTCAAGGTCGCCGCGCGCTGGGGCCCTACCTTGCTTTCTGGCGCCGTCTCGCCGGGAGATGCATTAGCTCCCTCACATGGGGAGTCGTCTGCGGGGGTAATGCTGCGCATTTGGGGTCACGTACCCCTCCTGCCTGGCATCGTGGCGGTTGCACTGGCCGCTGACGCGGACCAAAGTGTAGTGGGGAGAAAAGAAAACCCAGGGGAATGGAGGGGGTGGAGGGGGAGGAGCGGACTCAGAAGAAATTAGTGTTTTTGACCTCCCCTCACGGGGATGTCGGGTTAGCAGCTCGAATCCCCCCGCGAGGGGGGAGAGCAGAGAAGAAAGACGCAGTGGGTGCTAGCGGGTCAGAGTGCCGCGTCGCAATTAAGAGAGAGAGGGGATAGACATTTCTGCCCACAGAGGGAGCAAAAACAAAAAACCCGCCCTACCCCACGTCACCCTACCCACTAACTTACCCCAACGGAAGCGAGAAAGAGAACCCTGTCTGCTCGATCCACTGGGAGAGCAGCGAAAATAGACAAAGTTTGGGCCTGGCAGGTCAGAGTGCTCCTCAGGCAATTAAGTGTGGAGAAAGTAGACCATCCCAGTCTCGAGAAGTAAGACCGAAACGAAGAAAAAACGCATGCAAAAACGAAAAAAGAAGGTCTCCACTACCAGCGATAGTGGTGTTGGTCCCGAGATTCCAGTCTCCCAAAAGAGGGGATCGGTTTCCGGGTCCAAGCTTCCTCAAATGTGGAGTCGGTCCTCTAGGTCCTGACTCCCCAAAGGAGGGGGTTGGTCCTTGCTAACAAAGGTTAGTATGAAAAAACACCTTAACCTAGCCCGAAAGCCCGGTGGTGGAAAGTTTCGTAACTGAGAGAACAGATACTACACTTTAAGATATTAAATCTTTTATTCATGTTAAAAAATACAGTCAAAATCAACGATGAACAAAAAACTTAGGCACATGGCCAACTCAAAAGGGGGTAATTTGGGGGTCGTTGGTCATCCTTGTCACTCCAGAACTAAACAAAGTCAAAAGTTTCTCCCAGCTAGTATCTTCTTTTACCATAATACCGCATTCACCCTTTCATATTTGGGGACGTCCTACTTAACTCCCAATTTTTAAAACATTTTTTATTGACGTGTAAAAACAAAAAAGATAACAATAAAATGGTACAATAATTCATTTGTTTCGAGGGCGGGGGAAGAAAAAACAAAAGGTGATTAGTAGGACCCTCCCAACCCCGTCTAGTTGATAGACTGCCCGTTCCACTAGGTTTGTAAAAGGAACCTCGCTTCTGCGGGTCAGTCTCTAGGTGGGGATGCCTTCTAGATGGGGGTGAATGGAGAAAAGAAATTTTTGTGGGTAAGGGATGGAGGTTAGTTCGTATTTCTTTTTCTCCAAGATGGGTAAAATTTAGAGGAAGGGGTGAAAACAAAAATTGCAGGTAAGAGGGGATGGGGATCTTGGAGGCTTCCTAATCGGGGAGGGATGGAACATACACTCAGCTAGCTGAGAGGCTACTTGTTTAATTTTACTTTACAGAACTGCGCATTCCACACCTAGGCGGGGAACACGTATTCAAATTTGGCTCCTCTTCGTACACACAGACTTGCCACATGTATCCATCTTCTGTCAAATGCCGCGCGATGCAGCCTTCTTCTATCACATCTGATCTTCACCCGTAGTTGGTGTTTAAAGAAAGCGATCAGATCTTGATCAGAAAAAGACAACACCCCCCCGGCAACCTTGCAGACGCGACGTCCAAATCACCATTCTTGCCACGGCCAGGATCGTAACGTAGACCATTTGTCTTTCCCGGTCCCACGGCGGCCTCACGTTGTCCACAACATTGGATACAGTAATTGGGCGAGATGCTCAGGATCGATGCGAGCCGTCACTCCGCTGACATACAACCAGTACTGGCAGAGTTTGCGGCAATCGAAGAAAGCGTGATCCGTAGTTTCTACAGCCGTTGTCCCACAACGGGGACAATCAGGCGACTCCAAAACCCCGGAACTGCATTGTATGTTGTTGAGTGGAAGTGCATTTCGGGCCAATCGCCAGGTCAGAGAGAACTCCGAATTGTTCAGATGACTCGAACCTGGCGCCCAGCTCCACGCGGAGTGGATCTCACTCTGCTGCCACCCCAAACACGCGCATAGCGGGTCGGCGGCGGCCCCCTTCACTAGATCCCTGTGGAGTTCCCTACGGTTAGCAGTCACAAGGTCACTGGACCTTGGTAGTCGTTTTAGCGCGGCTCGGCACTCTTTCATGTAGGCAGATTCTCCCCGCGGCCTGCGACGGCTCTCGATGGAAGGGTCGAGAACGGCGGCAGTAACCATGGGGTGCCACGGTTGGTCATCCTGCATATAGTGGCTCAGGAAGGCCAGCCTCTCAGGATCTTGATGACACTTCAAGTCCGGCATTCCCAAGCCTCCCTCACACGGACGTGTAATACAGACCTGTCTGCTCACCCAGTGTCTTCCTCTGTCCCAAAGGAGCGAGGATAAGAGTTCGACAAGAGCTTTTAGGTCTTGTGCAGGCAGGGGAAGTACGGCCAGTCGGTAAAGGATGAGAGGAAAGACGTAAGTGGCGCACGCCTCAGCTCTGCCCTTTAAGGAAAGTTTCCTAGGAAGTCACGAATTGACTGCAGCCTCCACCTTTGACCGTACCTCCAACCAATTCTTGTCAAGCTGGAGACCCAGTCCGAACCACACGCCGAGGATCCGGAGCGGGCCATCTGTCCAGCTGAAGGGCGCAGGGAGGTTTGCGTTGCCACTCCATGCGCCCAACCGCAGTCCTACCGACTTGTTGCGGTTTATCTTGGCCCCCGTGATTCTTTCGTACTGTGTGAGTGCCTCCGACACGACCTCAATGTCTCTGAAGCCCGACACGAAGACCGTGACATCATCGGCGAATGCGGATACCTTGGCAGCTGAGCCGCCAGGCAAAGCCATTCCGCGCAGGGCCGAATTTGCCTCCCCATGTCTCAGCTTGCGGAGAAGAGGCTCCAAAGCCAGGACATAAAGCAAGGGCGACAGCGGACGACCCTGGCGAACCGACCGAGAGATAACAAAGGGTTTCGAGCGCTTTCCGTTCACTTGCACGACAGCCATGGGCTGTCGATACATTATGGAGATCCACTTGCAAAAGTCCGGTTTAAAACTGGTGGCCTCTAAGACAGATGCCAGGAAACGATGGTCGACCCTATCGAAAGCTTTGGACTGATCTAAGTTTATCAGCGCGGCTTCCGTGTCGTCATCTATTCCCCCCTCTAGGATCGTGCGGATCAGGTGCAAGTTGTTCTGAATCGATCTCCCCTTTACAGCGTAGTTCTGTTCCGGTTCAACCAACTCGTCGATAACAACCTGCAGCCGATTCGACAGGACCTTGGCCAAAATCTTCAACTCTGTGTTTAGCAGAGTTATGGGCCTGTAGTCGTCTAATTCTTCCCCTCCATGCCCGTCACCTTTCTTCAGCAATGTGATCACTCCCTTGGTCACCTACCCTGGGATGGATCCCTGAGCAAACCAATGGTTGAACATATCCGTCAGAAGAGGCAGAAACATGGGCGACAGCCTCAAGTACAGTTCGTATGGCAGACCATCAAGTCCTGGCGATTTGTCACAGCTGACCTGCTTCAGCGCAGTAAAGACCTCCCGCTCCGTCACCCGGCCCTCGCAACTAGCCGCCTCGAGGCGGGGAGAGTCGGCCAAATAGTCGCTAAACTCAAGGACCGGAAGATCGGGCTGCTGCGTAAAACGCTCCTCGAAATGTTCTCGATACCCCTCGCATGTCTCCAGAGTCAATTCCAGGGTGCGTCCATTCGGATGTTTGACTTTCGCAATGTATTTGTCCGAGCCACGCCTAGAAACCTCACGGCGCACGTCTGCATCAGAATTGACTGCTTCGTTGCCTATCTTTCTAAGCCTAGCTCTAACTACTTGGCCTTCGTAACGCTCGCTAGTCTCGCGTAGAAGGTCCTGCTTAGCTAGTTCCTGACTAACCCTATCACCCTCCCCCGTAGCCTGGGCTAGTTTCTGCTCTAGCTGCTTCTTCGTCTTGGCCTTATCTAATGCGAGGCGCTGGGCATACTTGACGGAGAAGCTTCTGATCTTGGCTTTGAGACCTAACCACCACTTATTCCCGGTAACCGCCCCCACTAGTGCCTTTTTAATCAATTCTCTTAACTGATCTTGGAAGTCTTGTATCTCCAGAAGGGAGGTGTTTAACTTCTAGTACCCCGGTAACTTAGGCCTATTTCCTAGCTTCAGCCGGGCCATAACTAATTTATGGTCCGTCTGGCCTAGCCAAGTGAATGTGGGACAGGATAGGAAGTCTACTTCGCCTCTCCTAACTAACATCCTGTCCAAATAGGTATTTGGATAGGAAGAAACGCTATTGGTCCACGTCCACATTTCCCGCCCTGGATGCTCGACCCGAAACCTATCGACCAGTCCGCATCTAGCCATCAGATCAACCAGGCTGGACTCGCACCTCTCCGACCCTCTAGCTCCGCCTCCTACCTTATCTATGTCGGGGTCTAAGATGGCATTCCAATCCCCCATTAGCACTACCCGCTTCCGACAATCTACAAACGCATCAAGCTGACTGAAGAATGAGACCCTCTCACGAGCGGTGCTGGGCGCATGAACCGCAATCACCCGAAACACAGAATCTTTTACGGCAACATCTGCCACGACCAGCCTGCCCTCCGCATCCCCATGGACAACGTCGACCGTCGCGGAAACAGTACGTTTAACTAGCAAGGATACTCCCTTCCCCCGCAGGCTGCCATATGCTGAGAAAACCTCAAAGTCTCGAGCCAGCACCTGACAGTCCACAGAGGAAACGAAATGCATCTCCTGAATCGCAACAACATCCACTCCCAGGGATAAGAGGTCGTGCCGGAGGCGGGCCACCCGGCCCGATGATCTCAAGCCCCTCGCATTCAGACTAGCCAAATTCAAAGCCATGGTACCTACCTTAAGGTGTGTTACACTCAGCTCCGAAGTCAGCCGGGGAAAGGACACCGACGTTGTGTGCAATACTCAAGGTGGTCAGGTTTTTCATGTCCAGACCTTCTCTCACAATGCCGCCGACATCCAAAGGGTAAGTCAATTTAAGGGCCCTATAGAGTGACGGATGGACCAACACTGGGACCCTTCCCTTGCATTGTTTTGCGAGTTCCTCAAGGGAAGGGTCATTTTTCCTAATCAGTTCAATTCCCTGACCAGCCCCTTCAGCGGCCTCTGTTGGTGCAGTAGGTGGTATGGGGGTGGAAGTGGGTTGTGTTGTTGTTAGAGGTGGTGTATGCTCACAGGGAGTGGGGGCTGCCTTTTCTTCCCCTTTCCTTTTTTTGCTTTTCTTTTTTATTCTTTTGAATGAACCGAGGAGTGGTGAGGTTGAGTTCCTCTCCCTCTCGCTAGCAGATTCATCCTCAGAGGAGCAGTGTTTTCTTCGCTTGGTCCCCGTCTCAATTGGTGTGGGGACCGTTGGTTGTTGCTGCTCCTCTGGTTGATGCTGTTGCTGTTCTGGTTGCTGCAGCCGTTTTTGTTGCTGCTGTTCCTGTTCTGGCTGTTGCTGCTGCTACTTTGGCTGCTGCTGTTTTTGTTGTTGCCGGTGTTTTCGTGGCATTGGTTGTGGAATTGGCCGTGGCAGCTGATGTTGTTGCTGCGGCTGGTTCAACGGCTGGTTTGGCTGCTGCTGCTGTGTCTGCTGCCATGACTGTTGCTGCGGCTGTTGTTGTTGCTGCCTCGGTTGTTGGGTTGGTGGTGGGACGGTGGCAGATGGGATTGTGGGCTTCCATTTCCATCTCATTATCGTGATCCATTCCTCCCCCTTGGCCTCCTGCGTAGTTTTGGGTTTCCTCGGTACTGGGGTTAGTGCTCCGGTTGCAGGAGTTGTGGCAGCCTGTTTGGACACTGGTGCTGTCTCAGAGGTTGGGACCGCCTTTAGTGTCACTTGAGTAGGAGTTGACCTTTGAGGGCAGCTCTTGGCCATGTGACCCTGTTTTTGGCAGAACCAACAGTGCGGACGACGCCCCTCCACCACTACTGTCATAGTTGCCTCCTTAAATGTCAGCTGTGCTGGTATCGCCTAGAAGCCTTCTTTCTTTAGCCTCATGGCCACAGTGTAGCTGCCCAAGTGCATGCCGGTTTTCGACCGCACTGGGGTTATTTTTTCCACCTCGCCGAACTGTGTGAAGAAGGATCCCAGGATTTCTGCTGATATTTGCATAGGTACATTGAATACCTGCACCCAGGTCCTTGTCCTGCCCTGGTATTCGGGCTTTAGTTTTATTCTCCCATACTTAATTTACTGTAGGGAGAGTCTCTCTGCATCTTCCTTGGTGGGTAGGAGGATGTCCCACATGGCGTAGCTCCTCTGGTACAGGTATAATACCGGGATGTTTAGCTTGTGTAGGAGCCCCGCCATGTCTTCCTTTTTCATCCCTAGGAGGCGGTTTTCCGGCATATCCGAGATGATGAGGGAGAGGATTCTGTCTTCGATTGCCTCCCAAGCGCCTGGCACTGGTTTAATTTCTGCCCCCTCTATGTATTGTCTGTACTTGGTCAAGTACAAGTCTCTATACTCTTGAGGGGACAGTTGCTTCTCTACAGTCTTTCCCCATGCCGACCCTCTTGTTGGTGTTGGATCTTTGGTGAGGTTGGACTGTTTTTGCTGTTCCTTTGCGGAAAGGTTTGCTATTTTGAGGGGCATTTCCCTTTCCGCTTTCCTTTGGAACCGACTCTCCCTGCTCTATACTTCTTCCAGGAAATACCTCCCTTTTTGGGGAGTCGGTTCCTGGGGAGCATTGTCCTCTTTATTGTCCTTGGGAGCTTTTGCCCCTTTTGTTTTGGGGAGGTCTAGGCTGTATGCCCCCTCGTTTTCTTGATTTGCTCCCCTTTTGGGGCAGTAGCCCTCCTGGGGAGCACTGTCTCCCTTATCGTCCTTTGGGGCTACTGCCTCTTGATTTTTGTTGTCGGAGCAGGATGCCCCGTCCAACATTGTTTTTTCTCCCCTTTGTGGGAAGTCGCCCTCTTGGGGAGCTGCTGGTGAGTTTTCTCCCTTCTGGGGGGCGTCCTTTGGTTTAGTGTCCGGGCGGTATGCCCCATTGCTTTTTGCTTCCCCTGTTGGGGAGCCGTCCTCTTGGGGAGCAGTTTTTCTTGTGGTAGCCCCCTGGCTGGGGGTATCTGTATTGGTGGTCCCCGGGCTGGGGGTGTCCATTTTTGAAAAAAGCTCTCTCTTCCCTGTATAAATTCACCAAAATGAGTGACGTGGAGTCGGCGTCCAAAGTGGGGAGCCGACTTTGGCGCCAAAGGCGGCAAGAGGGGAGATAGAACTGAGAGAGGGAGTGGGAAGTTAGTGGAGGGAAGAGAGAAAGTGTTTCCGACCCTCCCTCGCGGGAAGGTCGTAAATTATCAGCTCGGATCCCCCCGTGAGGGGGAGAGCAGAGAAAGACAGACCAAGTGGGGGTGCGGACAGAACGCTACCCAACAAGCTCGTCAGGTGTTCCGGGCACGAGAGTGTGTCGCCAGAACAGCACTGCCTAGCGCTGTGTATGTATCAGGACAGCCCGAAGGCCAAGAAAAGGCATTGATGTGTATATATATATGTATATATATATATATATGTATATGTATATTGATGTATGTATATGTATGTATATGTATATATATGTATATGTGTATATATATTTATATGTATATATATGTGTATGTATATATATATATACATATGCATATATATTTGTGTATATATGTGTATATATATATGTATAGATTTATATACAGGGTGTCCCAGAAGTCGCTCACCATATATTTATATTTATATTTTTTTTGTTTCTCTACATCGTATTCTTAAAACACAGAAATTTCACCCGCACAAAGTGCATCTTGTGAAGGTGAACAATTTGAGCATCTATTGTGATTTTGATTAATAAAATTGATATTCATTTATATTCATATTTGTTTTTATATAAATCTACATGGTGCGCGACTGCTGGGACACCCTGTATATGTATATATATGTGTATATATATGTATATAGATATGTGTATATATATGTATATAGATATGTGTATATATATGTATATAGATATGTGTATATATACAGTGATGATCATATTTATTGGCACGGTAAAATAAAAGTTAAATTTTGTCTAATAAATTCTAAAAAAGGGATTAAATTAAAGAAAATAACAAAGTATATTATGTATTTTTAACTGGCCTTTCCGATGCAGCAATCGGATTTTAGAAAAAAATAAATAACAAAGGAACAACAAACATAATTGCAAAAAACCCTTGTTCAAAATTATTGGCACGATTTATTTAATAATCAATTGTATAGCCTTTGGCCTTGATTACCTTCCTCAGTCGCTTTTCATAGTTTACAACCAAGTTGTTGCACTCTTCAGTAGTAATTTTAGCCCACTCTTCCTGACAATAATCCTCCAATTGAATAAGATTCTTAGGCTTCCTTTGCATTACCCTCAATTTTAATGTTCTCCATAAATTTTCAATTGGATTAAGGTCTGGGCTTTGTGATGGCCACTCCAAAACATTAATATGATTGTCCTCAAGCCATTTCTTAGTCAGTTTAGCCGAATGCTTTGGGTCATTATCTTGCATGAACCACCAACGACGACCAAGTGAGAGCTCTTTAGCAGAGTCTTTCAGGTTTTCATCCAATATTTTAACATAATCTTCCTTTTTTATGCTACCTGTGACCTTAACAAGTCGCCCTGGTCCAGAGGCAGCAAAGGATCCCCAAAACATCAAACTGCCTCCACCGTGCTTCACTGTGGGTATGGTGTTCTTAGGCAGGAAAGCTTCGCCAGATTTTCTGTAAATATAAGACACTTTATTATGGCCAAATAACTCTATTTTCGTTTCGTCAGTCCATACAACACGTTTCCAGAATGCAACATCTTTATCAATATGACGTTTTGCAAAGGCTAGCCTTGCTTTCAGGTGCATAGGCTTCAATAAGGGAGTCTTTCTCGGACGACATGCTTTTAAACCAGCTCTCTTCAAAACTCTACCAACTGTATGTCGAGATACATTCACTCCAGAGGTGCTCTGTTCATCAACAATCTCCCCCAACAGAGATCCTTGGGTTTTGTTTTACTTGTCGAACAATTTTCCATTCATCTCTTGGGGAAAGAATCCTTTTTCTCCCTCTACCCTCTAAACTCATAACGTGGCCTTGCGATTTGAACTTGTTTATTATGGCTCTAACAGTGGATTTGGGAAGGTTTAGCTTCTTTGAAATCTTATCATAGCCCTCCCCATTGGTATGGCATGCTACAACAAGCTTCCTGACGTCTTCGCTGTGTTCCTTAGTTTTAACCATGGCGATTGAAAATTATAATTTAGTCACTTATAATAGTTTAAATAAATCGCTATCTAAAAATTATCTGAAAAAAATTATTCACTGAATTAGCGTTAAACAAGCATAATATGGCTATAAAAAAGTTCAGAAAGCACGTAAACCGGAAATTGATTGATATTATACTGATACTAAAAGAAAAACAAAGCCGTGCCAATAATTTTGAACAAGGGTTTTTTTGCAATTATGTTTGTT
>NC_136504.1:74035951-74160951 GCF_053919585.1 Euprymna scolopes
TCATTTTTGGGCTCATGGACATTAAGTGTCTGAGGGAGTGGCACTCGTCCGACAAGACGTTGCAATCATAATATGTACTATATGTATATATATATATGTATCTTTATATGTATGTACATGTATGTATGTGTATATATATTTATACATATATATGTATATATGTATGTATATATATACGTGTGTATATATATGTATGTATATATATGTATGTATATCTATATATATATATATATGTATATCTATATATATATATATATACAGTGATGATCATATTTATTGGCACGGTAAAATAAAAGTTAAATTTTGTCTAATAAATTCTAAAAAAGGGATTAAATTAAAGAAAATAACAAAGTATATTATGTATTTTTAACTGGCCTTTCCGATGCAGCAATCGGATTTTAGAAAAAATAAATAACAAAGGAACAACAAACATAATTGCAAAAAACCCTTGTTCAAAATTATTGGCACGGCTTTGTTTTTCTTTTAGTATCAGTATAATATCAATCAATTTCCGGTTTACGTGCTTTCTGAACTTTTTTATAGCCATATTATGCTTGTTTAACGCTAATTCAGTGAATAATTTTTTTCAGATAATTTTTAGATAGCGATTTATTTAAACTATTATAAGTGACTAAATTATAATTTTCAATCGCCATGGTTAAAACTAAGGAACACAGCGAAGACGTCAGGAAGCTTGTTGTAGCATGCCATACCAATGGGGAGGGCTATGATAAGATTTCAAAGAAGCTAAACCTTCCCAAATCCACTGTTAGAGCCATAATAAACAAGTTCAAATCGCAAGGCCACGTTATGAGTTTAGAGGGTAGAGGGAGAAAAAGGATTCTTTCCCCAAGAGATGAATGGAAAATTGTTCGACAAGTAAAACAAAACCCAAGGATCTCTGTTGGGGAGATTGTTGATGAACAGAGCACCTCTGGAGTGAATGTATCTCGACATACAGTTGGTAGAGTTTTGAAGAGAGCTGGTTTAAAAGCATGTCGTCCGAGAAAGACTCCCTTATTGAAGCCTATGCACCTGAAAGCAAGGCTAGCCTTTGCAAAACGTCATATTGATAAAGATGTTGCATTCTGGAAACGTGTTGTATGGACTGACGAAACGAAAATAGAGTTATTTGGCCATAATAAAGTGTCTTATATTTACAGAAAATCTGGCGAAGCTTTCCTGCCTAAGAACACCATACCCACAGTGAAGCACGGTGGAGGCAGTTTGATGTTTTGGGGATCCTTTGCTGCCTCTGGACCAGGGCGACTTGTTAAGGTCACAGGTAGCATAAAAAAGGAAGATTATGTTAAAATATTGGATGAAAACCTGAAAGACTCTGCTAAAGAGCTCTCACTTGGTCGTCGTTGGTGGTTCATGCAAGATAATGACCCAAAGCATTCGGCTAAACTGACTAAGAAATGGCTTGAGGACAATCATATTAATGTTTTGGAGTGGCCATCACAAAGCCCAGACCTTAATCCAATTGAAAATTTATGGAGAACATTAAAATTGAGGGTAATGCAAAGGAAGCCTAAGAATCTTATTCAATTGGAGGATTATTGTCAGGAAGAGTGGGCTAAAATTACTACTGAAGAGTGCAACAACTTGGTTGTAAACTATGAAAAGCGACTGAGGAAGGTAATCAAGGCCAAAGGCTATACAATTGATTATTAAATAAATCGTGCCAATAATTTTGAACAAGGGTTTTTTGCAATTATGTTTGTTGTTCCTTTGTTATTTATTTTTTTCTAAAATCCGATTGCTGCATCGGAAAGGCCAGTTAAAAATACATAATATACTTTGTTATTTTCTTTAATTTAATCCCTTTTTTAGAATTTATTAGACAAAATTTAACTTTTATTTTACCGTGCCAATAAATATGATCATCACTGTATATATGTATATCTATATATATATGTATGTATATCTATATATGTATGTATATATATATGTATGTATATATATATATATGTATGTATATTAATGTATATATGTATATATGCACATATATGAATATATATATATGTATGTATGTATATATATGTATGTATATATATGTGTATATGTATGTATACACATATATGAATATATATGTTTGTATATATATGTGTATATATATATATTTATATATATGTGTATATATATAGATGTATATATATGTATGTGTATATATGTATGTGTATATATGTGTGTGTATATATGTATTTATATATATATTTATATGTATATATATATGTATATATACATGTGTATATATATGTATGTATATGTATATATATGTATGTATATGTATGTATATATATGTATGTGTATTTGTATCTATATATATGTATGCATATGTATATATGTGTATTTGTATGTATATATATGTATATATATATATGTATATATATCTATATATAAGTCTATATTTATATTTATTCCTATATATATGTATGTATATCTATATATGTATGTATATCTATATATATGTCTTTATATCTCTATATATATATGTATGTGTATATTTATATGTATGTATATGTATGTATATTCGTATATATATGTGTGTATATGTATATTTTGATGTATGTATATATATATACGTATATATGTATATATAGCTGTATATATATATGTATATATATATCTACATGGGTATATATATATGGATATATATGTGTGTATATATAAATCTACATATGGGCACATATATATGTATATATATGTATATATATATATATATATATATATATATGAATACGTGTTTGTATGTATATAAATGAATAAATATGTATATATATTCATGTATATGTATATATATGCACATGTATATATGTATTTTTTTTTATGCATATATGTATATATATATGTGTGTATCTGTATATATATGTATTATTATAGTAAATACCATCTGAAAGGTTCATTTCATTTCGCGGACTGCATGCAAAAATCAACGAGTACAAATAAATTTATGTGTTCCTATGATATCAGCAATTTATTTTTGTGCTGACTTTTTATATCGCAGCCAAAGTCCAACACCTTCCGTTCCTGGAGATGTATTTGTAGAACTAATCCGTTGAATTTGTCTTTAATGATGTAATGTACAGGCAAATTGATGGTGTGTCGATGGGCCCATATTGGCCAACATTTTTGTAGGATTCCATGAAGAAAAATTAATGTCTGGACCCATAAAACCATTTGTCTATTTTAGATATGTAAACAACATGTTTTGCCTATTTGATAGTAATTAGGAGGCAAACATTAGGCATCTGGCGTTAAAGTATATGAAAGTGAATATTATTCCGCCTTAACCAACATTCACCGATGTGTATACACGCTGGGATTCATTCTGCCCTAACAAGCACAAATATAATTTAATGTGGACATTAAGACCTCGTGCCCTAATGATCTGCTCGCCAGAAAAATTGGATGAGGAATTAAATACAATTACAGATGCTTTGTCCAACAATGGGTACCCTTTAGATGTAATTGAAATCACCATTAAAAGGAAAAGAGCGGATTTTTTACAAACAAAACCCAATATGGTCGATAAATGTCCAGTTTATATTCGATTGCGGTGGTTGGGGAAAATAAGTTAAAAATTTATCAAACAAATTAGTTCAACTGTTGAAGGATGTTATTTTGCTTCAAATGTTCGTGTTGTGTATAATACAAAACTATTAATAGCTTCCAATAAAAAGATGTTTTACCCCCTCATCATATTAGTAATGTCACTTATTCGTTTAAATGTGGTTGCGGTGCCGACAACGTAGGTCGAACGTCTTTAAAATTGGTAGTAACATACAACAACATGTACCGAGCAAAATCAGGAATGGAACATTCCTACCTACCGCCACTGTAAACAACACATATGGATCCGCTATAACGGAACACTTTATTAAATAGCGGGATTGTGCAACAAACTTCAGCATTGACTCTTTCTCCGTATTGAGTCGAACTCACTCCATATATCATCTAAAAGTCTTGGAGACTGTTCACGTTCGCTTTAGGAAGCCTTCCCTTTGTAAGCAAATGGACTGTTTGTTGGGTTTGAACGTGATCAGCCTCTAAAATTCATCCCCATACGATTGCTGTTGCTCCCGTCTCTTTTTTTAGATTTTATCATTAAGGAAAACAAATTACTAAAAAATAAATCCTTCGATTCCAAATTTTATGAGGGAGGGCGAAACATGTCAATTGACTCGTTTTGATTTTTTATTTTTCGATTTTCTTACTTTTATTTTTTAGTCCATTTTCCTTTTCTCCAGTCTTTTTTTTTTATATAAAATGAATTCCGAAGGAATACGTCTTCCCTTCATGATTGCCTTAATAAAGTTTTGTACCCCCAAGAAAATCAGGACATATGTATACATATATGTTTATATATATATGTCTATGTATATGTGTATATATGTTTATATGTATATATGTATATTTTTATATATATATATATATATACATATGTGTATATATGTATATGTGTATGTTTAAGTGTCTATATGTGTATGTTTTTTTTTTACATACGCATCACCACTTATCAAGGCCGATAGGCCACTCAAGGATAAGGGTTAAAGAGTGTAGAGAGTCAAAAGGACAATATAGTAATCGATAGTAATGGAAGTTCGGTAAATTTGTTAACTTAAGTGGAACGGCTCATCAGAAACTTGTTCACGTTGGACTTGAAGACAACCATATTATAGACAGCTGGAAAGCAGGAAAATGGAAGACAATTCCACAGGCGTGCAGTTCTAAGAAAGAAGCTTTGATCATGAAATCTATGTTTAGGTTTAGGCACAGATAAAGAGTGGGGAAAATTATTAATAATGTTTTCAGCTAGTCTAGTGTTTCTTGTGAAAGTTTGGCGAGGGGGGACCATAGATTGAAGCTCAGTCAAACACTTTCCATGAAAATAACCATAAAGCAGAGACAAACTCGCAACATCTCTTCTGTGAGATAGAGGTTGCAGGGAAGAGAAAAGGACATCTACGAGGCTACGAAGTCTATTTTGAACCCTATCAAGGCAGGACAAGTCTTTTCTAGCAGCTCCTGCCCATATGTGGCAACAGTATTCCATCCTTGGACGTATCTGGCTCTTACATAGATAGAGAATAGCATCAGCAGTGAGATATCTACTGGATCGATAGAAGGATCTGACCATTTTTTCAGCGGCCTTGGCAACAGATTTGATATACGTATTCCATTTAAGATCAGGAGTAACGGTCAAGCCCAGAAGCCTGTCAAAACTTGAGGCCTCCCCAAGACGAGAGCCATTCATTTTAATTGATGCCAGATGGGGATCAGAACGTTGATGATGTAAAGAAAGAAGCTTGGTTTTAGATGCATTAAAAGTAACCAGCCACTCCTTTCCCCATTGTACAACGTGATCAAGATCAGAGGAGAGAGAATCGGAGAGAACTTGGTCATTTACTGTCTTAGATGTGCTACCATAGATGGTAGTGTCGTCAGCAAAAATGTCTAAAGGTATATATATGTATATGTTTGTATTTGTATATATATGTATTTATATATATGCATATATATATATACATCTGTGTATATATATGTGTATATATATGTATATATATGTGTATATATGTATATATACATGTCTTTATATGTGTATATAAATGTATATATATGTATAGTCATCCACATACAGTACTGTTTCGCAGTTCCACAGCTCATTAGTGCGGCTAGACAGACAATTACCTCAAGCCAAGATTGAGACCCGACCGTCTGTACGACAGTCAAGGCTCCAAACCACTACACTATCGGTAGCTGCTGAGTGAGTCGTGAGTTTAACGACGTTTTGACATCGTCCAAACTACCTAAGTTCGATTGTTTATACGCTAATGGTAATTCATATATCACTTCTCAATATGTCCAATTCAGGATGAGGAGCATCATAGTCATCCGCATACAGTACTATTTCACAGCTCATGTGTATTTAAAGATATTTATATATATATATATATATATATATATATATATGTGTGTGTATACATATATATGTATATATCTGTATGTATATATATATGTATATATCTGTATGTATATATATATATATGTATATATCTGTATATATATATATATATGTATATATCTGTATGTATATATATATGTATATATCTGTATATATATATATATGTATCTGTATAGATGTGTATATATATGTATCTGTATAGATGTGTGTATATATATATGTATCTGTATAGATATATATATATGTATATATCTGTATGTATATAGATGTGTATATATATGTATCTGTATAGATATATATATAGATGTGTATATAAATGTACCTATTTACTATGCCTCCCCACGGGACAGAGTTAGACACCAGGGTCGTTTTTTAACGTGGAGAAAAGGTACAAAAATAAAAATTGTCTCAGTCGTGAAGGATTTCTCCTCCACCGAAAGAGAACAAGAAATAGAAGTGCAGCATCTGAAGAACAGATGGTGTTTATTTGCTCCCCCACTGAGCAAATTAGGCACAAGGCCGTTTTTAATGTGAGGTAAAAACCAGCTCCCCTAAAAGGGGTCACTCTGGTTACCAAAAATAATAATTGTCCCAGTATAGAGGGTTTCCCCTCCATTGACTGGTACAAATTATCTTAAGTGCAGCATCTGCCGGAACAGATACTACACTTTGATCTTGTTTATATATTTTATTGCTTTTAAAATTTTGAAAATACAATTAAGTAAAAAAAACATTTTCAAACAACAAAATTAGGCACAAGGCCCTTCAAGAAATTGGGGAGGGGAAGGGTTCAGGGTCTTTGTGACTAAAGTGATTAAAAAGTAATAAATGTAGACTTTGGAGTCTTACTCTTGACTGGCAACATTTACCAAAATACCTCATTCACTCTATGGATCTTAAACTAACTAATAAATCCCCAGCGTTTAAGAATCAAAACCATATTTACAATTTAAAAAACAGTTGTCTGTGTGTTTGTGTATGCATTTTTTTTTTTTTTTTTCTAAATATTAATTTTGTGTGTGTGTGTGCATGTGTGAAAAAATAAAGTTCAATTTCATTGGTAAATAAAAAAAGTTTTTGAATTAAGAAAAGGATTGCTCGTGGAGAGGGGAAAACTAATTAAAAGTGTTCTTATCAAAAACAAAAAATAAATCCTACTGGGTTGTTATTGAGACCTCCCTGTACTAATCTAGGTGACTAGACCCCCCACTGTTTTCCGGGGAACCGAAAACAAGCAGGGCGATCCCTAATGGGGATTGGGGAAAATATCTTAATGGCAGTGGGAGAAAACAAAGCAACGGGTGGAGGGGGGTTGGAAGGTGACCTCTGAGTAGAGGAGTGACCGGGGATGTTGAAAAAGCAAGGATGTGGCACAAAGGGGATGGGCAGACTCAGAGGTTCTCTAGTACCAAAAAATAAAATCAGGAACAGGATCTCATTTGTACCACCAGTCAAGAGTCTTCTTAAGTTTTTCTTAGCTAGAACCTAAGCGGGATGGGTTCCGAAGGCCCCAGCACCGCCCGTGTCATGCTTAAGGAGGGAACACGTATTGAAACTTGGCTCCTCGACGGATGCACAAACTAGTGCTGTGCACCCACCTCTTGTCAAATTCCACTCTAGGCAACCTCCTCCAATCGCATCTGATCTTTACTTTAAGCAAATGTTTAAAGTAAGCGATCAGATCCTGATCCGGAACAGATGTCCCTTCGCGGACCAACTTGAGGCGCGTGATCCAAATCACCATGCGCGCTACTGCCAGGATCGCCAGGACAACCATTCTTTCCTCCCTGGGGAACGGCGGCTCCATGTTGTACACAAAAAAACCTTCGTCGAGATCAAGCGGACATTCGGCATTGATGCGAGCCGTTACCCCCTCGACGTACTCCAATAAGGGCTGGATCCAGCTGCAACTAAAAAACGCATGCCCAATCATTTCGGGCTCGCGTTCGTCACAGCGTGGACAGAAGCCGCTCGTATTTTCTTTATACCGGCAGAATTCGTCGAGAAGGGGCAATGCGCTACGGACCAGTCGCCAGGTGAGGGGAAATTCCGAGTTGTTCAGAATCTCCAGTCCCGGCGCCCAACTCCAATGAGAACGGACAACCTCTATCGACCATCCCATCTGTCTACAAAGTGGATCCTTCGCAGTCCCCTCCACTAATTCCCGATATAGTTTCTTTCTTGGCTGATTGAGGACACTGGTCCCCGGCAAAGCTCTAAGAGCGGTCCGGCATTCGGAGAAGAACTTAGACTCCCCCCTCGGTCTACAACAACCTTCTACCGAGGGGTTGGGTTTGAGATTGGGAAACGAGTTCTCAACCACAGGGACCCAAGGAGCGTCTTCTTCAAGCGAACGACCCAGGAAAGCCAATCTCTCGGCATTTCTATGACACAAGAGACTGGGCTGACCCAGGCCTCCCTCGCTCGGCCTCTGGACACAGACCTCTCTGCAGACATAATGCTTATCATCGTTCCACAATAGTGAATCGAGGCGCCCTTGCAAGTGGATTAGTCGTTCTGCAGGGAGAGGAAGTACAGACAACCGGTAAAGGATGAGCGGAAAGACGTATGTAGCACACGCCTCCGCCCGACCCTTCAAGGACAATTTCCTTTCAATCCAAGTCTTCACCCACGATTTGACCTTGCCATATACTTCCGACCAATTCTTTTCCAGCTGAAATCCCGGTCCAAACCAGACACTGAGAATATGGACCAGTCCATCGGTCCAACTGAAAATTCCTGGAAGCGAGTTTACCCCAGTCCAGACCCCCAACCACAGGCCGACAGACTTGCTGCGGTTGAAGATGGCCCCTGTGACTTCTTCGTATCGAGCGAGTGCCTCAACCATCGCTTGAACGTCCGTGTGGCAAGACACGAACACGGTGACGTCATCAGCGAACGCGGAAACCCTGGCTCGTGTGCCTCCAGGGAGGGCTATTCCGCGCAGGACTGGTGTAGCCGCCTCGTCCCTTAACTTGCGAAGGAGGGGTTCCAACGCCAGGACGTACAACAGAGGCGACAGCGGACAACCCTGACGCACCGACCGAGAGACAGCGAATGACTCCGACAGCTTACCGTTGATCTGCACCGCTACCGTCGGCCTATCATACAGGACAAAGATCCACTTGCGGAAGTCCGTGTTAAATCCGGCGGCCTCTAGCACAGCTCCCAGGAACCGATGGTCGACCCTATCGAATGCCTTGGACTGATCTAAACTGATCAGCGCGGCTTCGGCGTCGTCTTCTGTCCCCTCTATGATCGAGCGTATCAAATGCAAATTGTCTTGAATCGATCTCCCCTTTACAGCATAAGTCTGGTCCGGTTCGATCAGGTCAGTGATGACAACCTGCAAACGATTCGCAAGAATCTTTGCCAAAATCTTTAACTCTGTGTTTAGCAGAGTCAAGGGCCTAAATTCGTCAAAATTTTCCACCCCACCATGCCGTTGACCTTTCCTCAGCAATGTGATCACTCCCTTGGTCACCTATCCAGGGATGGAACCCTGAACAAACCAATGGTTGAACATATCCTTGATAATAGGGACCAACATGGGCGACAGCCTCAAGTAGAACTCGTAGGGTAAACCATCAAGCCCTGGGGATTTGTTGTAGCCAACCTGCTTCAACGCAGTAATGACCTCATGTTCAGTAACAAGACCATCACAGCTAGCCGACCGAGCCGCGATGAGGCGGGGCGAGTCAGCCAAATAGCTGCCAAACTCCTCGACTCTGAGTCCGGGTAGTTGGGTGAAGTGCTCCGATAGATGCTCCCGAAACCCCTCGCAGATCTCCCGAGTCGAAACTAGGGCGTGTCCTTCCAGGTTATGTACTTTACGAATGTACCCGTCCGAACCGTGCCTTAAAGCAGCCTTACGCTCAACAGCTTCAACATTCACAGCCTCGTTGGAAACTTTCATTAATCTAGCCCTAACTACTTGACCTTCATACCGCTCGCTAGCCAAGCGGCTGAGGTCTTGTTTAGCTAGTGCTACCTCTAGGGGGTCCCCCCCCTCCACCGCCCGGGTCAGCTTATCCTCTAAGCGCTTCTTTGCCTTAGCCTTATCTAACGCGAGGCGTTGGCTGTATTGGACAGAGAAGCGCCTAATTTTGGCTTTAAGACTAACCCACCACTTACTCCCTGTAACCTCCCCCACTAAAGCCCGCTGAATTAATTCTGTAACCTTCAACCGGTAGTCCTCCAACTCCAACAAGGTGCTGTTGAACTTCCAGTATCCGGCTAGTTTAGGCCTAGCACTTAAGTTCAAACGGGCCATAACGAGTTTATGGTCCGAGTGTCCTAACAAGTGGAACGTGGGGCATGATAGAAAGTCTACGTCGCCTCTTCTAACTAACATCCGATCCAAGTAAGTACTTGGATGGGAAGGCGTTCCAGGATGCCACGTCCTCATCTCCCGCCCTGGATGATCCAGACGGAATCTGTCGACGAGATCATCAGGTCGAAAAGAGTGCTGTCACACCGCACCGACCCACTAGTCCCCCCGACCTTATCTATTTTGGGATCAAGATTGCATTCCAATCACCCATTAGAACTAACCGTTCCGGATCCATTAAGAAGCCCTCCAACCGTCGAAAAAAGGATGCCCTCTCTACAGCAGAATTGGGAGCATAAACAGCGACAATCCGAAAAACACTACTATTAACAGCAACATCAACAACAACTAGCCGCCCGTCCTCACCTGCGTGAACAACATTCACCGACGCTGACAGAGTGCGACTCACTAACAAGGAGATTCCACGACTATAAGTATTGCCATATGCTGAGTAAACATCGTAATCGTTCACCAGCACCTGACTATCCTCGTCACAAATAAAGTGGGTCTCCTGGATAGCGGCAATATCTACCTTAAGGGACACCAAGTCTCTCACAATGCGCGAGGCCTTGCTTCGACACCTGATGCCCCTCACATTCAATGTAGCCAAGTTCAAAGCCATGTTCACTTACCTTATTCAGTGTCACAGACGGGTCTGAAATCCTTGGCAGTGAGGACGTGGCAGGCCTGGCCGAGGCTGCCGGTAAGTAAGTCTGCTAAGGGTACTCCGTCCTTGGCCACACCTCCCACGTCCAGGGGAAAGGTTAGTTTAAGTGCCCTGTAGAATGAGGGGTGTATATACACAGGGACTCTGCCCTCGCACTTAAAGAAAAAATTGTTCAGTGACGGATGGTCCTTGTCCATCAGCTGCTGGCCTGGGATCGCATTCTTTGCTGCCTTGATCATAGCCCAGAGGGCTTGAGTCCTAGCATCCTTGTTGACCCTAACAAAAGTGGTCAACATGGGAGCGTCCTTGAACTTTGTTGGGTCCGCTACGCTGTCGCCATCAACGTAGGCGAGACCCCTCAGCTTGTTATACCGGACCTTTTGCTGTCCTTTGAGGTCCGGTATTGTTTGGTGCGGGGTCTAGCTCGCATATTCTACCTCCTGGCAGGAACGGTAGTTTTTTGGTTCGCTCTGTGCAAACCGCCGTTGTTGGGGAAGGGGGGGCCTTTGGGTTGGGAGAGAGGGGAGGGGGATGGAGTGGGGGTAGTTGGCACAGTTCCTTGCTGGGGTGGTTCTTCACACGATGGGGGTGGTGAAGGGCTTCTGGGGGCCTTGGCGAGATCTGGGGAGGGGGGTAGTTGCTCGGGCTGCTGAGGTAGTGGGGTGACGGGGGGGCTCAACTTGTGAGTCTGTTGTATTGTCTTTCTCAGTAGGGGTAGGGCCTCGGCGCGTATCTTCCTGCTCTTCCTCCTTTTGGCCCTCCTGATTTCTGTGGCGCTCAGTTTCGCCGGTACTGTCGCTACCTCCTCTTCCTCAGTACTACCTCCTCCTCACTCTTGTAATTTCCTCTTGTTTGAGGAGGGGGGTGCCTGTGTGTCCATGGCCTCTTTTTTTTTCGGGTTGGTCTCTGGTCACTGTCTGTAAGGATGACTGTTGGGGTGTCTTCCCTTTTTTAGTGACCGTCACCGAACCCGCATGTGCTTCTGGGAGGCTTGTGGTCGGAGCGAGAGCTGAGGCTTTGACTGGTGCTGCTTCTTTGCCCGTTGTCTTGGGTGGATTCCTGGCCTTTTTGGGGCAGTCTTTGGCCATGTGCCCCTGTTGTTGGCATTGCCAGCAGTGGGGCTTTCTCCCTTCCACTATTAGCGAAAGGGTCCAGTCCCCAAACTTGAGTGTTGCCGGGATTCCATAGAAGCTGGCCTTGTCCAGGACCATCTGAATCTTGTAGTCTCCGGTCATGATGTTCCTTGGACCGCGGACTGGTGATACCTCCTCAACGTCTCCGTACTGGCTGAGGATGGCTCCCAGCTGGTTTGCTTCCATGTAACAGGGGACATTCAAGGTGGAGACGATTGCTCTCCTCTTGTTAAGGTACACCGGCTGCAGCTTGATGTTCCTGCTCTGGTGTGTGGTCCTGGACAGTTTGTCGGCAGCTTCGGGGGTGGGAAGCAGCACATCCCATTGCGCGTAGCTCCGTCTGCAGACGTAACTGGCTGGAATGTTCTGCTCCAACAGAAGTTTCAGCATGGTGTCCTTGTTGACACCCGTCAGACCCCTCGTCTTCGTGTCCGAGGTGATGAAGGAGAGGACCCTCTTCTTCAAGCCTTCGACTTGCCCCGGGAGAGGTTGGATGGTGTTCCCCTCCGTGTATTGTCTGTACTTGGAGTCGAAGAGCTCCTTGTAGTCCTCTGGCTTCATCCTGTTCTGCTGCTCTTTAGGACCCCATGCTGATCCTCCCCCCGGTTGGGTGTCTGCTGGTCCAGGGACAGGAGTCGTAGGCGAGGCTGTTGGCTGCTCAGTGACTGTTCTTGGGCTCGCGGTGCCAGAGGTTTGACCTTCACCAGTCAGAGTTGGCCAGTCCGCACATGCCATCGTGTGCTGGCTTTCTCTGCTTTCCGGGTCGTTCCCCTTCTGCTTCTTCTTCTGCTGGGTGGCATTCTCTTTCGGGGATGTGTTCCCAGCAGCGGCTTTTGCAGTCGCAGAGGTGGGGGGTGACGCTGCTACCAGTTTGCGTTTGTTGGAACTGGTCGATGCGTTTACCTCCACCTGGGTTTTCCTCTACCCGTCATTGCCCTCTTGGGGAGTGCTGCGGGGTGGGATCATGGTTTCCTCCTCAAACAGCGCTTTTAGAGAGGCTAGGGTTGCATTGACTAGCTCCTCTGTTTTTTCCACTGCGCTGTTTTCCTCTGTCTCTTCAGGTGAGGGGGAGTTGCCCTCTTGGGGAGCCGGTGACAATGGTCTCGCAGACCCGTCCACTTGTTGGGGGACTTGGGATGCTGTAGGTGCAGCTTCCGTTGCTTTTCCCCCTGCAGTTTTTCCGGCAGCTGTGTATTTCGACGGGCTGCCCTTGTGGGGAGCAGCAGTGGCAGGTGGTTTTCCAGGGGTCGCCGCGGGCTGCGGCACTACCCCTTCATCTGTTTACAAGGTCGCCGTGCGCTGGGGCCCTACCTTGTCTTCTGGCGCCGTCTTGCCGGGAGATGCATTGGCTCCCTCACATGGGGAGTCGTCTGCGGGGGTGATGTTGCGCATTTGGGGTGACGTACCCCTCCTGCCTGGCATCGTGGCGGTAGCCCTGGCCGCTGACGCGGACCAAAGTGTAGCGGATTGGAGAAAAGAAAACCCAGGGGAATGGAGGGGGTGGAGGGGGAGGAGCGGACTCAGAAGAAATTAGTGTTTTTGACCTCCCCTCACGGGGATGTCGGGTTAGCAGCTCAAATCCCCCCGCGAGGGGGGAGAGCAGAAAAGAAAGACGCAGTAGGTGCTAGCGGGTTAGAGTGCCGCGTCGCAATTAAGAGAGAGAGGGGATAGACATTTCTGCCCACAGAGGGGAGCAAAAACGAAACACCCGCCCTACCCCACGTCACCCTACCCACTAACTACCCCAACGGAAGCGAGAAAGAGAACCCTGTCTGCTCGATCCACTGTGAGAGCGGCGAAAATAGACAAAGTTTGGGGCTGGCTGGTGCTGCTCAGGCAATTAAGTGGTGAGAAAGTAGACCATCCCAGTCTCGAGAAGTAAGACCGAAACGAAGAAAAACAACATGCAAAAAACAAAAAATGAAAAAAGAAGGTCTCAACTACTAGCGATAGTGGTGTTGGTCCCAAGATTCCAGTCTCCCAAAAGAGGGAATCGGTTTCCGGGTCCTAGCTCCCACAAATGTGGAGTCGGTCCTCTAGGTCCTGACTCCCCAAAAGAGGGGGTCGGTCCTTGCTAACAAAGGTTAGTATGAAAAAACACCTTAAGCTAGCCCGAAAGCCCGGTGGTGGAAAGTTTCGTAACTGAGAGAACAGATGGTATTTATTTGCTCCCCCACCAAGCAAATTAGGCACAAGGCCGATTTTTAATGTGAGGAGTGAAGGGGAAATGGGGACCAACTCCCCGGGGAGTAGGGGAGCTGGATAGTGACAATGGGTATGAAGGGTTTCCCCTACATTGACCAAGGTCTTATCTGTGGGGTCGCCCCCACATAGGGTCTTTGCTGCAGTATCTGGCGGAACAGATGCTACACTTTGATCCCGGCCCGAAGGCCAAAGATATTTATAGATATATATGTATATATATATATATGTGTATAGATATATATGTATATATAGATGTATATATATATATATATATGTAGATATATATGTGCATAGATATAGATGTGTATATATATGTATATATATATGTAGATATATATGTATATATATGTAGATATAGATGTATATATATATGTAGATATATATGCATATATATATGTAGATATAGATGTATATATATATGTAGATATATATGTATGTATATATATGTAGATATATATGTATGTATATATATGTAGATATATATGTAAATATATGTTTCTATAAATATACATATATATATGTATACATGTTTCTATATATATATATATATATATACATATATGTATACATATATATGTATATATAGATGGAGATATATATCTACATGTATAGATATATATGTATGTATGTGCATATATAGATGTGTATGTATATATATATATATATATATATATATATATATATATATATATATGGATATATATGTATTTGTATGTATATATATATATATATTTGTATATATAAAAATAAAATAAAAATTACAATTATGTTTACCAAAAGGATCTAAGATTGTAAAACTAAAGTATATTATAAATATTAAAGAATTAATATTTATAAAGTAATCTCAACCAGATGTAGTTGCTCGATAAAATCTAGTAGGAGAGTGAGCTTATAATAAGAGCAAATAGTTAATAAAACGTGATAAAAAACACTTTGAAAAACAGTTAAAAACATATTTAATCTGAAAAGGAAACACTTAATAAGTGGATAGTCCTTAATCCGTGGAGTTTCGAAGAAATACTTTCCTTCTCATCAGAGAGTAGGAATTAGCAAAATGCAGGATCGGATTTTGCATACAAAGGTATTTGATGAAACTGCAAGTAAATCAAAGATCTTACTTGATAACAAAATGTGAAGCAGAGGGAATATGGTGAAGAAAAAGGTAATTTCACGTGAATGGATAGTCTGGTGAAAGGTAAAATATCCAATGACAGTAAAATTTTAAAATGTAAATCCCAGAAAGTTAATTAAATTTCCATTCGCACAAGTAAAATCCAAGGAAATCGCCTAATTGGAAGATTCTCCAAAATAATCCAAAAGGCCGAAATCCATTGAATAATTCACAAATATGTACAAGGAAAAGGGGAACAAATTCCAATAATATTAATAAAAGAAAAATAAGATATGCGTTTAACACGGCTGCCAAGATAAAGTGTAATTAAGAAAAATCAGTGAAGAAGAAGAGAAAAAAAAAGATTAAATGGTGATAGAATTAAATATAAAATAGAAAAGCAAATGTCAAAATGACACAGGCAAAATGACATTAAAATGTGCAAAAAACATAGGGCAAAAAAGAGATCAACTGAAATGTACAGGTAATTACTTAAGAAAATGTCAGCAAGAGTTATTAAAAGACACTAAATGGAAAACATAAATAAATTAATTAATAAATAAAAATAAAATATAAAATAAAAAATTATAAATAAATTATTTTTTATTAACTATTTGCTCGTATTTGTATATATATATATATATATATATATATATATATATATATATATATATATATATGGGTATATATATATATATGTGTGTGTGTGTGTACATATATATATATATATGTGTATATATATATGTATATATTGTTGTAGACCCTTGCTAGGGGTTACAAACGAAAGAAACCACAATAGTGTAAAGTGTTTTGAAAATATATGTATTTATCATAAAGAATACGGGAGCCACTTAAGTGGTATGAGAGAAACGTGTTCATAGCATGCGATTGACCATTTAGTCGCGGAAACCAGTGGTATTCATATGACTGGTTGATTCCACTTAGTTCTCAAATAGGGTTTATTTGTAACTCACCCCCCCCTCCTGAGCTTTTTTATTCCCCTGGGATGATCGTATAGCCCTTTTTCCAGGGGGTTGATCTCTTTCGGGTTGGTTATTTTCCTTTTCCTGGAAGACCGGCGTTGTCCAGCTGCTTTTTGTGTTACCAAGTCTAATGTGTCATATATCTGGTTTCTTACTTCTTCTTGTTCAGCAGGAGGTTCTCTTTCGTCATCTGTTACATGTTTCCGAATTTGGTTTAAATGGTGCGTAAATCTTGGACCTTCAATAATTTAGACCATGTGCCTGATCCTTTTCTGGACCTTTCCTAGTTCCCGGATCATACTATTATTTTTGTGTATCTGGAAATTTTCCTTTTCACCAGGTAAATACCTCTTTTTTAGGAACTATAGTATTTGGCGGTTTCATCTGTTTTGGCCAAAGTTCCTCAAAGACCGGCCTAATTTTCCTTGCGAACATTAACTCTGCCGGTGACATCTTTGTGTTTTCATTTGGTGTAATTCAGTAAACTTGTCAAAATTGTTGTAGCGACGTTTCTCAGGGCATTCCTTTAGCCTTCTTCAGGGCTCTACAAACCCGCTCTGCCTGGCCGTTCGATCGGGGATAATAGATTAGCATCATTATGGGGTTAACCTGGAAATCCCCGCAGAAACTTTTAAAATCTGTTCAAGTGAATTGTGTGCCATTGTCTGACACTAGACAATCAACCACACCAAACCTAGCATACAATTCGTGAAGAGCACCGATTGTAAAATCAGTCGTTGGACTTTTACATCGAAATTCCTCAGGCCATTTTGAAAAACTGTCTACCACTATTAAATAATAGTTTCCATCCAGTGGGCCTGCGTAATCTATGTGTATTCTTTGCCATGGGTGGTCCGCTTTAGGCCACGGGCTAAATTGTATTGGGGGCGCTTTTGCAGCCAATGCACATCCCTTACATGAATTTACCATGCCTTCTATATCAGTGTCCATACTCTTCCAGTTAACGTAGGACCTCATGAGGCTCTTCATTCGCATAGCCCCAGGGTGCCCCGTATGAAAATTCTTTAGAATTTTCTTTTGTAGTGTAGCTGGGATTACTACTCTTTCTCAGTACAACAGTACCTCATTGCACATAGAATAACCTTCCGCCACCGATTCATCTGATTTAATTTTTTGTTTCATTTCTTTGATGAAACTATCTTCTTCAGCCTTCCTTATTATATCTTCCAAAGTGACTGGTAGTTCTTTGATCGTATTACATAGTATTTGTGTATAGTCCTTTTCACTTTGTAGTGACGCTATTATTGTGTCTTCTAGCGGTTCCCTTGATTTCAAGATTAATCGCAACAATCTATCTGCATGACTTAACTTCGCAGATGTAAGAAATTCCATACTGAAATCGTAATTCAGTAGAATGGTCTCCCATCTTTGCAGTCTGTTGGCTGTGTAAGTTGGCAGACCTTTTTTAGAGCCAAACATGGTTATAAGCGACTTATGGTAAGTTTGTAATTTAAATTTACGACCGTGTAAAAATCGGTGGGAGTTTGTAACGCCGAATATGTTTCCCAGTGCTTCCTTTTCGATTTGGGAGTAATTCTTCTTGGCAGGAAGTAAAGTTCTTGACACATGGGCGATCAGCTTAGTGGACCCATCAGGCATCTTGTGTAGAATGCACGCCCCGATCCCATAAGAACTTGCGTCAGTTGTGACAATAATCTCTTGTTTCGGATTGAAATGAGTTAGGGATAAATCTGACATTAATACATCTTTTAATTTCTTAAACGCTGCCTGGCACTCAGGTGTCAAGTCCCATTTTTTGTCCTTTTTTAAAAGTACATTCAATGGTGCACGCAATTCATGCATGTTCTTAATGAACGTTTGATAATAGTTTGCGAACCCTAAAAAACCCTGCAATGTAGTTACATTATGAAGTTCTGGCATGTCTTTTATAGCTGTGGACCTGTCTAGATCGGGTTTCCTCTCGTCCTTATCTATGATATGACCCAAATATTTAATTCGTTCCAAAAAAAATTTGTATTCTTTTATTCTGTCAAACACTTGAAATACATCATCTCTATGTTGTTCAACATTTTGACTACATGTAAGAATATCGTCCAGATAGCCTATTGCAAAATCCGACCCACTTAGCAAAGTTTTGATTACCTGTTGGAAAATTTAAGGTGCTACTTTTATACCAAATTGAATTTATAAAGTCCTTTGTGCGTTGAGATACACAAAAGTTTGGATCTATCTTCCTCTACTGGTATTTGTAGGTATGCCTCGCTTAAATCTATTTTGGAAGAAAATTTTCCACCATTTTACTTAGCGAATATTTCATCTGGGTCTGGTAGTAGGCAGTGATGGTGTTTGAGTGCCACATTCAATCCAGTCGAGAAGTCCGCATATACCCTGATTTTTTACATGTATACGGTGGAGGCTGCCCATTCACTATAGTTAATTGGGGTCAAAATCCCAGTGTTAACTAGTCTTTCCAATTCTTCTTCAATTTTTTTCCCTCAGAGTGAATGGTACGCTCCATGGCCTTTTTAATATTGGTTTTGCTTAATCCAGCAATTCGAATCTCGCCTTTATTTTTGTGCAACATCAAAGCTTTTCAGAGAAAACACTTGGGAAAGATTTTTAAGATCCTTTTTTTGAGTTTGTCGGCTTCGGCCATTAGGTTTTCAACTTTGTGACAAAAATCACTCATAATTCAAATTCCTGAATACAATCAGTCCCGAATAAGCTTGTTGCATTCCTTCAAACAAAAACTTTTAGTTTTTTTGTGATTCTTTTTAGATCACATGTTATTTTCCTTTGGAACTGACATGCATTGTACCCATGAGGTCCTCCACATTTGCTACAAGGAGTCCTAGGATTTTGTCTATCCTGATAATTTTGTGAAGGGTTCTTTTTGCCTCTTTGTTGGTAATTGCTGGAGGGAGGGTGTCCTTTATTTGTGATATATATATCTATCTATATATATATATATATATATATATATATATATATATATATATATATATATATATATACTAGCAAAAGTACCCGTCGTTGACTGGGTTCAAAAACAGCCTACAGAAAATGGACTCTGATTTATGAAAGTATGATAGGTTATGAAAAGGAAGGGTTGAATTTGGAGGTATCAAAACCAAAGCAAAATATGATGAATGTAAAAATAAAATAGATGAACCACATAATTTATTATACCATACCTGTTCACACTGAAACACTTATCACAATATTCTGTGGATCTATATTAAAAAACCTTGTTAAACTTTGTGACATATTTCCATTCTATGGAGGTCAGATGCAAACGAACACCCCATAATTTTATTATACCATATTTCTTCAAACTGAAACATAATTATTAAAGTATACTTACACAGATAGATATGAAAAGTCTTTATTAAAGTTTGTGCCTATGTCCATTCTATGGAGGCCAGGCGCGAACGCAGACTACACAATTTTATTATAACATCTCTATTTAAGTTAAAACATACTTATCCAAGTATTCTTATGAACATCTATATCCGAAACACTTATAAACGTTTTTCTTTTAATTTTTAAATTTTTTATTTCCATACTTTGTGGACCAGGCGCGAACGCATACCTCACAATTTTAATAAACCACTGTTCTGCCAGATCAAACATACCCATTCCTGTGTCTCGATACAGTTTCTATCATTATATGCAATCAGTTTTTTTTAAATAGTCAACCATATAGGAGCCTATTCATGACCAGACAAACACATACACACACAGACATTCAGCTTTATATCATAGATGTATACATATTATATATATTATACATATATATATTATGTTATATATATATATATATATATATATATATATCATATACATGATATATTTATATATTATATATATCTATATATATAAAAATGTAATGTTTGGTTCGTTAAAAGCGAATAAAATCATATTTCTACGTTACCAATTTAATTGAAATTTTCAGAAATTCAATTTTTAAAGTCAAGGAATGTTTGCATGTTATTAAAATAATTTAACATTGCGATTTATAAAAATATTAAATTAAATAAAAAATATTTTTCGTAACTGCGAGATTATCGCCATTTTATTTCCGGTAGAAATGAGCCTTTCACTTATTGAGATAAGTATTATTTGTATTAATTTTTATGATACTCATGCAGAGAGTGATCCGTGCTGAAATAATGTTATTATTTAAAAAGTCATTCTTAACATGGAGAGAGGAGGATGTTTTGTACCTATTCTGTACTTTAACCTTACAATTGAATAAAAAAAAAAAACATATCGTAAAACTTTAATTAAACGTGGAAATATGATTTAAAAAATAGCGCGGTTCGCTCTCTGCATTAGCACCATTTTTATTTATTGTGGACTATTATTCTCATCTTTATTAGTTGTTGTTTCACGATTTTTCGGCCAACTATTCCTCTGGCCTTCATGAAAAGAAGTAAGTACGTGAGAAATTATTTTTTCCTTTTATAAATGTTCAGTAACTTTTTCCTTTTATTATTCTTAAAGCGTAAAACTTTTCTTATTCATGAAAAGAGTTAAGCCTACGTAAATAAATAAATGTTTGTACACGTGACAAATTATCAATTTTAGTTTAGTTACTTTTTTTTTTAAATTATTTATGAAAAGAGTTAACGTAAATAATGTTTGTAAAAGTGCGAAAGGCGACGTTGTACAACCATCACTCCCATGCTTAATTTCTATACTTACAGGTTTTTGGAATTTTTTTTCACTGGATTATTATTGATTGGACACTAATTAAACAGATTATTAAAAAAAAAATATTAAAACGAAATCATTATTTCGACATTTGAAAGTGGTGCTCACTTTTTAGTTACAACGTTCTGATAAATCAGTTACCCATTTTGTAAGCAATAAAAACGCGGTATATCAAAACCATAGAAAGTAAAAATAATATGAGCCTCTACCGCATTTGTAAGTCAGAAATATATTTGTTTCTCAAAGAAAAAAAAATAGATTGAACATGACTTTTTTTATTGTTTTTATGAAAATAAAGTTTCGAGTTTTAAAAATGTTTTTTTTTTTTACTTATTTAGTTAAAAGTCAGTTTGTGGGTGTTCTTTTTTTGTTTTTTTAAATTGTTTTTATGAAAGGTGAGTTTTTTGTTTTTTTTTCAAAACTCTTGTTTATTTTTAAATTTGTTTTAAAGTATTATAGATTTCACTAACATGCTGGAGAAATGTTTAATAATTTGGTATTTTTTTAGATTAGGTCCACCTCCACTATTTTCCTTTCAATGACGACATTTATAGGTTTCCGAGTATGCTGAACACGCAAATCGCATTGAAATTTTGCGGAAATAAATAGTTGCATTATGCATTGTATTCTTCGGCGGCTTTCTCTTTACGTTCACATGCACCATAAACAAATACACGCACGTAAAAAAGATGGCTGCCAAAGATTACAATGCATAATACAACTTTTTATATCTTGATAACTACTTATTTCTGCAAAATTTTAATGCGATTTTCGTATTCATCATAGTCGAAAACCATTTCAAGTCGTCATTTAAAAGAAAATTGAGGAGGTGGACCTAATCTAAAAATTTACCATTCATCCTGTACGCCTCCCGATACATTGCTTCGTCAACATGCGACCATTTTATATCTCCTGAAGACACTTCCGTATTTAGAAAAAAAAAAAAAATGAGTGACCGATTTACGTGAGTACCCCTTTCAAATGTTGAAATGATTTTTTTTTTTCAATTTTTTTTCATAATCTGGTTAGTGTTCAATCAATAATAATCCAGTGAAAAAATTTCAAAAAACCTATCAGTATAGAAACTCCACCACGTAAGTAAATAAATAAAAAATGTTACATGCGCATGCGTTAGCCTTGACTAGGGAGGGGTACTAAGGGAACGACCATTAAATAATGCTGCGGGTCGCCATGGAACTCAACGCCCAAGGAGTACCAAAATAGTTTTCATGGTCTGAAGAAATTTTTTTTTCGAAAAGTGGGTGATCACTTTTCCATGTAAATTTAACTTAAAATAAGCACCCACTTTCTGGCCACCTGAGGAAGGGTTATTTATTTTCGTGTTTATTGGCTTAAAGGTTTTTTGACAAGGCAGTTTGGTACGCGAATGCATATTTAACAGTTTTCGTTTTTGCTCACGCATAGCATATAAACAAAGGCTACGTCTGTGAAATGGAAAATAGTCCCAGAGTTCAGGGGTTAATACCATGCAAAAGAAATCAAACAAAAAACTTTTTAGCCAAGAAACACACAGAAAAAAGAAAAAAAAAATAGCATCCATTTTTTTTCTATCGAATTCATTTGCTGTTTTTATTGAAAACTATTTTCCCCCGGATTTTTGATATAATTTTCCATTAAGGGCCGTGTGTCTCACGTTCGTAAATAACAACATTTTTTTTGTAGATTTTGGTGTGCTAAAAACGAATCTGCAAACCGTTTCCGTCGCAAAAAAATAGTTTTTATGATATGAAGAAATTACTTTTTCGAAAAAGTGGCGATCACTTTTCCATGTAAATTTAACTTAAAATGAGCACCCACTTTCTAGCCACCTGAGAGAGGGGGGATTTTTTCCCATGTTTATTGGCTAAACAGCTTTCGTTTATGCTCACACATAGCGTAAACGAAGGCTACGGCTGTGAAATGGAAAATAGTCCCAGAGTTCAGGGGTTATTACCATGCAAAAGAAATCAAACAAAAAACTTTTTAGCTAAGAAACACAGAAAAATTCCGCTCTCCTAGGTGGCCAGAAAGTAGGTGCTCATTCTAAGTTAAATTTACATTGAAAAGTGATCACCCACTTTTCGAAAAAGTAATTTCATGAATATCATGAAAACTTTCTTTTTGCTATGGAAACGGTTTGCAGATTCGTTTTTAGCACACCGAAATCTACAATAAAATATTTCGTTATATATGAACGTGAAACGGGCCTTAAAGTAAAATAATACCGGATTTTTTGGAGCAGATTTGCCGTTTAGTTGTACAAATATCCTCAAACCAGGTAATCACTAAAAGGGACTTTTAAAAGTCGTCACCTGTATCGAGCAAAAGTATGACACCACCGATTATATGCCAGCCTACGTCATGGTAACATATATTGAGTGAGTTCCTTAAAGTATTTTGTATAGTTTTTTAGTTTAAACTCATTTTCCCAAAATTTCCCCAACCTTAACGTGTTCGATACAGTCTGCCGCCATTTGTATTTTTCAGATATACCGATAAACATTGAATGTTTTTGAACCAATTATACATTACATAAAAACACTAAAATCTTATCCAGTTAGGTAGAACACTTACTTTTCTTGCCTTTGATAACATTTATTTGTTATATATTTATTTTTTGACAACTTCTTTGTATCTGTGTTTAGTAATACAAACCCTTTTCATTTAATGTAACGTTTAGTCGGCTCGAAAAACAGTGTTTATCGGGGTATTTGAAAGCTACAAATGGTGGTGGACACTGTTGATTACTTTAAGTTAGAGAAAATGAGTTAAAACTAAAAAAACTATACAAAATACTGTCAGAAACCCACCGATTATGCCAGCCTATGTCATGGAAACATATATTCGGTGAGTTTCAGACACTGTTTTGCATAGTTTTTAGTTTTCAACTTACTTTCCCAAACTTAACGTATTCAACAGAGTCCACGACCATTTCTGTTTTTTGAGCCGATTAAGCATTTTACATTACATAAAAACACTAAACAATTATCCAATTTGGTAGAAACGTAACTTACCTTACCTTTGTTTTCATTTATTTGTTTTTGGACAACTTTTTCGAATCTGTGTATAGTAACCCCCCTCCCCCACCATCAACCAAATATTAATTACTAACTCACATGTTTGTAAAACAACAACAACAAAAAAAAAATTTAGCGTTTCAACATTTTTGCTACGTTCGGCTTCATCCACTGATTGTTATTCAAGTCCAAACCATGAATGATTGACAGAAACTCCCGAGGATCCAGATCAAATTCTGCAAGAGTACCATTTTTTTTCATTTTCGCCTTCTTTTTCACTTTTTGCAGTGGATTGCTGTACTAATATAAGAAACATGCATTTTCTCTTTTTATTAAATTTTTCTATTACACCAAATTGAGCCACTGCAACGCGTGGCAGGGTACAGCTAGTACATTATATATATTATATATATATACATTATATATTTACATGTTATATATATACATTATATATTATATATATACATTATATATTTATATATTATATATATACATTATATATTATATATATTATATATATACATTATATATTTATATATTATATATATACATTATATATTATATATATTATATATATACATTATATATTTATATATTATATATATACATTATATATTATATATATTATATATATACATTATATATTTATATATTATATATATACATTATATATTATATATATTATATGTATACATTATATATTATATATATTATATATACATTATATATTATATATATATTTTATATTATATATATTACATATATTTTATATATATTATGTATATGTTATATATTATATATATTATGTATATATTATATATCATATATATATTATATATTATATATATATTATATATATATTATATATATAATATATATAATATAATATATATGTAATCTATATATATATATATATATATATATATATATATATATATATATATATATATATATATAATATAAAGCTGAACGCCTGTGTATGTGTGTCTGGCCACGAATAGGCTTCTATATGGTTGACTATTATAGAAAACTGATCATATATAATGATAGAAGATGTATCGAGACACAGGAATTGGTATGTTTGATCTGCTATAATGATGATTCATTAAAATTGTGGGGTTTGCGTATGCACCTGGTCCACAAAGTATGGAAATGAAAAATTTAAAAATGAAAAAAAAAAGTTTACAAGTGTTTTTGATATAGATGTACATAATAATACTTTTATAAGTATGTTTTAACTTAAATAATGGTATAATAAAATTGTGTGGTCTGCGTTTGTGCCTGGCCTTCATATAATGGAAATTAGCACAAAATTTAATAAAGACTTTTCATATCTATCTGCATAAGTATACTTTGATAATCATGTGTCAGTTTGAAGAAATAGTGCATAATAAAATTATGGGGTGTTCGTTCGCGCCTGACCTCCATAGCATGGAAATATGTCACAAAGTTTAACAAATTTTTTTAATATAGATCCACAGAATATTGTGATAAGTGTTTCAGTGTGAATAGGTATGGTATAATAAATTATGGGGTTTATCTATTTTATTTTTACTTTCATCATATTTTGCTTTGGTTTTGATACCCCCAAATTCAAAGATATCTCTTTACAACCCTTCCTGTTCATAACCTTTATGAAAGTATGATACTTTCATAAATCAGAGTCCATGTTCTGTAGGCTGTTTTTGAACGACGGGTACTTTTGCTAGTATATATATATATATATATATATATATATATATATATATATATATATATATTATTATTATTATTATTATTATTATTATTATTATTATTATTATTATTATTATAAGATCTACTTAGGAGGCTATTGTAAATTAACATATATGCACTGTATTCAAGTCTATGATTCTTTTTTGTTTATAATTTTTACTGTCAAAAGATATTTAATTTATTCAAAAAGAAATTTAACATTAATTTCATGCATGTTTAGATTAGTTTTGTTGTATTCAAATTCAATATTTTTTAACTGAAAATTAAAGTTTGATCTTTTGTCCTTCTATTGCAGATGTTTCTATGAAAATGCTGAAAGCCTTGAATATTATTGGAATTTTCAAAAATGATGAAGTTTGGTTTCCAACTTATTATGCTTATAACACAATGTGGAATTTCTCAGATGCAAGTTCACAACTAGCACTGGTAGGTTTTATTTTAAAGAATATTCATTTTGAGGAATTGGATAAATATAAAAGAATGATAAAACAAAAAGATATGTTCATATTCCTTTCCTTAATATTTTTCAATTAATCTTTGTTTATATTATTATTAATTAAAGTTTATTAATTATAACCGTTTTAAAATAAAACAGAATTTTACACAATTATAATCTATGTATAGGCAAACTTTAAAAAGTTTTCATTTTTTTTTATTTTCCTGCCACAAAAAATAAAAATCATCAAAATTAAGTATCACAACCTTGAAAACGATGCTATTTCAACAATTCTTTTATGATAATTTTCTTTTAATTTTCAAGCAAGCATAATTTTTAATTATATATTTTTCGAGGGTTTTAATCTTTTTCTATTTCATACTAGCAGGGAGATCTGACATTGTCCAGCATTGAATGATGATCGACAAATGTTCAACCCTATTTATACTTTTATTGTCATCGAAATCAGTGAAATCGCCCAATTTTTTCATCCAATCGATTGATTGCCTGCTCTAGTTAGGGACCCTGTCTACTCCCACAGTGTACCGGGAGGAAGCTTCACATGCCTCCCTGCGGTGATTTAGTCCACAATATATTGTAGTCTAAATTGCAGTGTAGAGCATCTACTGTTGAGTTTATGAAATGATTTGTAAATAATAGCCTCATTTAAAGTTAAAAATACAAAACTCAAATATCATGGTTCAATTGTGCTCTAAACAGAAACATTCATTTCGAACGCGCCCCTGTCTTATCAAAGAATCTGTTGATTTTATAAAATTAGTTTTTACATACTCATTTGGATTCAAATTGAACATACAAAAATGAAATATTATCGTTAATTGTGCTCTAAAAAGAAACAGAAACATTCATTTCGAATGCGCCCCTGCCTTATAAAAAGACTCTGCAGTTGCTTTAATAGGGTGGCCTTTCTGCTTGTGTGGTGATAAATCTTCTCAAATGCAATGATGGTAGATTGCATAAAAGTGTTAACTGTGTCAAAATCCAGCTTCCTTCTTTAAGCGGATTATTTCGATTATCTATTTTCAATACTTATTAGATGCATTCCTGTACAAAACCTGTGTAAGAACACTGCCAGACACATTAAGTACCTTCGTGTTAAATTTCAAATAATCCGCCCAGCCATTTCCAAGTCTATAGAACTAAGTTCCTTTTATATAATAGAGATTAATCTATTTTTTAGCTAAACAAAAATTCTGATTAATTTTTAATCCTTATTTTTGGATTTCAAACTTTTCTACAAAAGATTTTAATTTAAATTTATGAATTTTTATTACTTTGGTTACTGTTCTCATTTTGGGTGCTATTTTCACAATAGCCTAAAATATCGCCTAACGTTCCACTTTGAACATAAGTCTGTAAAAGGTGCCGAGTGGGACGACATATCATTATCCAACAACACCTCTTCTACTCGGCCCCTTTCCCTAAACACCTCCTCGACAACTCCCTTCACCTCTTCTGCTATTTAATTTCTGATTTTCCACCATATTGCTACTCTCCCAGGCCCACAGTCAATCAAATTTAAATATGGTTCATGTTGATAATGCATTATATCAGTAGCTAATCACCACCAATTTTCTTCAACATGCAATTCTCCTTTTTGTGTCTAGCCGATGCAGGGTTAATTGATTGACATTCCTTACATTGTTCCACCGCTTCTTGGACATCTTGCATCGGAGCCATGTCTTTCTCTTTCCTTAGCCAGGCTTTCTTCACTCTGCCCAACCCATCTACTTTGTTTTTCTGTGGTGGAACCAAGATGACAGCTACCTCTCTCATTTCTAGATAAACCGCTAGAGCATTCCCTTCCAAATACATTGAGATCAATGTGGCTATATCTTCAATCTTCTGCAGCTTTGCTGCCAACTTCAGCTTGTTAAGTTACGTGACCACATCACCTTCTCCAGTAAACAGCCTGAGGATTCCACTGCTTAACCTTACTCATTCGCCCATTTGTGTTGTTGTGCCAAAATAGCTTGCAGTTAAATATGTTGATAATATTAGGAAGCAAAGTCCAAAGAAAGAATTCCAACCGTTATGCTCTCCTTCTCGCAATTCTCGGTATCAAACCCTAGCGCATATCTGTCAGAAACTTACTTCTGCCAAAGAGACATATCATCACTCTCTGACACACAGGCTTTTTATTTGAAAATCAGACTGCATCTCATTTGCATATGTCCCCCAACTCGCATTACCTCACATGACCATGTGTCCATAAATAGCAAGAGCTGCCATTTTTTTTCTTTATCCCTTCCCTGAAATGGACAGCACATTTTATGAGGTCAGCTTTGTACTACTTTTTAATCATACATTGTTTAGAGAGATAACTGATTACCTTACAAACACACTACAACATTAACTTGAATGCTGTTGGATAACAGCTCTGTATTTTGTTGAGTTTACAAACAGAAATATTAGAAGTAGTATGATATGGAAATATACATTTGTTACAGTCAATCAAACATAAATACAACAATATACATAACATTCATAAAATACAATTTGTTCTTAATATTACTTAACGGAAGCTTTTATGTGGGATATATTTCTCTAAATATTGCAGATATTCTCCACCTTAACTGTAACAATGAGAGTTTTGTCTCCCAATTCTCTCAGAACTTTTTTCGGGAGAAGTCAACGGCTAAAACTGAACTGATCTCAATAATACAAACCAAAAACAGATTCAGATAAGGATATTTTTCAGCCTCACATGACCTATTTGGCATTTGAGGGTCTTTGAGTTGTACTATGTGGGGACAAGGGAGAAGAGAGTTTCTATTAGTAATGCATTTACATCTATATATCTATAAAAGTGTATGTGTGTACATTTCCCTACCAAATAACTCTGTCAATTTTCGGTCTAGAGACATGGAATTTGACATAAGAAGTATTGAGATTTGGGAAAATTTTTTTATCGGTTTTCGGCCAAAAATTTGGCTGTCAAGGGGTCGAAGTTCAACGATTTCGCCCTTGGAAACTCCTCCATCAATTTTGGGTCTAAACACTTGAAATTTTAAATGTAAGTTACTTGGACATGGATCAAACGTTTTAATTTGATTTGAGCCCAAAAAACTAAATGTTAAGCGGTCAAAATTGGGGTCCAACTTTTCAAAAAGTTTATTTCTGCGGTCTCTACCAAATTACTCAGCCAATTTCTGGTCTAAACATTTGAAATTTTACATAAAGGGTATTCAGAGCATTTTAATCAGTTTTGAGGCGAAAATTTGGCTGCCAAAAGGTCAAAGGTGAAAGAGTTGCCCTTTACAGATTGTATCAAATTCCTTCGCCAATTTTGGGCCTAAAGACTTGAAATTTTAGATGTAGCTAACTTGGACATGGGTAAAACTTTGTATTTTGATTTGAGATCAAGATAATAAATGTTAAGGAGTCAAAATTGGAGTCAAAGTTAAAAAAAAATTGACCTCTGCAGCCTCTACAAAATTACTCAGACAGATTTTGGTCTAAACATTTGAAATCTTACATAAAGTGTATTTACATATATAACTATAGCATCACTTTTATCTCACTGACTGACCAGCTAAGGAGGAAAACTATTATGCATCAATTTTCCAATAAACATTCCAGTTACACTGAAATATGAAATATTTTAAGCATCAAAAAAGTAAGTCTCTGAAGTTGATAATTTTGAAGAACCATCTCAGAGGCTACGCTCACAAAATAATAAGCCATCTCTCTATTTTAGATGTTAATTTTGATATAGCCATCGAAATCTTGAACAAGGAGTTCTTAGATAGGAAATATATAGTTAATTCCATTTTTAAGTCTATTGATGACTCCAAACATCTTAGGGACGCTGATTGTGATTCTGTCAAGATGTTTTTAACTAGGATTAAAGCTCAGATATATCAGCTTAAAAACACCTTTGCTTTAGATTTCTTAGAAGAAGGCACCCCAGGCAACCAGCTTTTGAGTTATATTGTTTTTGAAAAGCTTCCTTCATTGTTAAGACGCAAGATTATTTGTGCAGTTGGTAGTAATTATCCCTCTCTGGGAGAGATCCTAGGTCGATATTCTGATGTGATTCGCACATTGGAAATTACGAGACCTAGGGTGGGCAATTCCGTAAAATCAGTTGTTAAGCAAAGAACCCCGAGTTCTAATAAATTCAAACCCAATGATGTTAGCAAGAAGCCTTCCACACTGGAGAATTTTTTCTGTGCCTTATAAGTGTAATTTTTGCCGTTGTAACATTCACTCTGCTTACAAAGTATCCAACACTTAAGGATCGTTTGCAACATTGCAGGGCTGTTAAATTGTGTGTCCATTGCACCAGCCCTGCTCATACCTCCGAGTTTTGTCCTGGTAAAAGGGGTCGTCTCCGCCCGTGTTGGAGGTGCAAGAGCTGTGAACATGCAGTTGCTTTGTGCCCTGACTTGGGGAAGTCTCAGGTGATGGCTAATCCTTGCCTGCAGATGGGGAATATGAATCTTCTTTTACCCATAATAGAGATTAAGGTAGTTTATGGAGAGGTAGAAAAGACTTAATTGTTTACTGGATTCGAGCAGCCAGCGCTTCTATTTATCAGATGGAGTACTGGATATTCTACAATGTCGCTCTGCTGTCATGAAAAAAAAAGGACGTCACCATCAAAACTTTTCTTGAAGCATTTGAGCGAGCTAGAGTTGCATGTTAAGTTACCAAACTCTGAGTGTGCTGTTTCTTTTCTTGTTGATAAAGATTTGGATCTTCAGTTTCATGTTGATGGTCTTAATGCTGCCATCAAAAATATTTGTGCTTGCGGTAACAAGTTGGCTGCTGATTTTTCATGTATTCGTAATGATTGCATTGCAGTACATGGTTTGATAGGCGTGGATTTGTTGAAACACATGGGTCCTATGCAGCTGACTCCCTTTATGAATGGCTCTGCCTTTGAGTTTCCTCAAGGTATAGTACCCTTTGGTAATATGACTGATTTTATGTGCCCTGTTGTAGAAGAGGCGGATGCAACTGTTAGTGGCATTAATTATAGTCAGATTGTGTCCGAATACTCCCAATGTCTTGTGACACATGTTTATTTTGTGCTTGAGCCAAAGTCCAAACACTTTGATCCTTTGGACAGATTTTCTGAATCCTCTGTGGAAAGATCGGTAGACAGGCTCTTTAGTTTAGAAATATTAGGTGTGGATGAGGACTCAGTTAGTGATTATGATAGAGATAAGATAACTTCATTTCGCAATTCAATCTCATATTGAGACAATTGCTATTATGTCAATTTGCCCTGGGATGAGGAAAAATTGCCTTCTGTCCCCTCTAACCATCAAGTAGCATTGAAAGTGCTTGATCACGTTGTTGTCCGCTTGAACAAACAGGGTTTGTATGAAGACTATTGCCAGGTTTTCTTGGACCAAGAAAGAGAGGACATCATTGAAAGAGTGCAGGTTGATCCAGATTTCATTCATTACACTTGGATTCCTCACAGACCTGTTGTGAAGGGCGATGGTTTGAGCACAACAAAGGTTTGGCCAGTGTTTAACTGTTCTTTGCGAACAGGTGGGCAACCCTCTTTGAACGATTGTGTATATCCTGGAGTTAATCTCTTTACGGATATGTTGGACTTGTTATTCAAGTTCAGAATGGATCGCTATGTCCTTTTGGCAGACGTACGTAAGGCTTTTCTAATGATCCAGTTGAAAACTAATAGGGACAAAAATCGTTTTAGTTTTTTCGTGAAATTTGATGATAAACTTGTTATCGTTACAAAACGCTAATTTTGGGGTTTGTGGCTAGCCCTTTTATTCTCAACTTTGTCATTAAACATCATGTTGAGAAATACCCCTCTAGTTGTTCTAAGGATATGCTGCTAGGTAATTTTTATGTGGATAACCTTATAAAGACCCACAATTCTCCTGATGTTTTGCTGGACCTGTATCAGAATGCTGTGAACATTATGCAGGAGGGTAATTTTTTCCTGAGGTCTTGCAACTCCAATAGTGAGACCTTAACCACACGCATGAAGGCTGACGGCAGTTTTGTCACACATGACTCTCCTGTGGAAAGGGTGCTGGGGTATTTATATGATCCGGGACAAGACAATTTGCATGTGGCAATCAATTCTTCGGAGGTTGCAGCCGATACTAAGAGAGGCATATTGTCTCAAAATTCTTCTATTTTTGATCCGTTGGGGCTTTGTTTGCCTGTTAAGGGTAGAATACTCCTTAGTGAAATTTGGAAGACCCAGTTGGCCTTGGATCAAAAGGTACCCTTAGATTTGCAACATGTTTGGAATAAGTTGTATAAAGATCTGGGGCTTTTACACAGTTTGAGATTTTCAAGATTTGCTGTAGATTCCTCTGCCCCTGCTTCGTTAATATTTTGCGATGCTTCTCAGCAGGCCTTTGGGTTTGTAGCCTACATCTTTCAGGATGGATCAGCTAAGCTGATATTTTATAAAGCTAAAGTTGCCCCTTTGGTAAGGAAGACTTTGCCTTCCTTGGAACTGTTGTCTGTCTTTTGGGCAGTAAAGTGCATCCCAAGCATTTTAAAGGTTTTCCCACAGGATGTAGTGAAGGATATTATAGTGGCTGTGGATGCTCAGGTGGTGTTGTCATGGCTTTTGTCAGAAAGTATTAAGACAAAATGCATATTCACTCGAAATCGTTTAAAGGATATTCAAGAAAGAATTGTGAAAGATAACTGATCAGGGGTTCAATGTGGCATTCAAATATGTGAGTACTACGGATAATCCAGCTGATCTGATCACAAGAGGAATTACTGTAGAGAAGTTCAAGTCCCAGTTACAATTTTGGTTGACTGGACCCAAGTGGTTGGTTGGCCAAAGCATTTCTTGGCCCTCAAGTGATTTGAATTGTCTGAGTTCTGATAGTCAGATGATGGTACTGACAGATTGTATCAAATTCCTCCGCCAATTTTGGGCCTAAAGACTTGAAATTTTATATGTAGGTAACTTGGACATAGGTAAAACTTTGTATTTTGATTTGAGATCAAGATAATAAATGTTAAGGAGTCAAAATTGGAGTCAAAGTTAAAAAAAAATTGACCTCTACGAAATTACTCAGATTTTGGTCTAAACATTTGAAATCTTACATAAAGTGTATTTACAATCTTTCTATGATTTTCAATTGTGTTTGTTATTTTAATTTGTGTTACCTTGGTTAATGTTGTTAACCCTGCTTAGGGACATAAAAGCAGCTAACCCTTCTATGTTAATAAAACCGAATTGAATCACAACAGGACAAGCATTTGTTGTTCTTTCTTGTCTGCCTTTATTTTCTACCTTTTTCCATTTCTTTCACTTTGTTATACTAAAGTCGAATTTTGTTAACGACCACAAAATTTCGACAGTAATTAACAGTGGTCGTGCTTGTGGAAAAGATTCTAACTCCTTTTAGAAGAATTTATTGCAACATAAGGTCCTAGACGAGAAATGGAAGAATTTAAGAAAAATGAACTCTACTACAAGTTTCTCTCACCTTATTCCTACATATTATTGTTTCTCAGATGCAATTGAAACAAAGAGACTCATTAAATATTTATATTATTTTTTTATGACTTTATATTAAAATGAGTTTAAAATATTCAACATCAGAAAGAAATGGATTAAAATTCAGTGGCAAAGAATGAAAAGTTTCATGTAAATGTTACAATTTGATGAAATATCAAAATAAAAATTTTTAGATGATAGTGATAGTTGCATGATAAATTCTGTTGACTATTGTTAGACACATGACAAATATGGTGGTGGCACGGGGGATAAACGATAATCCAGCTGATCTGATCACAATTTATAGAGAAAAAATAACAACATATTGAACCATAAAGGTACAGGTAATGAAAAAGGGTTGCCTCTGCTGCTAGCATCACAAGAAGGGTTGATGAAGAGTGTCTGGTCAGATTACTTTTTCAATGTTGATAGTTGAACGTAAATGACATTGAGATTGGAGAGCAACTCGGTAGGTTTGGTTAATTGAGGTTACTCCTCATTAGTGGTTGAATGTGAAAGTCCCTACTAGTTGATTAAGTTTAGTTGGATGTGAATATCATTGAGGTTAGTTGACTGCTGGATAAACTGAAAAACAAGTTGCCTTTAGAAAGTCTACGATTGTGTTCAACTATGTTTCTTGTTAATATGTTCTTCGAACTGTGGAACTGTCAAGCTTATATTTCTCAAATTAATTTGTGTTCTTTCTTTCTGTTTAAGAGTTTAGCTGAAACTGATGCTGTCAGATTGCTGACTTGTAACTGCGGACATAAACCTTATCTGAATGCAATTCACAGTAAGGTAAGTTCATTTTATTTATTTATTTTTCATATTTCTACAAACTGTTCAGATTATAGTTTTTGTTAATAAATTTTAAAAAATTGATACTTTTAAAAATACATTTATTTTATTGCCAAAAATATATTTAATTTTAGTAGTTAATATTCTCTATCATTCAAACACGGTAGTGTTTGTGAATATATGGTTAAGTGGCAGTTTAAGTTGTTTAGAACTGCTTTAAAGCTTTACCGCTCACTTATTTTTTTGACCAAATTTCAAACAATTATTACAGTTTATAGATCACCTTCTCAGCTATATTGTAAAAGAAATTTTCAATTTTCGTTCAGTAAAACAAGTTATAATGAATTTACTGGTGTTCAAAATCATAAAAAAACGTAAGGAGGTGAACAAAGTTTTTTATGACTGGTTTCTATAGCAACCACATCGCTTCAGTGACTACTGTTGCTACCAATTCACCGCTCTCGCAAAAAGTAACAAGTGAAACAGAAAGAATGAAAACATGAAAGGGAGATAATTTGGGAGATTTTATTGAAAGCAGACAAGTGCCGTACATTGTTATTACATATGTGTATGTTATGTTTATCGGGGCAAAAAAATAAGACTGAGTTTAAATAAAGAACAAGTAACTTTACTGGAAGCCTGGAAAAATTATGGATTACAAAAGAAAAATGCGAGCATGAAAAGTAATATGGTTAAGTAATATGGAAAAGTAAAGGACTAGTTGTTAAAACTGGAAAAGAAAAGGACAAGATATTCCAGTAAAAAATATAATAAATTTATAACTGAAAATATTGTAGCATTAAGAATTTTTTTTTTATTATTCAATTTATAATATTATATAATCAATTCTTAATGCTGCAATATTTGAGTTATAAATTTATTATATTTTTACTAGAATATTTTGTCGTTTTCTTTTCCAGTTTTAACAACTAGTGCTTTACTTTTCCATGTTTAAGCTTAACCATATTACTTTTCATGCTCGCATTTTTCTATTGTAGTTAACAAATCATTAACTTACAAATATCAACTGTGTGTAAAGTTATATAAAAAATTTACTTTTGTCAAACCATTATTTTTTTGAAAAGTAAGATAGTTGAAAAATAATGCCAGACATGGAATTAATAATTTAAAATTTCATACAAAATTATCTAGCAAAATCTTCACATAAAATCTTTGAGCAAATATCATATTTAAATAGACTTTGAAATACTTTAGTTCAAAAATATTTACTTACAATTCATTTTTCTTGGATTTGTATACTCATCCAAATAAAATCAAAATCTGACATTCTAAATAATCTAATAGACAATGTCAGTGTAAAAATAATGGAATAAAATCCCTTATACAATTTTACTGCTCACTGTTATGTCTTGTTAATATTCTCTATATTAATAAAGTAGCTGCAGGAATTCTCCTCTGGACAAAAGTATCGTAGGTTTGCAATAACAGATGTCACATACAAATTCAATACATCTAGGCTAATAGCAACTCTTATGTAACTTTTGAACACCATTTTAGACACATTCAGTCATGATACTAAAATATTACATTGCATCTTACGAGCAACACCATCACAATCGCAACATCGTTAGAGGAAGAAGTCCCTATTTTTCTCTTTTGTTTTTCATAGGCATCACCACTTATCAAGGCCAAGAGGCCACACGAGGATAAGGGTTAAAGAGTGTACAGTAGAAATTGGACAATATCATCATCATCATGACGGGCTCCTTGCCCAGACTAATGTGACTCTTCCTCTCCAGAGTTTCCTGTCTTCCATCAGCTGCCTCAGATATTCAGGTTCACAGTTGGCGTTGTGTGCTATCTGCTGGATGTACGTGGGTCTAGGTCCTCCTTTGTTTGCACGTCCGTGTTGTGGAGTCCATAGCAATACATCATTCACCAATTCATGCTTGCAATGATCAGCAAATCGTAGGCATCTTTCTCTGATGGTATTAGATATGGCAGGTAGGTTGCCATAAAGTTGCTGCTTTGTGGGATGATTTTGCCAAGATATATTTAACACTGTCCGTAACATACCAGGTGTATGTGCCGTCTAGTTTTCTTTCCAATCTTTTGGTGAATGTCCAGGTTGTAGCACCGAAAACAAGGACAGACTCTACCACTGCCCTGAAGAACTGCTTTTTCAGTTTGTTAGTTAGTCCCGAAGTCCATACTGAATGTAGCCCATTCAATGCGGCCCATACTTTTGAGATGCGAATTTCAATATCTCTTTCTGTAGAAGCTATGTTGCTGCCCAGATACGTAAACTCAGCAACTTCTTTCAGTGTTGATCCAACCAAAGCCCTGATCTCTCCTTTCACATTGAAACTTTGTCTTATCCGCAGTTATGTGGAGACCAATGTCATTTGCAGACTTTTCTAGCTTGCATAACAGTGTTTGTGCATCAGCAGTATTGTTCGCGAACAAAGCAATATCGCCTGCATAATCTGCAGCAGTTATGTGTGCTGATTGATGACGTCTGTTTCTGGATTCATTTAGGGTGAAGCCTAGCGTATTGTGTATATCAACAGAGGTGCGAAGTACAAAGTCAAGACAGACAATGAAAAGAAAAGGGGCAAGAGTATCTCCTTGTAGAACCCCGGTGCAGATGTTGAAAAATTCAGTGTCCCCATCTGGCAATCTGACCATTGCTTGAGTGTGCTCATATAGCATCATGATAGCATTAATGACTTCATTTGGAATGCCATATGCTTTTAATATGCTGACCATTTTTCCTCTATGTACGGAGTCGAATGCTTTGGAGAAATCTACAAAGATCATGACTGCCTCAATGTCTTTGGCTTTGACTCCTTCAATCAGTCTCCTAACAGTAAGTATTTGACTAGTAGTAGAGCGATTCTTTCTAAATCCATTTTGGTTCTTCCTAAGCACTTCTTCGATCTTTGGTTGGATACGGTTGAGAAGCTTGGCATTGTAGATTTTTGCTGCAATTGGAGTGAGTGTTATTCCTCTGTAGTTGCTTGGTATGTTTAGGTCACCCTTCTTGGGAAAGTATGCATCCTTCCCTCCATATATGAATAACTTCTTGTTTATATACAGAATTGCATGAATTAAGAAGTATGTCATTGAAGCCACCTGTCTTCCATACTTCAGGAGGTATGTTATCTAAACCTGCAGCTTTACGATTCTTGGTCTTCTTTAGTACAGTTAGAAGTTCCTCCATTGTAAAATCATTTTATTATTTATTTAAAAATGCTGCGAAGAGCATGTCGATCCTGTTGATAAAAACTAAAAACAAAACAAAAAAATATTTTCAAATTTAGTTGGACGTTGATTGCGTCTTTTGTTAGTTGGACAGAATCATCTTATGTGAGTAAAGGACTTTTTTTTCATTACTTCAAAACTGCTGCGAAGAGCATACCAATCCTCGTGATGAAAAGTATTTGAATCTCCGCAAATGCTAACCTTACGTCATAGCTCGTGCGGAAGTTACAACAGTATAGGATTAGCTCAACAGGCTATACCGTCGGATGAAAGAAACACTCACTTCAGACCTAAATCATGGCAGAATGAGGATATAGTTTACGGTAATCATGTAGGACCACTCATGACGGAAGACTGATGTAGAACCTGAACTGGCTAATGGGCCCTGGTAACGGCAGTTATGCGCCTTGGCAGAAGAACTAAAGAATCAGTCAATGGCAGGGCACAAAAGACGCTGAACATAAGAATCATTAAGAGATCAACGGTCAGGTTCAACTAGTCTAATTGATAAACTACTGCGATTCGCCAACCCCCAATATTTCCTCCTGTATCAGAAAACACATGTGATATACAAATATCTGTACGTTATGTTGCCAAACTAATCAAAAACCTTGATTCCAGTAAAGCAACCGGCCCTGACGGTATTCCAAATACCGTACTCAAAAAACTTCAACCAGAACTAGCACCCATACTTACAAAACTGTTTAAACGTTGTCTTAAGGCGAATTGCTTCCCATCATCCTGGAAAATCTCATCAGGATGCCCTGTATTTAAGAATTCAGGTGATCGTTCATCCCCCATCCAGTACAGGCCAGTAAGTCTCCTGTGTGTCATGAGTAAGTTGCTGGAATCTGTGTTAAATAGAGAAGTAATCAACCATCTCAACAAAAATAACCTTCTTAGTGACACACAATATGGTTTCCGTTCTGCTAGATCTACAGCAGATGTGCTTACAGTTGTATCTCATAGGATTAGCGAATCTCTCGACAGAGGCAACCTTTCTAGGGCAATTGCTCTTGACATATCAAAGGCCTTTGATTAGGGTATGGCATAAAGGTTTACTTCACAAGATCTCCAGCTATGGTATAGCTGGAAATGTCTTCTCAATTATTAAATCATTTCTCTCTGATAGGTTCATAAGAGTAGTAGTTGATGGGCAAAAATCAGAAGCTCACAGTATAAATGCTGGAGTCCCTCAGGGGTCCATCCTGGGCCCAACTCTTTTCCTGATCTACATTAATGATCTTCCAAATCACATCCTTACATCATTCGGAGACATTTTTGCTGACGACACTACCATCTATGGTAGCACATCTAAGACAGTAAACAACCAAGTTCTCTCCGATTCTCTCTCCTCTGATCTTGATCACGTTGTACAATGGGGAAAGGAGTGGCTGGTTACTTTTAATGCATCTAAAACCAAGCTTCTATCTTTACATCATCAACGTTCTGATCCCCATCTGGCATCAATTAAAATGAATGGCTCTCGTCTTGGGGAGGCCTCAAGTTTTGACAGGCTTCTGGGCTTGACCTTTACTCCTGATCTTAAATTGAATACGTACATCAAATCTGTTGCCAAGACCGCTGGAAAAATGGTCGGATCCTTCTATTGATCCAGTAGATATCTCACTGCTGATGCAATTCTCTATCTATATAAGAGCCAGATACGTCCAAGGATGGAATACTGTTGCCACATATGGGCAGGAGCTGCTAGAAAAGACTTGTCCTGCCTTGATAGGGTTCAAAATAGACTTCGTGGCCTGGTGGGAGATGTCCTTTTCTCTTCGCTGCAACCTCTATCTCACAGAAGAGATGTTGTGAGTTTGTCTCTGCTTTATCGTTATTTTCATGGAAAGTGTTCGACTGAGCTTCAATCTATGGTCCCCCCTCGCCAAACTTTCACAAGAAACACTAGACTAGCTGAAAACATTATCAATAATTTTCCCCACTCTTTATCTGTGCCTAAACCTAAACATAGATTTCATGATCAAAGCTTCTTTCTTAGAACTGCACGCCTGTGGAATTGTCTTCCGTTTTCATGCTTTCCAGCTGTCTATAATATGGTTGTCTTCAAGTCCAACGTGAACAAGTTTCTGATGAGCCGTTCCACTTAAGTTAACAAAATTACCAAACTTCCATTTCTATCGATTACTATATTGTCCTTTACACTCTTTAACCCTTATTCTTGAGTGGCCTATCGGCCTTGAAAAGTGGTGTCGCCTATGTAAAAAAAAAAAAGACATAGCTTACACAGGTGATATTATCTGAGCTATCAAAAGATTCAATATGACTCTAAATCAAATCAGAATTCCATACCACATTGACTGCCACATGGGGTAACCAAGGGTCGCTACTTGGTGTGCCGGTACCGGCCACAGCTATCGACAAGTTTACTACAGCACCAAAACCTAGGCTAGCAAAATGTAGACATACCATCAAAATATCCACCTTTAATGTACAGACACTTCAACCCACATCTCAAATATCAGAACTTGTTGCTTCATCCAAAGAACACGATATCGATATTGTGTGTATTCAAGATCACCGTCTCTTGACGACAAGCTTGAACCTCCCAGAGGTTTGATATTCTTAATGGCGGTGGTCCAGCATAATAAGTCAAAAGTTAGACTGGTGCTGGACTAGCGTGAACTCAACAAGCATATTGAGGCTTACACTGCAGATGCTGATGTGTGCGCCAGCAAACTGAGAGAATGGTGTCAGAAAAGCTCCGATGTGTCAATATTAGATTTGTGGCGGCCTATTTGCAGGTGCGAGTTGATGAGACGTTGTGGCTATTCCAGACAGTGTGGTTCTGGGGTCAGAGGTATTGCTTGACATGACTCGGCTTTGGTCTGAATGTGGCACCACAGATAATGAAGATTATTGTGAATGCAGTGCCAAGAAAAGACAATTGAGGATGCGATATCAGCTTACATTGATGATGTGTACGTCAATGAGGATGTACAGTCTGCATCACGTGTCAGAGAAAAATTATCTCAGTTTGGCCTGAAGTGCAAGGATCCTGAATGTCTACAAGGTGGAGTGTGCATATTGTGGTTGGATATCTGTTAGGAAGAAGACACCCTATGATGGAGACATGGCAGTCGGGTTCCAGCCATCCCTGATGTTATTACACTGTGTTTTTTCCTTGTGAGGGAAGCTTGTTGGTCACTTACCAGCCTGTGATTGGCTCCATGCAGCTGTAGGTGTTATTAAATGTAGAGTGAATTTGGTGACCTCAAGTTGGGATGATGTACCTGATGATGCTCTCCTAACTCTAATGATAACAGAAACTCTGGAGAGAGTGACTGAAAAGGATCCTGCCTATGGGGAGTGATGTGTCAATGGTGACGACATGAATATGTGGGTCGATGTCAGTTCATTGGCGTTAGGAGTCTCATTAGAATAAAGAGGACACATGTTCGCTGCGACCTGTAAGTGATGCTCAGCATATCAACCTGGCAGAGTCGAACGCTGTTGTAAAAGGCATGAATTTGTCAGAAAAATTGCCCCTGTACAGATTCTGTGTCTACCACTACGTATCTGGCACACTTTCGGGACAAATAAGAATCTGTACTAGGTGGCCAGTGAAATATTGATCCAGCGAAAACTAGACATGCTGAAGAGTCTGGTCTCTGAGTACAAGCTATCAGTGAGTGTAACACTGGTAGCATCACACTGTAATCATGCTGACCAATTAAGCCATGTGCCTCACAAATGGTATAAAGCTGTAAAAATGGGTGTAGAGCACACTGTTCGATCCTGTGCAATTGTAATTGGTGCAATGAGCCCATGCGAAATAAAGGAGATTCATGCACAGAGTGGACATCCAGTTATCAAGAGGACCCTGTATTTTGTGAGGTGGAATGGACCCGGCAGTGACAAGGGCAAATGTCAGGCAGATCGTCAAGCACTGTTAGGCATGCCAGTCTGTTGATCCTGCACCAGAGCAATGGCAGAAAGGGCGGTTGGAAGTTAAGGACATATGGCAACAGGTGGTGATGGATATCACCCATTACATATATATATATAATGGAGTCTCCCGTCGATTTTGAAGTATGAGTGTCTCAAAAAAACTAATTTCAGTTTCGATGTTTCTGTCTTTCTGCCAGTGACTTGCAGATGTGATCACAAGCCATACACGAAAATGTATTCAATGAAGTGTTACTTGGTCTGGCAGCCAATTCTTTCCATTTATATATTAGTGGTGGGACGATTCCTAAATTTTTCCCGATTCTTTTAATATTTATAAATATTTAATTAGATATTTGGAGTTTTTTTTGGGGGGGGGGTCGTAAATTTTCAAATTATTATGTAATTTCCGGGTATATTTTTTCCAAATGTTTTCCTTGTTATGTATTGCAAATTGAAAGACCACAAAAGGTTTATTTTGATTTTAAACAAAGCCAAATTGTATCAATTCGTCGTTAGTGTACAACATGCTACTTGAAAGTTTTCATAAACAGTTGAAAATAGTCGACGATTGGTAGGTAAAATGAGAAAACGATGTAAGAACAAAATATTAACAACGCCTCCCCCCATTGTTATGAAGGAATTTCTAAATAATAATGTTACTATTTAGAAAACCATTTTTAACATAGAGAGGGCTTCGTTAACTATTATGTACCTTCCTTCTGTGAATGTTTACATTTTATTTTGATTATATAAATTTAGTGGGTTATTAAATTGATTTACTTTGCTGTAAAAAAACAAAACAAAAACGAGATGCAAATAATAACGGGACCTGTGGAAATTCCACAGGGGACTCATTCCTATGTAATATATTGATGTTGGTATTCATGGTTTAAATAGAGATGCTCTGATATTATTGCAACTCTTGTTAAGACTGCAAAAGTATTTATCTAAGCTAGCAAAGACGCCTGGTGTAGCCAAGTTGTTAAGTATGCTTCTCGTATTTTAATTCTTGCAGATTTCATATATATTATTATAGAGTTAATGTTCTATCGATTTTTATCCATATGACTTATATAATATTATGCGCAGTTTGTTTTTATATTTTTTATACATATCCAACATTTTTTCACTTCTTTTTTGGGCAATTTATAACTACAATAAATTGCGGTTTCACTTAATGCCATGACTAGCAAATTCTAGCATTGCTACAAATATAATTTTCTGATTTCTTTATGTCCTATGATGAGAAGAATAACAAGAATAACATTCTTTGAAACTCCGTGGAATAAGGATTTTGTCAATTGTTTTTTAGAGTATTCAGTCGAACAATAAATTTTGATTGTAAAGTTCAACTTACAGTTTTAATTTTCTTTCTCTTATTATTTTAATATATATATATATATATTATTATATTATATATATATATTATATTATATATTAGAATGATGTATTAGAAACTGAACACACTCTACAATTTTTAAAGTAAAGAATTTTTTGCGTTTTTTATAAATAATTTGGTAGATTAGTATCCAATTGATAATAATCCGCTTGAAAAATTGAAATATGACGAAAATATAAGAGCGTGTGCATTGTACAAGTCTGTAAAAGTCCATAATAATTACAAAAAGCTGTCATTATTTTTGCATGGTCCGTATTTTGCATAATTACTCATTTTTGAATGGATAATCGTCAACAACGACGATAACTGTATGATATCTGTTTTATGAACTTAGGTAAAAATGGTAGTGGTAAAAAAGTCCTGAAATTCGTAAATGAGTTTTTTGTGCTTTTTCCCCCCTTTTAAGTTATTATACAGTGAAAGGATTTATTAAATTTTACAAGATACATTAAAATATAAGATTAAATATATAAAAAAAATTAATTAAAAACATGTTCCTTTGCCTCACCACGAGGACTGAGAAACACCAGGGTCGTTTTTTAACATGGAGAAAAGGAACAAAAATAAAAATTGTCTCAGTTGTGAAAGATTTCTCGTTCACTTACAGAAAACAAAAAGATTAAGTTTTATAAGCATCAGAACAGATACTACACTTTGAGATATTAAATCTTTTATTCAGGATAAAAAGTTCAACATGAACAAAAAACTTAGGCCAACTTAAAAGTGGGTCGTTGGTCATCCTTGTCACTCCAGAACTAAACAAAAGTTTCTCTTAGCTAGTATCTTCTTCCACCATAATACCGCATTCACCCTTTCGTACTGGGGGGCATCCTACTTAGTACCCAATTGTGTAAAACATTTTTATTAACATATAAAAACAAAAAAATAACAATAATAATAATACAATAATTCATTTATATCGAAGGCGGGGCGGGGGGGAGAAAAATACAACAGTGGTTAGTAGGACCCTCCCAACCCCATCTAGTTCATAGACCGCCTGTTCCGCTTCGGCTTGTAAAGGAACCTGAGATCCTGTTGGACAGTCTCTAAGTGGGGATGCCCTCTAGATGAGACAAAATGGAGAAAAGAAAAATTGGTAAGGAGGGGTGTTAGTGATTGATTTCTTTTTCTCCAAGATGGGTGAAATTTAGAGGGAGGGGTGAAATAAATTGCAGTTAGGAGTGAAGGGGGATATTGGAGGCTTCCTAGTCGGAGAGGGATGGAGCACTCACTCAGCGAGCTAAGAGGCTAAATATTGACGGAACTGCAGGTTCCACACCTAGGTGAGGAACACGTATTCAAATTTGGCTCCTTTTCATACACACAGACTTGCTATATGTATCTTTTGTCACATACCACGCGGTGCAGCTTTTTTCTATCACATCTGATCTTCACCCATAGTTTATTTAAAGAAAGCGATCAGATCTTGATCAGAAAAAGACAACATCCCCCCCCCCGGCCACCTTGCAGTCGCGACATTCAAATCGCCATTCTCACCACTGCCAGGATTGTAGAAGACCATTGTCTCTTCCAGTCCCATGGTGGGTGGCCTCATGTTGTCAACAACCTTGGATATGGTAATCAGGCGAGGATGCTCGGGATTGATGATTTCAGAAAAGCAGATTCTTCCCCCCCACTCCCGCAGCCTGTGACAGCTCTCAAGAGAGGGTCGAGAATGAGGTTGGGAAAGGTGGCAGAATAATTTTTATGACTCGATTTTATGGCTTCTTATCTCCATTTTACCGCCTTTTATGTATTGAAAATGTTTGTTTTACAACTAGACATATATACAAGACATAGGAAATGAAAATTAAAGAACTGACGTCAAGTGAGTTATCACACAGCTGAGAAATCTTTTAATGCAGGAATTCATTTATACCTAATTCAACTCAGGACCGATTCTTTTGAAAATGTCTATTTATATCATACTTTTAAAACTCTTCCTCCCTTGTAAAATTTGCCAATCCTAGCTAGGGATCTGACAAATTCCACATGGGCAAATTGTATTGGACAAGCACAAGATATAATAATAATAAAAAAAATTTTAAAAAAAAAAAAAAAGGCAAAACAAACCGAACGCTTTAAATTTAATTTTGAAACATTTTCAGAACCTTTTTTGAGGTACTCTTGCATAATTTGACCCGGATTCTGGGAAATTCCTGTCAAGCATGAATCAGGCGAAACTGGCAATCATCGGTTTCAGCTGAGCGTTGTTCAAATGTGAAAATGCTAAATCGATTTTTTTATTTTATTGCTTTGTTTTTTTTTATGTAATGTTTTTAATATTTTTTTTACAGTGATATTAAGGGGTGGGGAGATTTTTCTGATTATTTATTTTTTTGTAATTTATCGGCTGGGTGTTTGATGGAAAAAGCGCTATTGAAATGGAAGCAGACGACTTTCAAATTGGAAAAAAAGTGAATAAAGAAAAAAGCTAACAAACAAATATAGTTTCGAACGTGCCAAACAGAAAAATGGCAGGCATGGAAATAAATCTATGCACGTTTGAAAAAAAAAATGAAAACACCGATCCAGACAATCTCATATTGTCAGAAGAAACTGCTGTCCAAAAAAATGAGGTGCAAAAATTGTAAATACAAATGCTTACTAAAAAAAAAAAAAGATTGTGTGTTAAGGATGATTTCTCCTGAAGATGCACAAATGGACAGTGCAGACAATGGATATTCTTGCACACAGGATCGTTTTTTTGTACAATCCAAGTTGGAGATTCCAACAATAGTAAAAATCATTTATTTGCGGGTGTTTGAAATGGCTACCCTGAAAAACATGCTAAGTATTAGCAGTATTATATCAGAGCGCACTTACACAGACTGGAAAAACTTTCTGAGAGAAATTTGCTAGGAGTATTTTCTTAGGAATCCCTGGCAGATCGGAGGCCCAAGGCACACAGTCGAAATAGACGAGTCTCTATTCAACCAAAGGAAATATACTGTAGGGAGAATCTTTGAACCGCTCTGGGTCTTCAGCAGCTATGACATCACCGACACAAGGGTTTGACCATACCAAATTGCAACGCCAAAACCCTCCTTCCAATAATAAACAAATATATCTGCTGGGGACAAGTCGTATCCGACTGTTGGAAGGCCTATAACAAAGTAGGATGAGAAGGATTCCACCACGTGATAGTGAATCATAGTATGCATTTTGTAGACCCTGCAATGAAGGCAACAACAAACCACGTCGAGAGGATATGGAAGGAAGCAAAACAACGTAACAAGCAAGAATGCAGGACCAGCCGGGAGCACCTGGGTACATATTTATTTGAATTTATATGGAGACAAAAATTTGGAAACGATCCTTTTCTTTCCATCATAAATCACATTTCCGAAAGCTACCCGGTTGGGGAGGGGGGCTTCCTTCCATTTCCTCTACCCCATCGATGGCCGTTCAACAATCAACCAAAGTAAAGATTCCTAAGGAAATATCCTCATCTCGAGAAAGTTTTTCCGCTGGCAATGAACAGCCGTAAAAACAAAAAAAAGGAATAAAAGTATTAAGTTTTCTTGAAAAAAAACTAAATTTTTTCCTGTACTTTCATGTAACAATTTACACTTTTCATGAACATATTTTTACGTATTTGCTTACAAAAAAATATATAAAAATTTCTGTGGACCCCCTCCCCACCAAAAGAAAACTTGATTTAAAAAAAGTGTTGTAAAAAAAAAATCTTGAACAATTTACGGTTAAAAAAAGTAAAACATTCATCTTTTCTTGAAGAAAAAAGAAAAAAAATGTTGATAAATATTTTATAAAAAATTTAAAAAAAATTCAGTTCTTTTAAGGTTTTTATTTATTTTTAATTAGTTGTATTTGTATTTCCCCCCCCCCGTTTGTTCTTAAATTATTCTGCATCTGTTACAACGCTCAGCTGAAACCGATGATTGCCGGTCTCGCCCGAAACATACTTGACGGTAATTCCCGAGAATACGGGTCAAATTATGCAAGAGTACCTTTTTTGATGTTATTATGATCTATAGATTTTAGTTGTACTGATAGTTAAAAAGAAAAAAAAAAACAATAAATATCTATCAGCAATGGAAAATTAAGTTTGAAAAAATATTAAGAATTGTTTTGGCAATAGGAAATTAAGCTAAAAATTTTTCAATACCGATTCTGATACCCCAAAAAGTTCTGATTTTGTTCAACCAAGGGTGAGGCCTTTATGAAGCGCAGGGCTTGTAGCAGCTGCTATATCTGCTACTATGTTAATCTGGCACTTGTGTAGGCGTAAGAGAAAGGAACAAGTCAAAAAACCCAAACGATCAAAACTTCTCCCACACAAACAAATAATGATGTTTAACATACACAAGACGATTTATCATTTAAAAAGAAAATGATTACCGATACATTCATTATATATATATATATATATATATATATATATATATATATATATATATATATATATTGGTGGAAATGGTAATTAATAAAAACTGAAGAAAGTGCTCAATACCGTTGTAGAGCAAATATGCGTTTTATTTTTTATTACCGTATCTTTCTGTTAAGTTACATTATTGTTTCAGCTATTTGGCCGTTTTTTTGGCCGTCTGTAGCATCCTCAGACTTTTACAGAAATGTTCGCTATTTTGGGATGAGAGAGTGAATGAGGTCGGGGGTGCGAGAAAGGCGAAAGAAAGAGGTAGGGAACAAGGGGGAAGATGGGGGAGGCGCTTGGTAGGTCGATAATGTTTTAGTTTAGGAACTTGTGGGGGAGGGTCTGGGAAGTTTATTTCTGGTGTGGCTGAGGGCATAGGGATACATGGAGGGGAAGGGGAATATGTGGGGGTGGGAGGAGGGGGTTACTTTAAAATTCGAGTCTTAATTTTAAAGTTTTTATGCGTCTCGTTGGTGAGATGATTTCTTGGTAAGTATGTCTTGACCTGTTGGGTGTTGCTTATGTTTGGAGGCGGGGGGGGGGAGTATGATTCGGTTTATTTATTTTTAGTTTTATTTTGTTGTTAATTGTTTGGAGGGGGTTAGTTAGCAGTCGCGGGCATGGGTACACACATACGCACGTACACACATACATACTTAAAAGAAACGGTCACATGTACTCATACATCCCCGCCCTGGCGTGCAAATATATGCACACATGTGCACCTGCATGCGTAGACACCTGCGTTGCTCTCGCTTACGTCAAATTTTTCTTTAAGGTGCTAAAATTGGGTATGCGTGCGTTGGCATGGATGCGCTCATATACAGATACATACATACATCGACGCCCCTGCCCCTAAGGAGGCGATTATACGGGCTCGTATGCACATATTGATTCAGGCATACTTGCACCCCACGCATACATGCAAGCGCATGCGCACATACAGATACCAATACTTGTGAACACATACATCAACATATATACACACAGCTGCACGCTGTATTTATATATATGCTGGGCTGCTGGGGACAATATATTGTGCTGTTTATTATTTTATCTTTCCAAATCACCCAGACATTCAAATTATTCACACACGGGTGTTTCTAAAATTTCATTTGCGTGGGCATTACCACATTCACCCACACCAAACCTCTTGGGGTCAAAAAGCAGAACTGTTAAAAAAGGCCCAACCTAGTAGAAAACATTCTCCTCGCCAAAAATATGAATTTTTGACCAATCAGGGCTCGCTAAAAAAAAAAAAGCTTATTTCTGCCTGTTTCTGGAGCCTTTTGAAAAATGTCAAAAGACCAGTAAGAATTTCTTTCGGCAAACAAAGAGAGAGGTCAGGGATAGCACATATGCAGAATGAATACAGCAGCACACACACCAGGTTGTATCACGCCCCAAGGAACATTTGCTTGATTTCTTTCTCGCGCCTCACCCGCAACACATCGTCTATTTCTTTTCCTCTCACACTTTCAATACTTTACTTTCTTGCTCTCCTCCTTTTTGTACAGACTGCCACATTTGTGCACAAAAAGTATTTTTTTTCCTTTTAACGCAAATGAATAAAAGTTTATTTTACATTATTTCGTAGTGTATTTCTTTTTCATTTATTGTTCAAGGGACATGCAAATCCCCAATGATATATACAAGTTCGAACACACGCAATTGTGTATACACATATGTACACGCCTATATATTTTTTATCTTTACTTATTTTTTTTCATTTTTTTCTTTTATATTTTCCTTTTTCCTTCTTCTTCTTTTTTCTTTTTTAAATGTTAATATTATTATATACTGTACAAAGTTTCTGTATAAACTGCTAACTCGCATTATTTAATCATTTGAAAACAACAAAATATGAAATATGAGTTTATGAAAATTATAGCTGTAGCAATTATATATATATATATATATATATATATGCATACATATATAAATATATATATATATATATTATAAATATATATATATATATGCATACATATATAAATATATATATATATTATAAATATATATATATATGCATACATATATAAATATATATATATATATATATTATAAATATATATATATAAATATATATATATATGTAAATATGTATATATTATAAATATATATATATTAATATATGTATATATACATATATATACATATATACATTTAGTAAGTTGATTGGTAATTTATAATTAAAATTAAAAATTAAAAATCGGTTTCATAAGAAGGAACACAACAAAGTTAATAAATTGTACGATCGTTTCAGAAACGATGTTTTTATTGAGATAGACATTAAGTCATGGACAATAATTTTAACATATATTTTTTTAAAACAAAGTCCTCTCATCAGTAAAATATTGGGTGTTATTTCTTTAAAGATACCAAAAGTAAACCTAGCATTTTTTAAGTAAGGCAGATGTATCTAGAAAATATTTAAATATAAAGAGAAAATAGTTATTTTATGATGTTGATAAACAAAGTAAAATAAATTGAGAATAAAAATTAGAATAAAATCATAAAGTTAAATTGGGTTTAAATGTAAGATTAAAATAAGATGTTTTTAAAAAAAATTAACAAAGATATATACATATATCTAAGAACTATTTACCTTATAATTGTTCGCTTTTTAAAAATCGAAAGTATCATCGTCAGAACATTCATTTTGATGTTAAATGTAGCTTATGAATGCTTGAAATGTTGAAATTTCAAAGTAAACGCAAATGGAATAGTTTTATCGGCTAGAATTCATTAGTAACACCGAATTTCAAATATAACAAGATATTTCAAAAAACAAAAGGAGATAATTATATTTGGCTAGGAAAATGATCAAATAGAGATAATTACTATGTATGTTGTTTTTTAACAGATAAAAGAATCTTATTGGTAGTAATTAAATAAGAATAATATTATTAGCAATATAATAATAATTTATGAAACTTAATAAAAATAGTAACATGTAAAAATTAAATTTAAATAGATATTTAAATAAAATAGAAAATAATGGTAAGAAAATCAGATACACTAATAATAATAATAATAATAATAATAATATTAATAATAATAATAATAATAATAATAATAATAATCCAAATTATATTACTAAAATTATTAATTTATAAATTATAAATTTTAAGGAAATTTTAATGACTTATGCTGGTCTATATTTGTCAAATCTAAACCAACTTTTATGAATGCATCCAGAGAATGTTTTGTCTTTTAAATTTAGGCGAATGATTTTATTTTTATCATCATTATATTTTAAAATCTTAAGGGCCTCATATCTACAAAGGGGACAGAATCTGTCCCCCGGCATATATGCTTTATATGATCCTATTATTTCCCATTTCAAATTGAAGTGAATATTTTTACCATTGAGTCGCCAAATATGTCTAGATAGAGCAGTTTGGTTTACCATGGAGGGATTTTTAAAGGTGTGTTTGTGGGTTGAAATTCTATGTTTAATAAGTCCAGATGTGGAACCGAAGTAGATTCTGTTTTGTTTAATGTATTTGTTCTTAGGTAGATAAGGGATTGCGTTGGTATGTAATGGGTTTGTATTTGATTGATAGATTGGTTAAAGGGGATGCAGTTATTGAATAATCCTGTGGTCGAGTTATGGTTGCCATTAATATCATTTATATTTGGGGTTTGTGACACTGTGCAGTTATAAATCACATTTTTAATTTTGCAGTTACCTAGTAGGGGCATTTATTTTTTCTTCCACAGTTACAGCCTGCTACGGTTTCTATATTTGTATTTTGTATCTTACTAATTTTTTTACTGTAAGAACTAATTATTTTTAGATGAAGGTTCTGCATAGTTGTGTAAGACACTTTGATTGTGTTCTTATTAAAGATTTTATTGTATCTATGAGGGGCTTTAAAGTTTTTTTCTAATATTTTAAAGAATTCTCTGGCTATGTTTGTCTCAAGATTTTAAGAATATGGAGGGTTGCACCATAGGATCTCCCTATGTCTGTTTTTACACTTACGGACTTTGGTTTGCTGATTATTTGTGTAAGTGGCTAAGACTTGCGGTTTAATTTTGTTTTGTATTCTATATATATGGTGTTTATATATTATATATATTATATAATATATATAATATATAAACACCATATATATATATAATATATATATGTATACCATCTATATATATAATATATATATAATATATCTAATATATATATATAATATCTATATATAATATATATAATATATATAATATATATATATATTTATAATATATATAATATACAGATATATATAATGAAGATATACATGATATACATATATATAATATATATAATATATATATAATATATATACATAATATATAATATAATATGATATATATAATATATATAAGATATATATATATAATATATAATATGTATATATAATATATATATATAAACTATATATATAATATACATATATATAATATATATAACATATATAAGATATAATACATATATATAATATATATTATATATAACATATATATGTACATATGTATATAATATATATAATATGTATATATAATATATATGTATATATAATATATCTGTATATATATAATATATATATAATATGTATATAATGTATATATAATATATGTGTATATATATAATATATGTATATATAATATCTGTATATATAATATATGTGTATGTATATAATATATGTATATATAATATATATATAATATATATGTATGTATAATATATATATATAATATATACAAATATATATATAAATATATATTTATCTAATATATATATCTAATATATATATGTAGATATATATATAATATATATATAAATAATATATATAATATTTATAATGTATATATATAATATATATATAATATATAATGTAGTCATCCACATACAGTACTGTTTCGCTGTTTCACAGCTCATCAGTGCGGCTAGACAGGCAACTACCTCAAGCCAGGATTGAAACCCGACCGTTTGTACGGCAGTCAAGGCTCCTAACCATTACGCTATTGGCGGCTGCTTGAACGAGTAGTGAGTTTAACGATGTTTTTGATATCGTTCAAAACATACTATATATATAATATATAATGTATATATATAAAATATATATAATATACAAATGTATATATATAATATATAAATATAATATATATACATACATATATATAATATAATATATAAATATAATATATAATATAATATGTATATAATATATAATATAGATATATATATATAATATAGATATATATAATATATATATAATATAGATATACATAATATAACATATATAATATGGATATATATAATATAGATATATATATACTATAGGTATATATAATATACATGTATAATATATTATATATAATATATATATAATATAAATATATGTAATCTATATATATAAAAATGTAAATGTTGGTTCGTTCGGAGTTAATTGTCTAAAAAACCACTGGACGGATGGCTTCCACGTTTTGGTATAATATGTTTACTATATCCATGTGTGTTTTTATATATTTCTTTTTAATTATAACATTATACTTAATTTTTCTATGATAAATAGCTGGATTTCTTTGTACCGAGAGGCCATTTTTTTATTTAGGGACAATTATTTATTACCGTTTCCTGTCACGTGACCAGTGTTACAATTTAGCGGTTTTCCTGCTAGATCTGGAGATTTCGTTTACAATCTAGCGGGAAATTCTAGAAAATCTGGAGGTATTTGGCACCCAGACACCCGCATTAAATTGCTTGAAAATACTTTAAAACATAAAATAAACTCATTCATGTAAGTAAAAAAAGTAGCATTTATTGCCTTTGGTAACAATTATTTATTGATTATTTGTTTTGTTTTTCACCTTTTTTTCGACTAACCATTTTCTCACTATAAAATCGATTTTTCCAAATACATTTTAGGTGGGGGGGGGGGCATTCCAATCTCCCCGAAGGGGTTTGTATTACTGTACACGGGTTTGTATTACTGTACACATAGATTCGAAAAAGTTGTCCAAAAACAAATATATAACAAATAAATGTTATCAAAGGCAAGATAAGTTACTTTTCTGCCAAACTGGCTAGCGATTTTCTGGACATTTCTTTCTCCTGATCTCGCGGGTTTTTTTTAAATCTCAGTTGACAACATTGCATCACTAAAAAAAATAACACAGGCTTAATGTAAACAGAATGTGTTTACAATATCGGTAAATTTTCAATGGGTTTATTGATAATGTAACCATATGATTGAACTTTAATTTAAATTAACCACACGAGGTCGCAAAATGAATGCCGACGCTCAAAGTGTATACACATTTTGATTCCTCCCTTTATTTAAAAATTCACCAAAAATCAGGAAATTACGAATTTTAATGAAAATTGCAGTATTTTTCAAATAATGATCGCAGAATATAACGAACTAATTATTTTTACTTAACTCTTGGTGAAAATGTTTTATTTTGTTTAAACAAAAAATACCTTTACTAAAGTTATGGTTTTCAGTAGTAAATAAAAAACGCAAGAATTTATTTTTGCTTTTTTTAAAGCATCGTAATTTGTAACAATAAAAAATAATTTTTACAGTAACATTACGAAAAATGCCCCTAAAGTCCGTATTAATGAATTCGATATAACTCGAAGAAAAATGAATTCTCTCATACTATTCAGGAAATTAAAGATTCAATTAGATTCCTATTTCAGTCACCTAAATCATTTAGGGTGAACTAAACCTAAATATTTTTTTTTTTGTAAATATCCAGATACGCTACTACAGATACGCGCCAACATCACATCCGCTCTCACCCCCCCCCTCCCCACAATGTTAAATGGTGTTCTAATTGGTAAATGTCGGTGCGTTACTTACGGAAAATTTGAAAATTCGATGTTCCAGGTAAAAAAAAAACCCAGATAAATTACCCCCCCCCTACTCCAACTTGGTGTGCTTTCCTTTTCTTATTTTATTTCTTTTTCAGCTAATTTTAAATTTTCCACCCAAAAACGCTATAATTAGGGGTAGGCTATAGAAACAAAATTTTTCAAATAAATGCCAAAAGTGGCTTATTACCTTCATTTATATGTAAATAGATGGGAACAAGTGATTTTTTTCAAAACCGGTCAAAATTGGAGGGTCGCTGGCCCTAAACGTGATTTGACCGCGTCAACGCATGAAAATGGCCCAAATTTCGGCCCCGAACACACTTAATCATTTATTGAAAGCCACAGGGTGCATTTTTTGACTATAAATGCATTTGTATCATTAAATCTAACATTCCCATTGGCTATCCCACAAGTATAGGGTTTTTAGTGTATCTCAGAGTCCAAAATGGGTCAAAATTACCCCAAAATTAGCCAAAAATTGTCGGAAATCACGGATTTTCCAAAATGCACCTCCCAAGCCACACAGGGTGCAATTTTTGACCATAAATGGCTCTATATCATTAAATCTAACATTCTCACTGGCTATCCCACCTATATAGGGCTTTTCAAGGTATCTTAAGGGTCCAAAATGGGTCAAATTTACCCAAAAATTAGCCAAAAATGAACGAAAATCACGGATAATCCCCAAAATGCACATATTATATCTCATCGGGCTCCTATAAACACTCCTGTATGGCTTTTTACAGTTGGAAGACTGAAATAACCACCCTGTTATCTTATCCATTTGTATTTAGGGTATTTAGAGATCTTTGGGGGATGTAAAAAGGGTCAAAACAATCCAAAAATGACAAAATTACGCTTTACGGTACATAACATATGAATCATTAGTTCATTCATCAATTATACTTTTTAGAAACATCGTAACTTTACTACATCAACTTCTCAGAAAGTAATTAATTGTAAATTGAACATTGAATGCCAATAAAATGCTGTCCAAGAAGAGTCTGAATTCATATTGTTCTCATAGTTACCCCAAAATTGATGAAAATGGCCCTCGATTCGCTATTTCTCGATTTGTAACCAATATATTGAATAACTTGATAAAAGGTATGAGTAATTAGCAAAGGAATTATTTTTTTATTTCAAGACACAGCTTCACTTCACATTACTTTAAAATCATTCAACAGTAAAATATCAATATAATGCATTAAAGAGCTCGTCAATCACATCATTATTCTCTAGCACAAATACTGGTTTTCGTCTTGTCAAGTTCCATGCACCAATGACATTGCACGACAAAAATTGAATTTTCAATGTCTTCTGCTCTTCAATTCGGGAAGGATACTGCCATGTTTTCTTTCTATTGTCGTTGGGAAGTGGTTCCAAATATTCTACAATGTATTCATACCCGATCTGTTTAATGAGTAGTTCAAATTGTTTGAGGTATCATGCTCTGGCAATTGGTCACTTATATCCTCCACTTCAAATTGATCATCGTCCAAATCCAAACGATTGTGCAGTTCTTGCTCTGCCAGAAACCGTTCATGTTCCATATCGATGTGGAAAGTGTCAATGAGCCATTTGCGAGAGAGAGACTTTTGATCGACAAAGAATCTTCGTTCATGTACATCAAATTCATCAGGATTCACATCTTTTGAAAGTATATTGGGAAGGACATGGTGCTCTCGTTTCCATTTAATCATATTCACACGTCTGGAACCCTTTGCTTTGTAGACATCTTTGTTGTAAATTTTTAGCGATCGATCAAGTTCATGTTTTATCCCAGGTATTGTAACATAACGAACATCACTTCCAAAGGCTTTCTGCCACAATTGTAGTAATCGCAAGGAGAACTGGTGAATATGATTTTTCTGTGCGGTGGTACCATATTTGGCAGCATGATTTTGCACAGCTTGAACACATTCAGCCTCAGTTGGAAGAGAATCAAGCAGAAGATAAGTTCAATCGTCGTAATTATAATCTTCGTCAATCTGCCCTGCTATACCAGCCATGTTCATTGCATTTTACTAACTGAAAAAGAAAGCAAAGTTCAATCAAATTCACAATTAATGCAATGCAATGTTATCGTGTCTATTTAAAGATGCCATTGCATTGTTACAGAAAGAAAACATTTCCTTATTTGGTAATTTTCCATCTATAACTCAAATTAAACCCCCTTTTTGACAACCTATGTTGATTCTTAGGGACTTTTTGACTCTCTTTGGCTAAATCGGCCATATTTAGCATCTTTTAAAGGTCCTTATACCCCTCATTAACAGTGCAAAAGTTAGGAGAGTGCCTGCTTCAAGCATTTCCCAACAGTTTCTGCCATGTAGAGGTGTCTTTGGGCCCATGGGAGGTGCATTTTGGAAAATCCGTGATTTCCGACCATTTTTGGCTAATTTTTGGGTAATTTTGACCCATTTTGGACTCTGAGATACCCTAAAAAACCCTATACTTGTGGGATAGCCAATGGGAATGTTAGATTTAATGATACAAATGCATTTATAGTCAAAAAATGCACCCTGTGGCTTTCAATAAGTGATTAAGTGTGTTCGGGGCCGAAATTTGGGCCATTTTCACGCGTCAACGCGGTCAAATCACGTTTGGGGCCAGTGACCCTCCAATTTTGACCCGTTTTGAACAACATCACTTGTTCCCATCTATTTACATATAAATGAAGGTAATAAGCCACTTTTGGCATTTATTTGAAAAATTTTGTTTCTATAGCTTACCCCTACTATAATGTATTTTTGAAAATTAGAAAATTCTATGTCCTGGAAAAAAAAATCCCCTCCTCCCAACATAGTTTGCTTGGTGAAGCCGTCGTTTATGCTACAGCGTGCATGCACGTAGCATAAACGGATGCTGCAAAATGGTGGAAAGAAGTTTGTGGGTTCAGGGGTAAATACCATGCAAACGGTAAATTTGCCCCAAGTTTGACTATCAGATTCGTTGTCAGCGACCTCAATTACCTATAAAAAAAACAAATTAGAGTGGTCGGTGTTCTGTAGTAGCGTATCTGGATATTTACCTTTTTTTTTTCTTGCTTAAAAAAATAGCATTAATACAGTAAGTTAGGTAAACTGACTTTTTCGTTTAAAAATGGAATTATTTCCCTTTCGTTATTAACTTTTAAAAAAAAAAAAATTTTTTTTTAATAAATATTTTGTGGGGTTTGTATTACTGTACACATAGATTCGAAAAAGTTGTCCAAAAAGAAATATATAACAAATAAATGTTATCAAAGGCAAGATAAGTTACTTTTCTACCAAACTGGATATATTTTTTGTGTTTTTATTCAATGTAACATGTTTATTCAGCTCGAAAAACATACAGTGTTTACCGATGTATTGGAACATTCAAGATGGCGTCTGATTCTCTCTTTAACACGGTAAGTGTGGGAAAAGATGTTATAAATAAAAAAAAACAGATAAAATACTGTTAAAAACTCGCTCAATATATGTTACCGTGACATGTTGACATATATTCGGCGGGTTTTTAATAGTATTTTGTATAGTTTTTTATTTATAACACCTTTTTCCATACTTACGGTGTTAAAGAGGGTGTGAGACGCCATCTTGAATTTTCGAATACATCGGTAAACACTGTATGTTTTTCGAGCTGAATAAATATGTTACATTGAATAAAAACACAAAAAATATATCCAGTTTGGCAGAAAAGTAACTTATCTTGCCTTTGATAACATTTATTTGTTATATATTTGTTTTTTGACAACTTTTTCGAATCTATGTGTACACCCATTTTGTGTTTTATATACATAAAGTACAATTGTTGAATGTTACTGTTTTGATTATATTCGTTGGGGAGGGGGGCAAAATTAAAAAATTAAGAAAGATTAAAATGAAGCGAAATTTAAGTTTCCGTTCCATTTTTACAACAACCGTAAAACAGTGCATACTCAGCAAGTTTTATCGCAATTTATAAGCATATTGAAACACTAAATCAACATTTTATTTATTTTTTTGCATAATTAATGATGGAAGTATTTTTCTGTTTATTTTCTTAACATCTGTTAAAAAAAATGAATAATTTGTACATTCTCTTGAAAAAAAGAATCAAACTTTTCTCTACTTTCACATGTGTTCCATTTTAACAAACTGAGCCACAGCAACGCGTGGCCGGGTACAGCTAGTATATATAATATATATGTAATATATATTTACAACATATATATATATTACATGGCGACACAACCAGGTTCTAGAAGTGCTGGTTGAGATAATATCATCCCAGTGTATATTAGCTAACAAACAGCCTGTAACAACTAGTGAACCCAGGGTTCAATTTTACCAGGAAGGCAAATGTCCATCAAAGAGGAAAAATAAATTGAATCCCAATATGAAGTTATTGAATGGGGCAAAGGATTGGAAAGTTTCAGCAGATCTGAAGACATCTTTGAAATTTCCAGTGCACATCATCCAAACAGAAAAGCGGCCTAATATTTTGCTCTGGTCTGACTCTAAAAAGAGTATATTTTTAATCGAGCTAACTGTCCCTTGGGAAGAAAATTTCTCAGAGGCTTATGAACGAAAAAAAGATCGGTACGAATGCATGTGTGCCGAGTGTATAGAAAAGGGATGGATGTGCAATGTGATGCCTATCGAGGTTGGATGTCGAGGATTTTTAGGACACTCCACCATTTCGCTTCTTTCGAAAATAGGCGTCACTGGAAGGGATTTTAAAAAACAAAAATGTCGCCTGCAAACAATTGTTAGACAGGCGTCATGCTGGATCTGGCGCAATTTGAAGACATTTGGAAAGAGAGCATAATATTGTCCGTTCTCGGGATGCTCTGGAAGAAAAAGAAAAAGCGAGAGGGAGGGAAAAAGGAAAAAAAGGGGGAGAAGAAAAAAAGGAAAGAAAAAGAGGGAAAGGAAGGAAAAAAAGGAAAATTAAAGAGAAAGATAAATTAAAATTAAAATTAAAAAGTTTAAAATGAAAAAAGTTAAAAACAGCGTTTTTTCTCTGCTTGAATATGCCAGGTTTTTTTGTTTTTTTTTTGTTTTTTTAATCCTATTTATTGCTTTGCCCAGCAGCAATAGCTGCTGGTGGCGCCAGGGGTGGCAGTCCCGCTTTAGCCACCGAAACTGTGTCATCACCTCTGGTTAGCGGCTGATGAGGGCAAAGTAAAAGCACATGTGGTCACATGTTGTATGTAGAATATAATATTTTAAAAGTTACATTAACAACTATATGACGTCACTGAAATTTCCCTGTTTTTAACAGCGCCAACACTCCCCCCTCCTTTTTGAATTTAAAACGTCTTTTTCCGTTTTTCTGGAATAGAACTGCATCACACTTTGCACGTCAAACATTTTAAAATATTTTGTACTGGTAGTTTTTGTTTCTTAATCTCATTCATCCAGAGGAAGTCTCGAAATAAAGACGAAACGTTGATGAATACATAATACGGTTTTTTCCTTTATATTCCTCTATAATATAATATATATATATATATATAATATAAATATATATAGAATATAGATGGACAGAAATGTACATATATACATACACACATAAATATATCATAAAAACATACTTATAATTATACACACATATGCACATATATGTAAATTATGATATATATATATATATAAATTATAAATAATAAAAAATATTAATAAGTATTTATACATGCTTAATATTAACGTCTACACCTAAAACAGTGTGTACGTATTCATACCAACATATATATACATGCACACAAATGTACATACACATACATATATAAACATATTTAGACATTCGTATATAAACAAACATATACCCACATATACATACATATGCACACATATATATACATACGTAAATATAAATGATAGTTGAAACAAATCAAGCAGGTAACTAGCCTCGTAGATATTATGTACATATATACATACTCAAATACACACATGTATACACATATATGTATACATATACACACATACACATGTATACACATACACCCACATATATATACACACTTACACATCCATATACATATATATACATTACGACATATCTACATAACATACATATAAATATATAAACAATATACAAATATATATATATACAAATATATGCATACATATCCCCACATAAACACATACATACATCCATATGCGCATATGCAATACTTATATTATCACACACAAATATCAATTACTATTTAAAGGCATATATAAAATAAAGTGAGTGAATGAGTAGAGATATGAGGCTAACGATGTAAACACATATATATATATATATATATATATATATATATATATATATATATATATATATATATATATATATATATGAAGATAGATAGATATGTAGATATATATATATATATATATATTTATATATATATATATATTTATATATATATATAAATTGAATAAAATCACAACCTACATGAATAGAAATTCACTTATTTTGGCGTTAAGCTCTTACAGCTGTTTCGTGAAAGGATGGACAATTACCTCTCGTCAATGGAACTGTAAATCTTCCATCTAGTCACTCCTCAGAGACGCTTACAACTATTCCCAACAAGTTTTTCAATCCGTTGTGAACACGTTTATATATATATATATATATATATATATATATATATATATATATATATATATATATATATATATATATATATATATATATATCGTTGTATATATATATATATATATATATCGTTGTATATATATATATATATATATATATATCGTTGTATATATATATATATATCGTTGTATATATATATATATATATATATATATATCGTTGTATATATATATATATATATATATATATATCGTTGTATATATATATATATATATATATATATCGTTGTATATATATATATATATATATATATATATATCGTTGTATATATATATATATATCGTTGTATATATATATATATTTATATATATTTTTATATATATCATTGTATATATACATATATTTATATATATTTATATATATATCGTTATATATATATATATATATATATATATATATATATATCGTTGTATATATATATATATATATATATATATCGTTGTATATATATATATATATTTATATATATTTATATATATATCATTGTATATATACATATATTTATATATATTTATATATATATCATTGTATATATATATATATTTATATATATTTATATATATATCATTGTATATATACATATATTTATATATATTTATATATATATCATTGTATATATACATATATTTATATATATATATCATTGTATATATACATATATTTATATATATATATCATTGTATATATACATATATTTATATATATTTATATATATATATCATTGTATATATACATATATTTATATATATTTATATATATATATCATTGTATATATACATATATTTATATATATTTATATATATATATCATTGTATATATACATATATTTATATATATATAAGTATATCTATCTATATATACATATATATATATAAATAAATATGAATATATATATCTATATATGTAAATATATATATAAATAAATAAATATATATAAGATATATATATAATATAACTACTTCATTTACTCATATAAATTTAATATACGAAAGTATAGATTTATGCGTAAACTTTAAGTATTTACTTCAAAAGTGCTCAATACGTAGGTAGAGCTAGTTAGTAATTTATAAAATATATATGGCGACTAAGCTACACTGAATATTCTGAGTTTCATCCACTGTAGGATTCGTCAGGCTTATGCGCGAATTTTGTGGTTGCTTCTTGTTTTTATATATGTTGAGGATTTCTAGTTAGCCAATCAGCTTTCTAGTATCCACCGCGTCCCCTCCTATCAGCCAATGGGCATGCATTTTATCGAACAAAGGATCTGTTTTAGAACCAGGTTAGTGGTAAAAGGTAGATCTTTTCCCTCCTTTTTTTTTATATATATATGAATATACCTATGTGTACACACACACATGCACACACATATACATATATATATATATATACATATATGTGTGATCGTTTATGTATATTCATGTTTATTTAATTTATTTATTTGTTTGTGTACTATTGTTATTGTTAGTTTTAAAGCTATTTTGTATCGCTATCCTAGAGTGAGTTTTATTTTGTGAACACAGTTGTTTGCTATTTCTCGTCTACAGTTTAATAGATTTTGAGGTTCTTTAAAGTACAGGATAGCAAATTTTTCATGGAGGCATAATTTACATGGGTCGTCTAAGTGTCTGCATGTGGTAGCTTGTCTCATTTTTTTCCATTCGACTACCGGCGAATGTCCGCTTTCTTTGAGTTCCCAGTATTTATTCGCTAGTGTTGTTTTTATTCGGTGTTTTTTATTTTTGAAGGTACTTTTGTGGTCATAGTATCGGGTTTTAAAATTTAAGGAAGTCATGCCTATGTAATATTTCTTGTTATTCGGGTTTTCTTTCGCAAATATTGTTGCTTGATAAACTACACTTTTTGTTAGGCATTTATTTTGGACTGGGCAAATTGTGCGGTGTCTACAATTGCATTTATCTTGTTCGTTATTATTATTATTATTATTATTATTATTATTATTATTATTGTTATAGGTTTCATTAAAAAAAAAAAAAAAACGTGGGTTTTTTTTAAAAAGGTTTTAAACTTCGGACTTTACAGGTAAATTTCTAAAAAACAGTACTTTTTTGTTGTTTTAAATTTGAATATATTATATATTGACCTTTTCTCTTCAATTTGTGATATATAAGACTTAATTATTTACTTTTTAATAGACATTTCAAATGGGAAGCGTTAATTATTCGACCCCCTGTCTTTCCAAGCTTATAACTCCTCGAAATATGTAATTCAAGCCCTAATTTTTTTTTCAATTAAAGGAGCAAGGACCAAGGTTCCATTAAAAAAAAAAAAACAAATAAACAAATAACGTGGTTTTAAAAAAAAAGTTTTAAACTTCAAACTTTACAGGTAAAATTCTAAAAACACTACGTTTTTTTTTGTTTTAAATTTGAATATATTATTTATTGACCTTTTCTCTTCAATTTGTGAGTAAATTAATTATTTACTTTTCGGTGAGTAAATTAATTATTTACTTTTTAATAGATACTTGAAAATGGGGGGGGGGCGTGAATTAAAAAAAAAACGTTTGCCTAAAATATTATATTCGGTTTATTGGAAAGAACATAAAATTTCACATTGACCCTGAAAATATCGTAAAAATAGAATCAATAGAAAAATTTTGATAGATTTTTAAAGTTTAAAAATTGAAAAATATTAAGTTCGGAAAATTCATTACTGTTTAAAAAAAAAAAATATTTCTATTACTTTTAAAACAACTTTAATAGTTTATTTTGGAAGCATAATCCATAAAGAAAATAAACAACCCACTTTTAATGGAGAAATTACGAGATTTTTATATTTTATTCGCAGTTTCGTGTTAGGGGTGTCAAAAATTCCTACAAAAATTCTGATACATCTAGTGCAACTGACGATAGAAAAACAAAGAACTTTGTTTAAAAAAACGCCAGCCCCAGATCGGTATAAGTGACTAAGGCAATTGTGTATATGCTATTTGTAAAGTTGAAAGCAATAATTATTTTATGTTAAGAAAAGCCAGTTAATCTTTGACTTCTTTTCTTTATTTTGAAAACGCCGTTGTTGAGTGCAGTCTATTTTCAGGCTGGGCCTGTTGACAGTTTGGAAGACGGATCAAGGTTAGAAACAAGCAAGCGGGCCACGGCGACGAATTCGACCACTAGACGGAAACAAAGGTGATACCACAGGGACCCGCACCAGTTGCATTCTTCTTTGAAGCGTGTTCATCTGAGTTGGCCCTGTAGGGGTTACATATAAATGTATATATATATATATAAATATGCAGCTTGCTTGCGAACTGTTATCCTCATCTTTATAGCTGTTGGTGTTTCACTAAAATATAGAAATTATTCATCTCAAAGTATTCCAATAATAAAAACAATAATATATAATGCTTCGAATAATTCTTTGTATTGAAATCGTTTCCTTTCATGACCCTCTTCTGCAAGTTCTTACCAAGAAATCATTAATTACCAAAAAATATTTTAAAAGTTTTTCTATCTTTGGACGTAATTTTGTTTGGGCTGTATGTTATGAAAAAGTCGGCCTTAAAGATTCAGTCTCTTGCAACAGTGAGCAAAATAAATTGTTGAGTGTTTTTCTTCCGAGGCTTTGATCTTGCTTTTACGAACTCTGATTTTTTTTATGTGAGTTTGGTTCATTTTCTTGGATCGGTAAACATAGAATTGCCACAAATATATATTTTTTTTAAATATTTCGTCATACCACCATTTATACCGACCACTTGCTACTGCTGAATGGTAGCTACTAGCATTTTAGTGTTCCTGTTTGCGACATAAGTTCAAAACTGATATATTCCATATTTTAATATTTGCCAAGCTGCTTTGTTCAGAAATTTTACCTCATATTACAATGCAAAATTTCTGGCCATTTAACATTCTTGTGAATAATTGACTCCCATTTTTTTCTTGGCACATTCCTACGATTTTTGCAATTCTTTTTCCTCTTTGTCTTTTTTGACTTCATGCAAGAGAGCATATTTTCTTTTTCTTTCTGTCTTGGGTGAATCTGATTGTTGGGGAAAAGCTCAACCCTGCACGAACTTTCACTATTGTAGCTAGTGTAGCTTTTGAATGCACCTTTCTTTTGCTCTTGTTCATTCATTGCTTTTCATTTCCTTCCTATGTACATTTTGATGCCTGCTCCTGCCACCTTAGGGTCTTTAAGAAATTATATTGAATGAAAAATCTCACTTTAGCAACTTTAAACTCCTCGACTAAGCTTGTAAGTATTAATTTTAGCACATTGGAGTTTCTATACAGGATTATTCTAGAGAGCGATCACTATAAACCCAGCCATCAGGATGGCATGTTGATAAATCCATGCTTTGAATCGTCCAAACAAACCAGACTTGTCAACTTTGTTCCAAGTTGAGTTGAGTTTGGTGCATCACTGCTGAATCCTTTAGGAAGACATCAAGTCTCTTCCCTGAACTCTTCACCGGATTTTTCCCAATCGTAGGAATGGGTTCACCTGATAACTTAAAATGTTCATCAGTTACCTTTTTTTTTTTAAATGAGCGACCTTGATTTTGAGGTGTTAAAACTCATTCTCACCCATGTCCAACTCGTTATAGAAGGCAACCTGATTCCATAACTGACGATGTAGTTAGCATCATAGCATCCATGTAGACTCTAACCGGAGGCTGACTTAGGCCAGCTATCATAATGGGTCTTCTGCATTCAGTTTCTGCTTTTCATTGCCAAAGCAAAAAGCGATGCCGAAATTGTGCACCCTGTTAATTTCCTCTATTCCAGATCATACCATACTGATAATGAGGAATCTATTATAGTTTTCATTTTAAATGTATTATAATAATTTGAAACAGTATCAGTTATTTTGGTATGGATATGGTAGCGTTTAAGTGCGTCTCCAACTAATTTATGCGGGATCAACCCATAAGTGTTTTATTGACTGCTATGTTCCCCTTTGTTTTTTAGTTACTTTTAATAGTTGTGATATCACATTTTAGCATTTCTGGGGCCTCCTTTTTGTACAGATGTATCAATGTATCCATAACTTGTTAGAAATAAATAAATGTTAATTCAGGATACTGAAGAAAATTTTCCCTTCAATGTTCAGTAGGGAGATACATCTAAATTGATTAATACTTTTGCCCCTTCTTTGTGGATCCAAATTCCCTCGGCATGTCACCATTGTTCTGTTATCTGCCCTTGTTTCCAAATTATTTTTATTAGCTTCAACGGGTCCTGTTGGTCACTCTGGTGGTGGCTCTGGATGTTGACGGGTCCTGTCTGGTGAATTACCACTTCCTTCCACGTTGTTATAGATCAGGAGGGCAAGTCTTCTGGCACTGGTCATGAAGGTCTGTATTGCTGCGAAGCAAAGGTCATTTCAAACCAAAAGAGAAAATGCAAAGAACACTATGATGACAGGCTTTTAAATAACACAGCATTAATTATTCAGAGACAGATTTTACACATTGATCATCAGATTAGGTTCTTAATGGTCATGTCTAGATGGAACTTCTAAATAAAATCTGGATGATTTTCGAGTTCAGCTATCACCACAAGCTTTCACAACAGGTATTTTTGGAGAAGCAAGACCAAGTCTTTGGCCCCCCCCCTCCCCCGTTCATTACGTCTAGTTAATGGCTGATTCGCTTCTGTTCCATTAAAGGCTGTCTGAGTAATATAAAAAAAAGTATAGTGCTAAGCTCCGCCTTTCTTGCCAATAAATAGCATACTATTCTCACTTATCGTGGATACATTATCTCAACCCTCTTCCACCTTCACTGGAAGGTTTGTCGATCTTCGTCAGGATTGGCCAATAGATTTATGCTATGTTTTTGCTTACCCTTCTCTTCATGGGATTTAAACCAAACATTTTTCCACTTAGCATTTCTTTCTCACTAACGTTTAAATTAATGGACACAACATCTTTGTGTGCTGTTAACATAGTTTTGACCGCCTGTTTAACCGTTATCTGGATTTCGATAAGTGACATATCAATCCTTCTTTTTTTTTCTTGCTTTTTCTTAGCCTGCCAATATTGTCACACTTGTATTTCTTTCCAACTTGATTTTCTTTGGTCAAAGTTTAACAACGGTGTATCAGACACAATAAGGCATTATTGACAAGTCATTGATGTTTACAAGGTTGGCTCAACATATTTTATAGGAATGCATTGATTTATTCTGCATTACTTTTGAGTTTTCTGCAACACTTTTCCCCTAACAGATATTTTGTAAAGCCATATGGATTAGATATAAACGCTGCTCGTTTTTGCGTTCTCCCCTTCTTTTCCTGTACTTTTCTATTTTGTGCCTTTAATTTACCTCTAATTGTTTCTCTAAGTTCTTAAAGCATTTTTTTTTCTCCTGGAAGAACCGATTTATAAGACTTTCAGTATTCTTAATTCCAAGCTTAATTCTTTCATTTTCTTTTCCCTACAGTTTTCCTTTCCAACTTTGCTCTTTTTCTCTTTCTTTTACCCAAATCGTTCTGCACTGTAAGTGACAATGATTTTTTACATTATTTGTAGGCATATGTTTACTGGATCCCTATAAACAGCCTTCAGAACGTCACTGATATTTATGTCAAATCGTTGTGAAGCTTGTGTCTACAGCTGTAGGCCAGTTGATTTTCTTTTGAAACATCGAATTTGTTGTAAAAATGTGGATATCATTTCCTCCCTGGAGAGACTGGTGAACTTCCTGGTCTTGCTCTTTCTGTAGGGAAACGTGCAACTTACCTAATTAGCACGTGTACATAATTCAGCGGGTCGGTTGTGGAATGAAATGAATGAAGAAGAAAGAAACAAAAATGGCTGCCTTATCTCTTTATATGCCTGCAATGTGACCACCCGATATGCAAATGAGATGCTCCTGGTTGGAGATAAAAGAGGGTTGATTTTTTAGAGGGACATTCATTGAATTTTAAAGAAATAAGTTTAATTAGCAGAAGTTCGTTGAGAGTTGAGAGAAGGTGTGTTACGTATACAGAAGTTTGGAAGTTGGAAGTTTGGGCAACAGTGTTAACCGTACCCAGGAAATTATTGGTGTGACGGGCGGAAGAAATAACACTCAAGTTATTGAATTATAAGCTATTTCGGCTCTCGGTGTGTGGTGACTCGAAAGGCAGAAAATGGACAGATTCGACTTTCGCTTGATACCTAAGTTTGATGGATCTACTACTGGACCGTCTGTCGTCGAATGGGTGGAAAAGGCTGAGAAGATCTGTACACTGTGCAGAATTAAAGAACCAGCCACAGTCATTCCTATGAGGTTAACCGGAGGGGCCTATGCAGTCTACCAGCAACTCGGGGATGAACCAGACTGGGATACAATCAAACACAGCCTGTATACAGCATTTGGTACAGATCCGTTTGTTGCATGGCAACAGTTCACAAGCTGGCGACTTCACTCCAAGGAAATAGTTGATGTGTACCTAGCCGACCTACGAAAGTTGTCGGTACCATTTGGTGGGGGTTAACGATAAGATATTAAGATGTGCCTTTTTAGTAGGCTTACCTGAGGAGGTCAGCAAACTGTTGCGGGCATCGTCACAAATTGATGAATTGACAACAGACGAGTTATTAGTCTGAGCTCAAAACATCTGTAAGGAACAGGAGTCAATTGCAGCAGCAACTAATATTCAACATGCAACAGTCGAACCGCATGGAAGCAATGTAGATTTTCTCCCAGGTAGTAATAAGCGTGTAGGCCCAGTGTGCTATTAATGTGGGGAGGCCAATCATTTTGCTAAGGATTGCCGGAGTGATAGGAGGTGTGTATATCCACGAGCACAGAGAACAGTACAATGCTATCACTGCAATAAGTATGGGCACATATCTCGCAACTGTTCGGGAAATGACGTTGGGGGCAAGGTACTATCGCCACCCTTGCCCCTTGCCAACCAATAAACACAGGATTACCGGTCATTGGCATTAAAATTGACGATGTGCAGTGTTCAGCACTCATAGACACGGAGTGTTCCCGGTCTATAGTTAGTGCACATTACTGTCAGATGTGGCAGGAGCAACCAGTCGGTATTATGACGATCAATGGTTTATCCCGAGCATGTTGTGGTGAAGGGACAGTCACGATCTGTACTGAGAAGGGTGACACAGCCAAAGTTGATGTTCTGGTGATGCAAGAAAAACCCCTTGGCTATGACATGTTGATTGGAATTGATGCAATACAAGCACTAGGAGGCGTCATAATCACAGCGACTGGAGGTGTAATGCTTGGAGAAGGGAAAGAAGTCTGTGCAGTCATGTCTATTGAAGAAAAGGACTTCTGTGCTACGTTTGACAACAACGAAAAGGTGTGGACTGCAAAGTGAAAATGGACTATGAGCCAGGCACCAGATCGGCTGTGCAACACCATTCCAGAGTATGCAGTTTCCACAAAGAATAGGGCCGTATATGAAGAAGAACTTCAGATGTGGATTGATAATGGATGGTTAATATCCTACCCACAGGAACGTCTGGGACCACCCAAAGGATTAATTTCGCTCATGGCTGTTGAACAACCTACTAAAGACAAAATTTGGCCCATAATGGATTACCGAGAATTGAATCAACATGTTGATGCTTTCACTGGAAACGCAGATGTGTGCACTGCTAAACTAAGAGAGTGGCATCAGAAATGTAGCACTGCCGGATTTAAAGAGAGCCTACCTGCAGATACGTGTCCATGAGTCATTATGGCCATTTCAGACAGTGATAATCAAGGGAAAACGATATTGTTTGACACGTTTAGGTTTTGGCCTAAACGTAGCACCCTTAATAATGACAACTATTATTAAAACTGTTTTGATGCAGGATGAGAACACAGCAAAAGCTGCTTCAGCTGACATTGACGACATCTACGTTAATGAGGATATAATGTCTGCAGATGTGGTTCAAGCAAAACTGGAATCGTTTGGGTTAATAAGCAAAGACCCTAAGCGCTTAAAGGACGGGGTGCCCGTGTTAGGCCTAGAGGTCTATGAGAAGGGCAATACTTTGCGATGGAAGCGAGGAAGCGCAATTCCAGAGTTACCCAGTGTATTGACAAGACGCATTGTGTTTTCTATTTGCGGTAAATTAGTAGGACATCTACCTGTCTGTGGATGGTTTCGATCGGCAACAGGAGTGTTAAAAAGACGAGTAACTGCAGTAACCAAAGGATGGGACAACGTGGTGGATGATGATTCTCTCCAGCAAATGATGGCTGAAATGTTGTCCAGAGTACATAGGAATGACCCTGCCCAGGGTGAGTGGCAAGTATCTGGAAACGAACTGAATGCATGGGTTGACGCAAGTTCACTGGCTACAGGTGTCGTGTTGGAACAGTTGGGTGCTGTTGTGGAAGATGCGTGCTGGCTTCGTCCGAAAAATGATGCCCAGCATATAAATTTGGCAGAACTTGACGCCACGTTAAAAGGGCTTAATCTTTCATTGCAATGGCAGGCTAAGGTTGTACATCTCCACACTGACTGGTTGTGTGTTTACCACTGGTTGACCGACACCTTGACTGGAAAGGCTCGAGTTAAAACTAGAGCTGCAAGTGAGATGTTAGTACGAAGGAGACTGGCAATAATAAAGTGTACAGCTGACGAATACAGCTTGCAAGTGGACATTATCTTAGTTTCATCGATGCAGAATTTGGCTGATAGCTTGACTAGAGTATCAAAGAGGTGGATTGATGTAATGAGGCAGGGATCTGATCCTCCACAACAGACATGCGCGGCTGTAACAGATCAATTAACACCTGACCAGATCCGTACAATACATCAACAGAGTGGACATCCCAGAATTCGGAGGACAACATATTTTGTCCGAAGAGTGTGTCCTTCAACTACAAGAGCATCAATCAAGGCAGCTATACACTCATGTGAAGAGTGTCAGCAAATTGATCCGGCATCGTCACAATGGCAAAAAGGGAAGCTTGAGGTGGAGGACAACTGGTATCGAGTAGGAATGGATGTAACGCATTATGAGGACAAGCATTTTTTGACCTTGACAGATTGTGGTTCGACACGTTTCACGATATGGCACCTGTTGACACGACAGGATGCATCTAACATTATACGACAGTTGAGAGCTGTCTTTTTTGAACGTGGTGCCCCACTTGAAATTCTGACTGATAACGCCACTACGTTTCGATGTCAAGAATTTCAGAAATTTACGCAGGAATGGGGGATTAGAATGCGTTACCGATGTGCATATTTTCCAGAAGGTAACGGTATAGCGGAGTGGTATCACCGCACCATTAAAAGAATTGCAGCCAGGACACAGTGTTCTATTCCAGAAGCTGTGTACTGGTATAATGTGACACCAAAGGACGATGCAACACCAGAAACTGCACCAGCTAATGGGATTTACCGCTATGAACGGCGTATAAAAGGAATTGATATCACACCATCAGTGGTTAGCGTTGTCAATACACCATATCAAGTGGGAGACCATGTTTGGGTAAGACCCCCAAATGCTGGGTGCACTGTAAAATTTTGCAGAGGAAAAATAGACAAAATCATAAGTCCTCAGACCATGTTGATTAACGTCATGTAAAAGATATCCACCCTTGTTATACCTCTTCTGATTCTGAGGATAATGAGGAAGATCACATACGGTTCAGGGATGATCCTGATCGCCTACTGCCCCTACAGGTGAGCATAGAAACACTACCTACAGAACCAGATGAGGGAATGATGGAACATACTGGTGGCAATAGTGATGAGGACGATGGACATGAGGAAGTAATACCACCAGTTCCTCATCAAAGTACCCGAGAAAGACGAATACTGCTCACCCGCCGTGATTGTGAAACACCGCCTATAGCACCACAAGAGGGGATGATGGAACATACTGAGGAAGATAGAACCGAGGAAGTGATGCCTCCGATTATTTGAAGAAGTACCCGAGAAAGACGGATACTGCCCCCTTGCCCTGATTGTGAAACACCGCATAGGGAACCACAAGAGGTGATAATGGAACTGACTGGTGGCAATAACGGTGGTAATGAGGAAGATGGCAATCAGGAAGTGCTTCCCCCGATTCTTCGAAAAAGTACCCGAAAAAGACGACTGCCCCCCCCTGCCCTGTGTGTGATCATGAGATCAGGGGGGAGTGTAGGGAAACGTGTGACTTACCTAATTAGCACATGTGCATAATTCAACGGGTCGGTTGTGGAATGAAATGAATGAAGAAAAAAGAAACAAAAATGGCTGCCTTATCTCTTTATATGCCTGCAATGTGACCAACCGATATGCAAATGAGATGCTCCTGGTTGGAGATAAAAGAGGGTTGATTTTTTAGAGAGATCTTCATTTTGAAGTTGGATTTTGAAGAAATAAGTTGAATTAGCAGAAGTTCGTTGGGAGTTGAGAGAAGATGTGCTACGTATACAGAAGTTTGAAAGTTGGAAGTTTGGACAAAAGTGTTAACCTTACCCAGGAAATTATTGGTGTGACGGGCAGAAGAAATAACACTTAAGTTATTGAATTATATCCATGTAACCAAAACAATTTCCTGTGCATTGAATTGGTTTCCCCTTGACATTTCATTTTTACCTGGTGAATTTTAAAACCCTGTATATTCTTCAAAATTCTTCTGTATGAACATATCAAATTCGTTGTCCATAAGTACGTAATTGCCGAGTAACGCCGTCCTATATGGGATCTCATTCTCTCCACCTCTGGGGATCGTCTGGGAGCGTTGATTTGTATCCGTATTTATAGCAGTGTAATATTTAGATTGACATGACAGGATGCTAACCCAGATATACTTCTTTATGTCGTCTCTCCTCACCATCTATTGACTTTCCAATTCATCAGCTAATCTGTTCCTAGAAAGTCATCCAGTCTTTCCTGGCAGTCATTAATTTGCAGAAAGAAAAACTCTGAATATATGTAGTTTGTTTCTTTGGGTATCGTCAGTGGTGTTTTTGTCTTAGGTCATTGAGCAGTTTCGGATCTTCCAACATTATACTGTTCTCTCTCTAAGCTGACTTAGTCAGAACAGATCAGGCTATGGCACACCATCCTTCTGTGACCTGCTATTCTACATAGCTTATTAACATAAAGATATGTTAATTAAATAATCAGTTTTACTTATATATATATACTTGCAAACCGCCCAGCATTGCCCAGTTGTAAAATACAATATTTTAAAATATGATATTTTAATTTATGTAGATTCTATATTTATTATTATAGAGCCAATTCTTTACTGATTATTATATTGTACCTAATATATAGTAGCGATTTCAAAAGTAAAAAAAAAATGACTATCAGCTAGAATTGAAGCCAAAATATGTAGCTCTCCAGTCTTCTTCATTACTGTCTGATCTAAACCCATACGCACATAAAAGCATTAAAAAATAATGTTGTTAACTATATAAATGTATATTTGCATATGCATAGAAATAAAACATTCAGTTGACTTACACCTGCAAAATTTTTACTCCTTAGCAGCTATTTTTATCAGGTAAAGACCAAATAAAATTGTTCCTTAAATCCAAATTCACTATATATCAAATGTCAAGTATGTAGACAAAATTTGGTAGAGGCCGTTCCTCACACAGACAGACGGGCAAGGTCACTTATATATATATATATATATATATATATATATATATATATGAATTAGACAAAACTGCTTAAAAATGTAGTTGATTAAAAGCAAAGTCTATAAAGTGATCAATATCAAATGATTGGAAACTAATATTAGTGACTACTGACTTATCAATAACCATCAAATATTTATTGATTACCATTTGGGTTGGTACAATACCAATAAGTGCTTTGTATTGATTCAAAGGCAAATTTGCCTTTTCTCTTTTTTATTCAAACTTGTTTTTCTTGTTTGTATTTTCTGAACATCAAAAAAAAAAATCAATATTTTTCATCATGTGTCCTCAGCATTTGAATAATTGGAATACAATTGCAGATAGCCATTCAATTTCAGTTGGAAGCAGAGCGAAAGAACCTTCTAGTGAAGAATACAACCTTCTGATAATTTATGAAAGCAATGATTATAGTTTGGTTTATGTTATGATATGCCCAACCTTTTAATGGTAAAACATATCTTTTAAGAATATTTATTTTTATGATTAAGTGAACACAAATTGTTATGCCGGGAAGAAATTGCATTTTCATACCTATTCCATGATTATGAGTTTGTAATTTAGATTAGATAGGGTAACATTGGAAGCATGGACGATTCCATAATACACTACAGTATCCATTATGCTAACAGTGATATCGACATGACATGCCCTTTCTGAAAAGCCAATTACTGAAGGTTGTTCATTACACTTGAACATTAAATAATTTTCAAAACATCATCCTAAGAAAACTTAGTTGTTATTCACTGTAAATTGCAATTTCTCATCTAAAAGATTCTATTGTCTGACATTTAACAAGTTTATTTTAAAGCTGTTAAAATCTTATATATAAAGTAAAGTGAGATTTTCACTTTTTTTTTTTTACTGGTATAGCAGTATTTTGCATATTTTTTTTTTTTACTGGTATAGCAGTATTTTGCATATTTTTTTTTACTGGTATAGCAGTATTTTGCATATTTTTTTTTTACTGGTATAGCAGTATTTTGCATATTTTTTTTTTTACTGGTATAGCAGTATTTTGCATATTTTTTTTTACTGGTATAGCAGTATTTTGCATATTTTTTTTTTTTACTGGTATAGCAGTATTTTGCATATTTTTTTACTTGTATAGCAGTATTTTGCATATTTTTTTTACTGGTATAGCAGTATTTTGCATATTTTTTTTTACTGGTATAGCAGTATTTTGCATATTTTTTTTATTGGTATAGCAGTATTTTGCATATTTTTTTATTGGTATAGCAGTATTTTGCATATTTTTTTTACTGGTATAGCAGTATTTTGCATATTTTTTATTGGTATAGCAGTATTTTGCATATTTTTTTTTACTGGTATAACAGTATTTTGCATATTTTTTTTTACTGGTATAGCAGTATTTTCACTTATTTTTTTTTTTTTTTTACTGGTATAGCAGCATTTTGCATATTTTTTTTTACTGGTATATTTACAGTATTTTGCATATTTTTTTATTTTCAACTCATTTTACCAAACTTACCATGTCAAAGAGAGAATCGGCTGCCATTTTACATTTTCCAATACGTTAGTAAACGCTGTATGTTTTTCGAGCTGAATAAACATGTTACATTGAATAAAAACACTAAAATCATATCCAGTTAGGTGGAAAAGTAACTTTTCTTGCCTTTGATAACATTTATTTGTTATATATTTGTTTTTTGACAACTTTTTGGAATTTATGTGTACAGTAATACAAACCCAAATATCTTTAGACTTGCATATATCCTTTAATGAATTTTAATGATAATCAAATTTGATTAAATCAAATTTCTATGTTTTCTGGCTTTTTAAAATAAAACATGTGCTGAATCCTTAATGAATTAAAAAATAATTTTAACTCGCATATATATCTTTTCATTATTCTATTGTTTCAAGTATAAACTATTTTAAAATCTATATCTATCTATATATCTATAAAAGTGAACGTGTCTGTGTGTGTGTGTGTGTGTACATTTCCCTACGCAATAACTCTGTCAATTTTTAGTCTACAGACTCGAAATTTGATATACAGGGTACTGAGATTTGGGAAAATCTTTGTGATTGGTTTTCAGTGAGAAATTTGGCTGTTGAGGGGTCAAAGTTCAACGATTTGAGAACTCTACCAAACTCCTCCGAGAATTTTGAGTCTAAACACTTGAAATTTTAGATATAGGTTCCTTGGACATGAATCTAACTTAATAACTTGATTTGAGCCCAAAATAATCAATTTTAAGGGGTCATAATAGGCGTCAAAGTTTAAAAAAAAAAAAAAAATTGACCTCTGCGGTCTCTACCAAATTACTCAGACAATTTCTGGTCTAAACATTTGAAATTTTACATAAAGGGTATTCAGAGATAGGGCAAGCTTTTTAATCGGTTTGGGTTGAAAATTTGAGCTACAAATATATAAATACATGTATGTATGTTTGCATGTCTGCCTAAAACTTTTGACAGAGGCGACTAATTTTCACAAGATTAGTATCGTTTTGAAGATTGACCCTTTAGATGACAAATATCGAAAAATTTGCTAAAAACATAAATTTCTTCACCCTCAACTTGGCACTTTTTTACTGTGAGGGGTCGCTTTTTTCACTAATATTTTCGAAAGTCATTCCCTCTTTTCGATTGTCTCGCCTTAATCTTAACCTATGTCACTTCCGGTTTGGCAGTGGTCGTAACAGCAAAGAGGTCACGTTTTTTTTACATTCTTTTCCTCCTTTGCAGTACGGGTTCGAGCCTGCCTTCCTACTACCACTTTTTTTTTTTTTTTTTTTGCTCAACACACAACTCCAAATAATCGGGCAACGGGTTGTCTGTATATATGTAAAAATAACTTAATTCCATATGCAGTGACTAGTGATCAATATGTTGTATAAAGCAGGTAGTAACACGTGAGATTATAATGAAAAAAAGAAATTTCTCTCCAAGGAGTAGTACATTGGTTTTAGTAGTATTTTGGAAGCACAGATGTTACACAAACTATTTAACATCTATTTTGTTGTTGTAATGACCCTGGGAAACGTCAGGTAGCCCTACTCATGGTAAAATAAAACTACATAGATTGGTGTCAATCTTTTTTTTGTTTTTGTTTCTGTTTCTTCTTTTATCCTTTCCTTCTATTCTGTTTTTGTTTTTATCCTTTCCTTCTTTTTGTTTTTTTTATCCTTCCTTTTTGTTTTTGTTTTTTTTTATCTTGTTCTTCTTTTTTGTTTTTGTTTTTTTTTATCTTGCCCTTTTTTGTTTTTGCTTTTTTTTATCTTGTCCTTCTTTTTTGTTTCTGCTTTTTTTTTTTATCTTGTCCTTCTTTTTTTTTTATCTTGGCCTTCTTTTTTGTTTTTGTTTTTTTCGTCCTTACCTTGTTTTGTTTTTTTATTTTATCCTTTCCTTCTTTTTTTTATTTTATCCTTTCCTTCTTTTTTCTATTTTATCCTTTCCTTCTTTTTGTTTTTTTATTTTATCCTTTCCTTCTTTTTTTATTTCATCCTTTCCTTCTTTTCTTTTTATTTTATCCTTTCCTTTTTGTTTTTGCGTTTTTTATCCTTTCCTTCTTTTCGTTTTCGTTTTTATACTTTTTTCTTTTTTTTTTGCTTTTTTCATGCTTTCCTTCTTTGTTTTTTTGCTTTTTTCATCCTTTCCTTCTTTTTTTTGCTTTTTTTTTATCCTTTCCTTCTTTTTTTTGTTTTTTTATCCTTTCCTTTTTTTGTTTTTGTTTTTGTATGCTTTCGTTCTTTTTTTTTTAATTTTATCCTTTCCTTCTTTTTATTTTTTTTTATTTTATCCTTTCCTTCTTTTTGTTTTTTTTTATTTTATCCTTTCCTCCTTTTTTTATTTTATCCTTTCTTTTTTTTTTTTTTATTTTATCCTTTCCTTCTTTTTTTTATTTTATCCTTTCCTTCTTTTTGTTTTTTTTATTTTATCCTTTCCTTCTTTTTGTTGTTATTTTATTTTATCCTTTCTTTCTTTTTGTTTTTTTTTTATTTTATCCTTTCCTTCTTTTTTTTATTTTATCCTTTCCTTCTTATTGCTTTTTATTTTATCTTTTCCTTCTTTTTGTTTTTTTATTTCATCCTTTCCTTCTTTTTGTTTTTTTATTTCATCCTTTCCTTCTTTTTGTTTTTTTTATTTTATCCTTTCCTTCTTTTTTATTTTTTTATTTTATCCTTTCCTTCTTTTTTTTATTTCATCCTTTCCTTCTTTTTGTTTTTTTTTATTTTATCCTTTCCTTCTTTTTGTTTTTTTTTTATTTTATCCTTTCCTTCTTTTTGTTTTTTATTTTATCCTTTCCTTCTTTTTGATTTTTTTTATTTCATCCTTTCCTTCTTTTTTATTTTTTTATTTCATCCTTTCCTTCTTTTTGTTTTTTTTTATTTTATCCTTTCCTTCTTTTTGTTTTTTATTTTATCCTTTCCTTCTTTTTTATTTGTTTTTATTTCATCTTTTCCTTCTTTTTTATTTTTTTATTTCATCCTTTCCTTCTTTTTGTTTTTTTTATTTTATCCTTTCCTTCTTTTTTTATTTTATCCTGTCCTTCTTTTTTTATTTTATCCTTTCCTTCTTTTGTTTTTTTTATTTTATCCTTTCCTTCTTTTTTTATTTTATCCTTTCCTTCTTTTGTTTTTTTTATTTTATCCTTTCCTTCTTTTTTTATTTTATCCTTTCCTTCTTTTTTATTTTATCCTTTCCTTCTTTTTTTATTTTATCCTTTCCTTCTTTTTTTATTTTATCATTTCCTTCTTTTTTTATTTTATCCTTTCCTTCTTTTTTTATTTTATCCTTTCCTTCTTTTGTTTTTTTATTTTATCCTTTCCTTCTTTTTTTATTTTATCCTTTCCTTCTTTTGTTTTTTTTATTTTATCCTTTCCTTCTTTTTTTATTTTATCCTTTCCTTCTTTTTTTATTTTATCCTTTCCTTCTTTTTTATTTTATCCTTTCCTTCTTTTTTTATTTTATCCTTTCCTTCTTTTTTTATTTTATCCTTTCGTTCTTTTTTTATCCTTTCCTTCTTTTGTTTTCTTTATTTTATCCTTTCCTTCTTTTTTATTTTATCCTTTCCTTCTTTTTTATTTTATCCTTTCCTTTTTTTTTATTTTATCCTTTCCTTCTTTTTTTATTTTATCCTTTCCTTCTTTTTTTTATTTTATCCTTTCCTTCTGTTTTTATTTTATCCTTTCCTTCTGTTTTTATTTTATCCTTTCCTTCTTTTGTTTTCTTTATTTTATCCTTTCCTTCTTTTTTTATTTTATCCTTTCCTTCTTTTTTTTATTTAATTTTATCCTTTCCTTCTTTTTGTTTTTTTTATTTTATCCTTTCCTTCTTTTTGTTGTTATTTTACTTTGTCCTTCCTTTCTTTTTGTTTTTTTTTTTATTTTATCCTTTCCTTCTTTTTGTTGTTATTTTATTTTATCCTTTCCTTCTTTTTTTATTTTATCCTTTCCTTCTTTTTTATTTTTTTTATTTTATCCTTTCCTTCTTTTTGTTTTTTTTTATTTCATCCTTTCCTTCTTTTTGTTTTTTTTATTTTATCCTTTCCTTCTTTTTTATTTTTTTTATTTCATCCTTTCCTTCTTTTTTATTTTTTTATTTCATCCTTTCCTTCTTTTTGTTTTTTTTTATTTTATCCTTTCCTTCTTTTTGTTTTTTTTTTATTTTATCCTTTCCTTCTTTTTTTATTTTATCCTTTCCTTCTTTTTTTATTTTATCCTTTCCTTCTTTTGTTTTTTTTATTTTATCCTTTCCTTCTTTTTTTATTTTATCCTTTCCTTCTTTTTTTATTTTATCCTTTCCTTCTTTTGTTTTTTTTTATTTTATCCTTTCCTTCTTTTTTTATTTTATCCTTTCCTTCTTTTTTTATTTTATCCTTTCCTTCTTTTTTATTTTATACTTTCCTTCTTTTTTTATTTTATCCTTTCCTTCTTTTTTTTATCCTTTCCTTCTTTTGTTTTCTTTATTTTATCCTTTCCTTCTTTTTTTATTTTATCCTTTCCTTCTTTTTTATTTTATCCTTTCCTTCTTTTTTATTTTATCCTTTCCTTCTTTTTTATTTTATCCTTTCCTTCTTTTGTTTTCTTTATTTTATCCTTTCATTCTTTTTTGTTTTTGTTTTTTTATCCTTTCCTTCTTTTTTGTTTTTGCTTTTTTTATCCTTTCCTTCTATTTGTTTTTGCTTTTTTCATCGTTTCCTTGTTTTTTGTTTTTATTTTAATCCTTTTTTTCTTTGTTCTTTTCGCTTTTTTCTTCCGTTCCTTCTTTTATTTTTGCTTTTTTCATCCTTTCCTTTTTTTTTTTGCTTTTTTCATCCTTTCCTTCTTTTTTTTTTTGCTTTTTTATCCTTTCCTTCTTTTTTTTTGCTTTTTTATCCTTTCCCTCTTTTTTTGTTCCTTTTTCATCCTTTCCTTCTATTTGTTTTTCTTTTTATCATTTCCTTCTTTTTTTTTTGCTTTTTCATCCTTTCCTTCTATTTTGTTTTTATCCTTTTTTTCTTTTTTGTTTTTGCTTTTTTCATCCTTTCCTTATTTTTTGTTTTTGATATTTTTATCCTTTCCTCATTTTTTTTTTGCTTTTTTATCCTTTCCTTCTTTTTTTTTGCTTTTTTATCCTTTCCTTCTTTTTTTTTGCTTTTTTATCCTTTCCCTCTTTTTTTGTTCCTTTTTCATCCTTTCCTTCTATTTGTTTTTCTTTTTATCATTTCCTTCTTTTTTTTTTGCTTTTTCATCCTTTCCTTCTATTTTGTTTTTATCCTTTTTTCTTTTTTGTTTTTGCTTTTTTCATCCTTTCCTTATTTTTTGTTTTTGATATTTTTATCCTTTCCTCATTTTTTTTTTTTGCTTTTTTATCCTTTCCTTCTTTTTTTATTTTATCCTTTCCTTCTTTTTTTATTTTATCCTTTCGTTCTTTTTTTTATCCTTTCCTTCTTTTGTTTTCTTTATTTTATCCTTTCCTTCTTTTTTTATTTTATCCTTTCCTTCTTTTTTTTATTTTATCCTTTCCTTCTTTTTTTATTTTATCCTTTCCTTCTTTTTTTATTTTATCCTTTCCTTCTTTTTTTATTTTATCCTTTCCTTCTTTTGTTTTGTTTTTTTTATCCTTTCCTTCTTTTGTTTTTGCTTTTTTCATCCTTTCCTTCTATTTGTTTTTGCTTTTTTCATCCTTTCCTTGTTTTTTGTTTTTATTTTAATCCTTTTTTTCTTTGTTCTTTTCGCTTTTTTCTTCCGTTCCTTCTTTTTTTTTGCTTTTTTATCCTTTCCTTCTTTTTTTTGCTTTTTTATCCTTTCCTTCTTTTTTTTTTTGCTTTTTCATCCTTTCCTTCTTTTTTTTTGCTTTTTTATCCTTTCCTTCTTTTTTTCTGCTTTTTTATCCTTTCCTTCTTTTTTTTTGCTTTTTTATCCTTTCCCTCTTTTTTTTTTTCCTTTTTCATCCTTTCCTTCTATTTGTTTTTCTTTTTATCATTTCCTTCTTTTTTTTTTGCTTTTTCATCCTTTCCTTCTATTTTGTTTTTATCCTTTTTTTCTTTTTTGTTTTTGCTTTTTTCATCCTTTCCTTCTTTTTTGTTTTTACTTTTTTTATCCTTTCCTTATTTTTTGTTTTTGATATTTTTATCCTTTCCTTATTTTTTTTTGCTTTTTTATCCTTTCCTTTCCTTCTTTTTTTATTTTATCCTTTCCTTCTTTTTTTATTTTATCCTTTCGTTCTTTTTTTTATCCTTTCCTTCTTTTGTTTTCTTTATTTTATCCTTTCCTTCTTTTTTTATTTTATCCTTTCCTTCTTTTTTTATTTTATCCTTTCCTTCTTTTTTTATTTTATCCTTTCCTTCTTTTTTATTTTATCCTTTCCTTCTTTTGTTTTGTTTTTTTTATCCTTTCCTTCTTTTGTTTTTGCTTTTTTCATCCTTTCCTTGTTTTTTGTTTTTATTTTAATCCTTTTTTTCTTTGTTCTTTTCGCTTTTTTCTTCCGTTCCTTCTTTTATTTTTGCTTTTTTCATCCTTTCCTTCTTTTTTTTTGCTTTTTTATCCTTTCCTTCTTTTTTTTTGCTTTTTTATCCTTTCCTTCTTTTTTTTTTTTGCTTTTTCATCCTTTCCTTCCTTTTTTTTGCTTTTTTATCCTTTCCTTCTTTTTTTTGCTTTTTTATCCTTTCCTTCTTTTTTTTTGCTTTTTTATCCTTTCCCTCTTTTTTTTTTCCTTTTTCATCCTTTCCTTCTATTTGTTTTTCTTTTTATCATTTCCTTCTTTTTTTTTTGCTTTTTCATCCTTTCCTTCTATTTTGTTTTTATCCTTTTTTCTTTTTTGTTTTTGCTTTTTTCATCCTTTCCTTCTTTTTTGTTTTTACTTTTTTTATCCTTTCCTTATTTTTTGTTTTTGATATTTTTATCCTTTCCTTATTTTTTTTTGCTTTTTTATCCTTTCCTTCTTTTTTTTTGTTGGGCGGTGAGGGGGAAATCAAAACAAAAGAATAAGCGAAGTAAGAACCCTGTTTTAATATTAAAAAAAAAAAACAATGTTAAAACTTCTTTTTACAAAAATCGTTGCCCGTGTGTTTGTGTTGGAGGATGGACTTAAAAATGAAAATAGTTTTTGTAAGTAGTTAGGATCGAACCTGAAGCCTTGAGGCAAAGGTGGAAAAGAAAGTGTGCAAAAAACCTGACACGTTACCTGCTCGGCCAACAAAGAGCAACATTTGAATTTATTTATTTAAGTATTAAAAACAGAATTAACACGTGCCTGCAATAAAAGTTAACTCTGCTGCGGACTTAACTTTTGCTGTGGGGCAGCTTTTGGGTTTGTTTACCCAACTTCGGCTGGTTGTTTCCCCAAGATGTTGAGGAGGGGGAAACCAGCTCCCCAGTGTCCATGTATATATGACCTTCACCTTCACCGAGGTGAGCGACTTGACACAAAAAAAAACAACTTCTTAATCAACTGCTAACGCACGCATCACTGTAACGTCCAATGACAACAACAACCTTCTCACTCGACCTGCCTTTTATACCACTCTCTCAATCCCTCCTCTTGCGCATGCGCTCAAAGATTCCTGACGACCTCGAGACTTCCGCTTATAAAAATCCAAGTTTTGTTGTCGCGCATGCCTACACAAGGCACAAACACGTGGGCGTTTGTTTTGTTGGTAAGTACTACAATATATATGTCTGATATACAGAGTTTGGCCCGCATTGATCAAGCTGATTGCTTCTGGACGTTCCCCGGTGCGATTGCGGGAAACAGTGCCTTAGCTTTGAAATAGTTTCGTGTTTATACAAAAAAGCTGAACGAACGAGCTGAAATAGCAAGAATTTTGTAAAAATCGACGTAAATAAATCTAGACGCAACACTCGTTCGCAAATCGTACATATTATTATCTAGTGGCTATATAAACAGTTCTAAGCGATAGTAACCACCCAGCCCCGGAACCGTCGGCAAAAAAAGCCTTTTCAAAACATACAAAAAATGCGCGCGCACATTTGCCTTTTATAGATTTATATATTTATAAAATTATATTTTGTTTTCTCTGTAAAACACAGAATCTATTCAAAGGGTATGTGACAATATCTCTCTTTCTATATATGAATATATATTTATATATATATATATAGGTATATGTATGTATTAATGTATATGTAGGTATATGTATGTATATATATATATGTGTATATATATATATATATATATATATAAATGTATATATATGTGTATATATATGCAGATCTGCATATATATATATATATGTATATCTGCATATATATGTATGTAGATATGTATATATATATATATATATATATATATATATATATGTATATATATATATATATATATATGTATATATATATATATATATATATATATATATATATATATATATATATATGTATATATATGTATTTATATATATATATATGTGTGTATATATGTATATATATGTAGTCAGGTCATGTCATATGCTATTGGTACCATGTAACCACGTACTACCTGCCTCATGGTCGGGTCACCGACGACTAAATGACTTGTTTGGTCAGGAGGGTGGCTAGTCTCGCATAAGGATTACAAACAAAATCTTCCACAGGGCAAATGAACCCTTTTTCAGGGTCAACAGTCAACTAGCACCGTGTGTGTTTGTGTATATATATGTGTGTGTGTGTGTTGGGGTAGAGAGGGCTCCCGTAAGCGCTGGTGAAGGCAACCTTTCTAGGAGAAGAAAATCTCTGATTTAAAAAACCAGAAAGCGGGAGACCAGTACCCGCATTAAGCTGGTCTGCAGTTTAACTTGTTGCTGGCTACCGTGCTCTTGCTTGTTGCTGGATCTCAACATTTTGATACGAGAGAGACAGCTGTCCTACAAAGCTAAGACTGTAACATCATCTGTGTATAGATACTCCCTCAGGCATTTGTCTACGAAAATGATCCCGTGGCGATGGAAGTCATTTTTGGACTCATGGACTTTAAGTGTCTGAGGGAGTAGGACTCGTCTGACAAGACGTTGCAATCATCATATACATATATATGTGTATATATGTTTATACATATATATATGTATATATATGTTTATACATATGTATATATATATGTACTTATATGTATGTATGTATGTATATATATATGTATGTATAAATGTATGTGTATGTATATATGTGTAAATGTAAATATGTATGTATATATGTATGTATTTATGTATATATATGTATATATATTTTGTATAAATTTATGTATATTTATATGTATATATATATATATATATAGTTACATATAGGTAAAACAAGCTTTAATATTAAAAGCCATTCTCCAAACGAGCATAGGAAAATGTTTCATCATTTTCATTTTTAGAATGACAGTGTGTGAAAGGCCCCATCTCCAGAAAGAATACCCAGATGGAATCATTTCATCAGGTCTATTTTTAGATCACAGCGTGCAGGGAAATATTTCGTCAGATCCGTTTTGGTTGGACATTGTAAAGTGGTTTTATGATGGGGAAAGAGGTCCCTCCCTCCCCTAACCACATTTCGTTTCAGCAAGAAAAAGTTAGTTGACCAGCGGCTGTCGTTGAGGTCTGTTAGCAGACTCATATGCGAAGGAGAAAGAGAAAGAAAACAGGAATATAAGGAAAGGAATAAGGAAAGGAATCCATGTGTTGAAAACGAAGGCACAAACTTGGATACTAAACATTCTCCTGTCACTGCCGAAGTATCCGAAGACGGTTTTGCACTGACTCGTCCGACAAAACTGATATTCTATTGTTTCATCGAACTTTAATCTGGATTACCCCCCCCCTCCGTGTCACGCGTAGATCGTGTTTTTGTTTTTTTTTTGTTTTTTTTTTCACGGTTAAATGAAACTGTTTTCCTTTCTTTGTTCGTTTGGCAAAAGTTAGATTCCCGTCCCCTTATTTGCATCTCACTATTCTTTTTTTTTTTGTTATTCTTTTTGTTATTGTTTGTATAATATTTTCCCGTATCATTTGCTGTTAAATAAATATCTATTTTTATATTTACACTTTGGTCGTTTTGCGTTGTCTATCGCATGCTTGTTCTGTTTATCTTTGTATTCGCGATCTCTGAACAGAAGAAACCCCTCCCCCATGTTCTGCTGTTAATTTGGAACCCAGGGACCTACGAGCCATATCCCGGATTATTTATTATTATTATTTTTTATTATCATTATCACGCAGACGCTATTGTCGTCCCCTACAAAAGCCAAGTGTGACAATATGCATACATGATGATTGCAACGTCATGTCAAACGAGTGCCACTCCCTCAGACACTGAAAGTTCATGAGCCCGAAAAAGACATATAGTCCTGCCAGCGAATTCACATGCTCAAGCAGACATGCCACTAAAGACGGTCATTGTTATACATACATATATATACACGCACACACACATACATATGTACACATATCACACACATATATACATGCGTACATACACAATACACACACATACATATACATACACACACATGCAAACATAAACAAGACGGTCATTGGTATACATAAATATAAATATATACATGCATACATACATGTCTATAAGCGTAAGCTCATATATACCCATATACATACACAATGGATAATAAACAAACATACATATACATACCCACATGCATACATACTCATATACATACATATACATCCACATATACAAATACATACACACATATACTTACACATACATATACGTACACATATGCACATATATATACATACACTTACCTACATATACATACACATCTATATATATGCATTCATACACATACACATACATATACATACGCACATGCATGCATACACATACATGCAATATACACACATACATGCATACAAACATATATAAATGTATATATACACACATAAACATATATATACACATATACTCATAGATATAAATACATAGAAAGTCACATGTACATATATAAATATACACACACACATACATATATAAATATGCATGCACATATAAATACATATAATGATGGCAGATTAATTGTTACATGCATCCAGCATTACAGGCGTACACATGTCACAGCTTTTTTATCGCCACAGGACTTTTTTTTTTTTTTTAATAGACAAATGCCTGAGGGAGTATCTATACAAAGATGATGTTACAGAGTTTTAGCTTTGTACGACAGCTAAATCTCTCTCTCGGTTCAAAATGTTGACATCCAGCAACAAGCAAGAGCAAGATAGCCAGCAACAAGTCAAACTGCAGACCAGCTTAATGCGGGTACTGATCTCCCGCTTTGTTGTTTTTTTTTGTTTTTTTTTTAAATAAAAAATATATATACATACATATACACATATACATACACACACACACACACATATACACGCACATATACATACATATTAAATTCCACAGCCAAACAACGTCGCAGCCCACAAGAGCCATGACAGTCAAAGAACCAGAAGTCCAATAAATGTATACATATATATGCATATATACATGCATGCACACACGCATGCACATGTACACACATACATGCACGCACATGCACACATATGCGTGCATACGTGCATGCATACGCACATGCACGCACACATATATATGTTTGTATATATATATGTATACGTACACATACATGCACATACACATGCACGTACACACATATATATGTATATGTAATTCCTCAATGGTCATGACGATAGTGATGATGTTACAATTCAATGAATACACAATAATAAACATGAAAACAAATCCACAGATTTTTTTTTTTTTTACATAGGCGTCACCACTTATCAAGGCCGATCGGCCACTCAAGGATAAGGGTTAAAGAGTGTAGAGTAGTCAAAAGGACAATATAGTAATCGATAATAATGGAAGTTCGGGAAATTTGTTAACTTAAGTGGAACGGCTCATCAGAAACTTGTTCACTTGAAGACAACCATATTATAGACAGCTGGAAAGCAGGAAAACGGAAGACAATTCCACAGGCGTGTAGTTCTAAGAAAGAAGCTTTGATCATGGAATCTATGTTTAGGTTTAGGCACAGATAAAGAGTGTGGAAAATTATTGATAATGTTTTCAGCTAGTCTAGTGTTTCTTGTGAAAGTTTGGCGAGGGGGTACCATAGATTGAAGCTCAGTCGAACACTTTCCATGAAAATAATGATAAAGCAGAGACAAACTCGCAACATCTCTTCTGTGAGATAGAGGTTGCCGGGAAGAGAAAAGGACATCTCTCACCAGGCCACGAAGACTATTTTGAACCCTATCAAGGCAGGACAAGTCTTTTCTAGCAGCTCCTGCCCATATGTGGCAACAGTATTCCATCCTTGGATGTATCTCGCTCTTATATAGATAGAGAATTGCATCAGCAGTGAGATATCTACTGGATCGATAGAAGGATCCGACCATTTTTCCAGTGGCCTTAGCAACAGATTTGATGTACGTATTCCATTTAAGATCAGGAGTAAAGGTCAAGCCCAGAAGCCTGTCAAAACTTGAGGCCTCCCCAAGACGAGAGCCATTCATTTTAATTGATGCCAGATGGGGATCAGAACGTTGATGATGTAAAGATAGAAGCTTGGTTTTAGATGCATTAAAAGTAACCAGCCACTCCTTTCCCCATTGTACAACATGATTAAAATCAGAGGAGAGAGAATCGGAGAGAACTTGGTCGTTTACTGTCTTAGATGTGCTACCATAGATGGTAGTGTTGTCAGCAAAAATGTCTACGAATGATGTAAGGATGTGATTTGGAAGATCATTAATGCAGATCAGGAAAAGAGTTGGATGGACCCCTGAAGAACTCCAGCATTAATACTGTGAGCTTCTGATTTTTTCCCATCAACTACTACTCTTCTGAACCTATCAGAGAGAAATGATTTAATAATTGAGAAGACATTTCCAGCTATACCATAGCTGGAGATCTTGTGAAGTAAACCTTTATGCCATACCCTATCAAAGGCCTTTGATATGTCAAGAGCAATTGCCCTAGAAAGGTTGCCTCTGTTGAGAGATTCGCTAATCCTATGAGATATAACTGTAAGCACATCTGCTGTAGATCTAGCAGAACGGAAACCATATTGTGTGTCACTAAGAAGGTTATTTTTGCTGAGATGGTTGATTACTTCTCTATTTAACACAGATTCCAGCAACTTATCTCATGACACACAGGAGACTTATTGGCCTGTACTGAGAGGGGGATAAACGATCACCTGAATTCTTAAATACAGGGCATACTGATGAGATTTTCCAGGGTGATGGGAAGCAATTTTCCTTAAGACAACGTTTAAACAGTTTTGTAAGTATGGGTGCAAGTTCTGGTTGAAGTTTTTTGAGTACTATAATTGGAATATCGTCAGGGCCGGTTGCTTTACTGGAATCAAGGTTTTTGATTAGCTTGGCAACATCACATACAGATATACGTATATCACATAGTGTGTTTTCTGATACAGGAGGAAATATTGGGGGTTGGCGGCCTTGGTCGCAAAGGGTAGAATTGGCTGCAAAGTTCTTGACAAAGAGTTTGGCTTTGTCTGATGCTGACGAGATTAACTCAGGTCCATTGATGATAGTTGGGATAGAGCACATGCTTCTATTCAGGATTCTGTTTGCAATTTGCCAAAACTGGTGGGAACCAAGCCGCTGCTCAGCTACTTTGGACTTGACGGACTGAGCATACAACTCTCTTGTGTTCTTTATTACTTTCTTACAATGGTTGCTAGCAGTCCTGAAAGCGGCTTTAGTTTCCATACGTCTATTACGTTGAAAGCAGTGGAAAAAGTGATTTCTGTGCGCAATAGCAGCAGCACATTCTGGAGAAAACCATGGCTGGCTGTTAGGTTTTTGCTGGAACTTTTTTGAGGGTATGAAACTGTCTATACCTACAATTAATCATTCTGTCAAGTCTAATATTATAGACGACACATCCTTTTTAAACATGTAACGCAGAGGAAGATCCGATATAAATGTACGGAAACTATCCCAGTCAGCCATAGTGTATCGATATACTGTACGATGGAGAGGACTTATTACATTTCATTTTTATCTTAATTGATACAACTGAGTGGTCGGAAGATCCAAAAGGAGACAAAACGGAAACTGAACATAGTTCAGGGCAAGTTGTGAGAAAAAGGTCTAGAAGACTTGCATACTGGCCGTCATTGTCGGGCACATGGGTGGGTTCGTGAACAATCTGAGTGAGGTCATAAGCAATGGAGAAATCATGATAGAATCTCCCCTCATCATCGGTCTTGTTTGAGTGGGTCAACCATTCCACATTGTGAACATTGAAGTCTCCACATACGTGAATGTTAGCTGAAGGATATGCTGATAGAACTTGGTCAATTTTCTCAGATATGCTTTTAAAGATAGTAACTCCGCTGTTATGGGGGCAATAGAGAGTAAATATAAATGCCGTAGTGTGAGCTAGTGCTACTCGGAAGCACATATAGGGCAAGTTAGGATCTTCTCTGGAGATGTCCCTACCACATGGAAAGCCATCTTTTATATAGGCACATATTCCATGCTCATGGCGATCTTGGGGGTCAGATTTGGAAGTTAGGTTAGAGTATCCTTTAATTACGAACTCATTTGGGGAAATAGTCTGTCCAATTCCAGTTTCGCTTAAAAATAAAAGGTCTGGTTTAGTCTCCTGTAATTGGGCTTCAACCTCTGGAAGGTTAGAACGTAGACCCCTGATGTTGGAGAAGGAGACATGGTAGTGGGGGTCTACGTTGGAAGTTTCAGATCCGGGTTTAATTGTGTATTTTTTATTGAAACTTGTCATGATGGAATTTTGGAGTTTGTGGACTAGGTCGTCAGACTTGCTTAGAGCAGGACAGAGAGGGGAAACAAAGAGAGAAAAGTAACGAAGAATTTTTTTTTTTTTTTTTTGTAGCACATGATAAGGTAAAGCCGTAACAATTATCCACTAATATGGCATCGAGATGCAAAACGTAAAACAAAGCAGTCATGAATCTCGATGTTTTTGTTGTTGTTATTTAAACGCTTCTCTCATATACATACATACATATATACATATATATGTGTATATACATATATATGTATATATATACATACATATATGTGTGTATATATATATGTATATACATATATATACATATTTCCATATGTATATACATATATATATAAGTATATACATATATATATGTATATACAATCATATATATATATATGTATATACAATCATATGCATATATATATGTATATACAATCATATACATATATATATATATGCATATACAGACATATATATATAAATATATATATGCATATACAGACATATATATATGAATATATATATGTATATACAGACATATATGTACATATATATACATATATATATATATATATGTGTGTGTATACACACACACACACACACACACACACATATATGATGAAAATAATGGAAATAGTATTCCGCCAAAATATAGAAATAAAAAGAAACAAACCATATTATGTGTTCATCAACGTTTCGTCTTTATTTCGAAATAAAGACGAAACGTTGATGAGCACATAATACGGTTTGTTCCTTTTTATTTCTCTCTCTCTCTCTCTCTCTCTCTCTCTCTCTCTCGCTCGCTCGCTGTAAATATATATATATATATATAATCATGGAACGGATAGCGAAATATGGAACCTACAAAAAAAAAAACTTTCTTATTTAAATTTTATTTATAAAAAGTTTCTTCAAAAGGTGTGTGACCATCTTTTACTTTAAATTCCTGTTCGAAATTGGAGCAAACCATACGTGGACTCACTGGAAGTGCACGTACATTTTTTCAATGTCATCCTCTCATGTCGATTGTCTTGCCCTAATTTAAACATAAGTACCTTCCGGTTCAGCGGTGGCTGTAACAGCAAAGACATCATGTTTTTTTTTTGTTCTTTTCCTTCTTTGCAGTACCGGTTCCAGCCTGCCTTCCTACTACCACTTTTTTTTTTTTGCTCAACAGACACATCCAAACACCCGGGTAGTGCCGTGATGAAATGCTAGTTTATATATAAATATATATATATATATATATATATATTAATGAATTGTGATACAACGCAACAGGACTGTATGTCGATGACTACAAATATATAATATATATCTATATATATAAAAATGTAAATTTGGTTCGTTCCAACGAATAAAACCATATTTGTACGTTACCAATTTATTTGAAATTTTCAGACAACCCATCTTTAGAGTCGAGGCATGTTTTTATGTTATTAAAATAAATTTACCTCGCGAATTATTAAAATATTAAATAAAATAAATATATTTTTTTAACCGTGGTGCGAATCTGTTCTGTTGATAAAACTGAACTTCTGGTTCGATTCATTTCACAGCCACGAATTGACGAAAGATTTCATTTTCTGTTTAGTAAGTAAAAAAAAAACATAATTCATTTGTTTATCTTCCAAATTTTTTAATTTACACATTTTTTCTTTATTATATAAGGCCAAAAAAAAAAAAGTTTGTCGCTTGCTTTTTGAGTTTTTTTTTTTTGTTTTTCGATATAAGATTGGTTGGAATAAAAAAAAAAACACGATTTAAAAACTAGCGCGGATCACTCTCTGCATTAGCACCGAAAATGTTACTAAACATTTATTAATAACTTCTTACTTTTACAAACATTTGATTTTAAATTTCTTTTTAAATGACGACTTTTATCGACTTTTTTTTTTTTTTTTGTCCACCTCCACAATTTTCTTTTTTAAATGACGACTTTTATTGATAAATAAATTTACTTCTCCGCAGCTTTTATTGATAAATAAATCTACTTCTCTGCCACGGGCACTGAACCCCGACTTTTTTTTTTTTTTTAATAGTATTTTCGGGTGGGTATGCTGACAACAAATATCAGTTAAATTTTGCAAATAGCCCCCCCCCTCCAAACGTGGTCTTTATTCCGGAAGCTGTTCTTAAGAGTTGGAGGTTGGGGGGTGGGGGGGGTGATTCCAAGGTGGACCTAATCTAAAAAAATAAAAGTTTTTCATGCGCACATAAGCAACTATTTTTTATTAACTTTTTTTTTTACTTTTTTATTTAAAAATTAGTAAATTTCAATGAATACAATAATAAATCATTTATCATTAATATGTGTTTTTGGTTTTGTTTTGAATGAAACTTTTTTTTTTCATTACAACAATAATTAACCAATTTAAATCTTCCGGCATGCGTTTAAGGGTTACGAAATTATCAATAAATCGTTTAGTTACGAAGCCAACGTCAGTAAATAAAAAATGTTACGTGTGCATGCATTAGCCTTGTTGGGGGGGGGGGCTAAGGGAGCGACCATTAAATAATTATGCTGGTCGCCATGGAACTCAAGGCCCAAGGAGTACCTAAAGTGGCACTTATGCACTTATGTTATCGTGCTATTTTTTAAAATAGTATTTTCATGTTAAATTCAAATTTTACAATATGTTTTTCTTTTATTAATTTGTTAAGTGAAAGTACAGATAACCCGGTCGGTTTCTAATGTGAGGAAAATCTAGCCCCCCCCTCCCTCAAAAAAAAGGGGGTACTCTGGATAATAACAAAACATTAAAATTGCCTCAGTCTCGAGAGATTTCTTCTCTACTGAATGAGGAAACAAACGGTGAAGTGTAGTTCACCTTCTGTTTCTCTCCCCCTCTCTCTTCCTCTGTTAATATCTCTCTCTATCATCTCTCCCTTTCCCTCTCTCAATCTATCTTTCTCTCTATATCACCCTCTCCATCTCTTTGAACCCCTTTCTCTCTCTAACTCCCTCTATCTCTCTCCTTTCTCTGTCTCATCCCTCTCTGTTTCTAACTCTCTCCCTCTCTCTGTTTATCTATCAATCCCTTTATCTCTCTATCTCCTTCTCTTTCTCTATTTTCCTCTCACTTTCTCTTTTCTATCTATATATCTTCCTCTCTATCTGTTCATCTCTAATCCCTCATCCTATTTTAGTCTCCTAAATTAATTACAGTGAATAAGGCATTGTCAAAACATGGATAAATCCTATTTTAGTCACCTAATTTACTGACTGTGAGAATAGAAGTTATTTGGAAATTACTGCTACCTTGAACAGCACCAGAAGTAACTGGTAAAACCTTTCTAATTAAATTGATTTTGGCAGCCATTTGGTAACAAAATGACATAGCCTTAGCCCTTGCTGCATGAGGAATACCTGCGACCTTGCTGCCAAGTAAAAGAATTATTTATTCTACTTTAAAACATTCAATTTTTCAAAAATCTCATGTTCGACATCTCAAAAACATTCAATACGGGGAAAAATATTGCAGAAATGCAAACTTATTGTTTAGGATGAATGCACAATGGTACGCAAAAAATCACTTGAGGCTCTTGGTCGATCCTTACAAGATTTGCGTGGCAATGTCAGACCATTTGGGAATGCAGTAATATTGCTTGCAGGAGATTTCAGACAAATGTTACCTGTTATTCTTCAATCAACACCAGCAGATGAAATAAATGCTTGCCTCAAATACTCTACTTTTTTGTTCCATGTGAAGACATAAACTTAACTCAAAATATGCATGTCCAGTTGCCGACTGTTCGATTCGCACAAAAACTTTTGCATCACTTGTGGGAAATTGGGTACGAAAAAGTGCCAGCTGATCAGAGTTAAGGGTAAAATTCTTTGACTTTTGACTTCTGTAATTTCTGTAATTTTATTTCATCAAAAGAATAGTTAGTTTAAAATGTTTTTGCAGATATTCAAATTATAAGAATTCCATTTGACTGAGTGAATGAGCTATTCTTGCAGGTCAATACAAATGTGCCCATGAACTTAACGCTATTATTCAATGTAAAATTTCAAGTGAGGTAGTCAAATACAAATCCATCGACACTGTTGTGAAAGCAGATAAAGTGATTAATTATCCAACAGCTATATTTGCCAGGGATGCCACCGCATGTATTGCAACTGAAAGTTGGTGTACTAATTATGATGTTGTGAAATATAAACCAATCCAAGCTTTGCAATGGCACATAGCTTGCAGTAAAAAAAAATTAACAAACAATATCATAGAAACAACAATCTTAACAGGACCTTTCACAGATGAATATATCTTCATTCCATGCATTCCTATGATTCCACCGGATACATCATTACACTTTAGGAAATTGAACTTTCCAGTTTTATTGTCATTTGCAATAATCATCAACAAAGCACAGGGAACAATCTTTACAATTGTGGGCCTTAGAAGTTACACACTGATTGTTTTTTCACATGGACAATTTATATTACGTATTCAAGAGTCACCAAACCGGAAAATCTCTATATCAGCTAAGAAAATGGAACAACAAAAACGGTGTACCCATGCAAAATGGAAAATTAAACCTATAAGAAACATGCTTTTTCTCATTTTGGAACTTTTTCCATTGCGCCAATTTGAGCCACAGCAACGCGTGTCAGGGTACAGCTAGTATATATATATATATATATATATATATATGTATGTATTTATATAAATACATTTATATATATATATATGTATTTATATAAATACATTTATATATATATATGTATTTATATAAATACATTTATATATATATGTATTTATATAAATACATTTATATATATATGTATTTATATAAATACATTTATATATATATATATGTATTTATATAAATACATATATATATATATTTATATGTATTTATATAAATACATTTATATATATATTTATATGTATTTATATAAATACATTTATATATATATTTATATATATTTATATATATATATACATTTATGTATATATATAGTTATTTTTTTTTACATAGCGGTCACCACTTATCAAGGCCTGGAGGCCACTCAGGGATAAGGGTTATTGCGTGTACAGTTATCAATGAGATAGTATTGTAGTAATCATTAGTATTGGAGATTTGATAGAGTGTCTTACTTAAGGGGGCGGTTTGTCAGGAATTTGTTTATGTTGGATTTGAAGACATCCAAGTTGTAGTCAGGTGTGAAACAGGCGAACGGAAGAGAGTTCCACAATCGTGCACTTCTGAGAAAGAAGCTCTGCTCATGGAATCTACGTTTGGATTTAGGCATAGATAAAGAGTGGGGAAAATTATTGACAGTAGTTTCAGCCAGTGTGTTTCTCGTGAAAGATTGGGAAGGGGGAACTAGAGATTGGAGCTCAGACGAGCACTTGCCATGGAGTAATGATAAAACAAAAACAGGCTCGCTACATCTCTTCTGTGGGAGAGAGACTGCAGGGAAGAGAAAAGGGCATCTCCCACCAAACTACGAAGTCTATTTTGTACTCTGTCAAGGCAGGATAGGCTGTTTTTAGCAGCTCCTGCCCAGATGTGGCAGCAGTACTCCATCCTTGGACGTACTTGGCTTTTATACAGATAGAGAATTGCATCATTAGTGAGATATCTTCTGGAGTGGTAGAAGGATCCCACCATTTTCCCAGCGTCCCTGGCAACAGATTTGATGTACGTGTTCTATTTCAGATCAGGAGTAAAGGTCAAACCCAGAAGCTTGTCAAAACATGGAGCCTCCCCAAGACGAGAGCCATCCATTTCAGTTGATGCCAGATGGGGATCAGAGCGTTGGTGTATGTAAAGATAGAAGCTTGGTTTTGGATGCATTTAAAGTGACCAGCCACCTCTTCCCCCATTGTACCACGCGCTCAAGATCAGAGGAGAGAGAATTAGAGTGAACTTTGTCATTTACGGCCTTTGATGTGTTGCCATAGATGGTCGTATCATCAGCATAGATATCAACGAATGATTTAAGTATGTGTTTTGGGAGATCTTTGATGTAGATCAGGAAGAGAGTTGGGCCCAGGATGGACCCCTGAGGGACTCCAGCATTAATATTGTGGACCTCTGATTTCTGCCCATCAACCACTATTCTTATGAACCTATCAGAGAGAAATGATTTAATGATTGAGAAAACATTTCCAGTAATACCGTAGCTGGAAATCTTGTGAAGTAGACCCTTATGCCATACCTTATTGAAGGCCTTCGATATGTCAAGAGCAATTGCCCTGGAAAGGAAACCTTTGTCAAGAGATTCACTAATCCTATGTGATATAACCGTTAGCACATCTGCTGTAAATCTGGCAGAACGGAAACCATATTGCATGTCACTAAGAAGGCTGTTTCTGTTGAGATGGTTGACTACTTCTTTATTTAATATGGATTCCAACAACTTACTCATGACACACAGGAAACTTATTGGTCTGTACTGAGAGGGAGATGACTTTTCACCTGAATTCTTAAAGACAGGGCATACTGATGAGTTTTTCCAGGGTGTTGGAAAGCACTTCTCCTTAAGGCAACGCTTAAACAGTTTTGTAAGTATGGGGGAAAGTTCTGGTTGGAGCTTTTTCAGCACTATAACTGGAATGGCGTTATATATATATTTATATACATATCTCTATAATATAAAACTGAACGTCTGTGTGTGTCTGGTCACGAATAGGCTTCTATATGGTTGAATATCATAGAAAACTGATCACATATAGAAGATGTATCGAGACACAGGAATGGGTATGTTTAATCTAGCATAATGATGATTCATTAAAATTGTGGGGTCTGCATATGCACCTGGTACACAAAGTATGGAAATAAAAAATTAAAAAAAAGACTTTTACAAGTGTTTTTGATATAGATGTACATAAGAATACTTTGATAAGTATGTTTTAACTTAAATAGGGATGGTATAATAAAATTGTGGGGTCTACGTTCGCGCCTGGCCTCCATAGAATGGAAATAGGCACAAACTTTAATAAAGACTTTTCATATCTATCTGCGTAAGTATACTTTGATAATTATGTTTCAGTTTGAAGAAATATGGCATAATAAACTTATGGGGTGTTCATTTGCGCCTGACCTCCATAGAATAGAAATATGTCACAAAGTTTAACAAGGTTTTTTAATATAGATCCACAGAATATTGTGATAAGTGTTTCAGTGTGAACAGGTATGGCATAATAAATTCTGGGGTTTATTATTTTGCTTTGGTTTTGATACCCCCAAATTCGAAGCTATCTCTTTACAACCCTTTCTTTTCATAATCTATCATACTGTCTCGATACATCTTCTATCATTATATGTAATCAGTTTTTTAAAATAGTGAACCATATAGGAGCCTATTTGTGACCAGACACACGCGCACCCATATACACACACAGACAGTCAGCTTTATATATATATATATATATATATATATATATATATATTGATATGTAGTTTGCTTGAAGCATTGTGTGGGATAGGCGTGTAAAAGAGATTTAGAAGGCTGTCACAATGCGAGGAATGAATTATAGTTGCTGTTGGTGTTCTCGTCTCCTCTTACCAACAGCAACTATAATTCATTCCTCGCATTGTGACAGCCTTCTAAATCTCTTTTACACACACACACATATATATATATATATATTTATTTATTTATTTATATACAGACATGTGTATATATATATATATTTATATATATATACATGTCTTTTACAATTTGGTGCAATGGAAAAATTTAATAAAAAGAGAAAATGCATGTTACTTATATTCTTAGTACAGCAATCCACTCCAAAAAGTGAAAAAGAAGGCGAAAATGAAAAAAAAATGGTACTCTTGCAGAATTTGATCTGGATCCTCGGGAGTTTCTGTCAATCATTCATGGTTTGGACTTGACCAACAATCAGTGGATGAAGCCGAACGTAGCAAAAATGTTGAAACGCTAAATGTTTTTTTTTTTTTTGTTGTTGTTTTACAAAAATGTGAGTTAGTAATTAATATTTGGTTGATGGTGGGGGGAGGGGGGTTACTATACACAGATTCGAAAAAGTTGTCCAAAAACAAATAAATGAAAGCAAAGGTAAGGTAAGTTATGTTTCTACCTAATTGGATAATTGTTTAGTGTTTTTATGTAATGTAAAATGTTTAATCGGCTCAAAAAACAGAAATGGCCGCGGACTCTGTTGAATACGTTAAGTTTGGGAAAGTAAGGTGAAAGCTAAAAGCTATACAAAACAGTGTCTGAAACTCACCGAATATATGTTTCCATGACATAGGCTGGCATAATCGGTGGGTTTCTGACAGTATTTTGTATAGTTTTTTTAGTTTTAACTCACTTTCTCTAACTTTAAGTAATCAACAGTGTCCACCACCATTTGTAGCTTTCAAATACCCCAATAAACATTGTTTTTCGAGCCGACTAAACGTTACATTAAATGAAAAGGGTTTGTATCATTAAACACAGATACAAAGAAGTTGTCAAAAAATAAATATATAACAAATAAATGTTATCAAAGGCTAGAAAAGTAAATGTTCTACCTAACTGGATAAGATTTTAGTGTTTTTATGTAATGTATAATCGGTTCAAAAACATTCAATGTTAATCAGTATATCTGAAAAATAAAAATGGCGGCAGACTGTATCGAACACGTTAAGTTTGGGGAAATTTTGGGAAAATGAGTTTAAACTAAAAAACTATACAAAATACTGTTAGGAACTGACTCACTATATGTTACCATGACGTAGGCTGGCATATAATCGGTGGTTTTAAACTTTTGCTCAATACAGGTGACGACTTTTAAAAGTCCCTTTTAGTGATTACCTGGTTTGAGGATATTTGTACTACTAAACGGCAAATCTGCTCCAAAAAATCCGGTATTATTTTACTTTAAGACCCGTTTCACGTTCATATATAACGAAATATTTTATTGTAGATTTCGGTGTGCTAAAAACGAATCTGCAATCCGTTTCCGTAGCAAAAAGAAAGTTTTCATGATATTCATGAAATTACTTTTTCGAAAAGTGGGTGATCACTTTTCAATGTAAATTTAACTTAGAATGAGCACCCACTTTCTGGCCACCTGAGAGAGGGGCATTTTTCTGTTTCTTGGCTAAAAAGTTTTTTGTTTGATTTCTTTTGCATGGTAATAACCCCTGAACTCTGGGACTATTTTCCATTTTACAGACGTAGCCTTCGTTTACGCTATGCGTGAGCATAAACGAAAGCTGTTTAACCAATAAACATGGGAAAAAATCCCCCCTCTCTTAGGTGGCTAGAAAGTGGGTGCTCATTTTAAGTTAAATTTACATGGAAAAGTGATCGCCACTTTTTCGAAAAAGTAATTTCTTCATGTCATAAAAACTATTTTTTTGTGACGAAAACGGTTTGCAGATTCGTTTTTAGCACACCAAAATCTACAAAAAAAATTTTGTTATTTACAAACGTGAGACGCATGGCCCTTAATGGAAAATTATATCAAAAATCCGGGGGAAAATAGTTTTCAATAAAAACAGCAAATGAATACGATAGAAAAAAAATGGATGCTATTTTTTTTTCTTTTTTCTGTGTGTTTCTTGACTAAAAATTTTTTTGTTTGATTTCTTTTGCATGGTATTAACCCCTGAACTCTGGAACTATTTTCCATTTCACAGACGTAGCCTTTGTTTATATGCTATGCGTGAGCATAAACGAAAACTGTTAAATATGCATTCGCATACCAAACTGCCTTGTCAAAAAACCTTTAAGCAAATTAACACGAAAATAAATGCCCCTTCCTCAGGTGGCCAGAAAGTGGGTGCTCATTTTAAGTTAAATTTACATGGAAAAGTGATCACCCACTTTTCGAAAAAAAAAATTTTTTCAGATCATGAAAACTATTTTGGTACTCCTTGGGCGTTGAGTTCCATGGCGACCCGCAGAATTATTTAATGGTCGTTCCCTTAGTACCCCCCCCAGTCAAGGCTAACGCATGCGCACGTAACATTTTTTATTTATTTACTTACGTGGTGGAGTTTCTATACTGATAGGTTTTTGAAATTTTTTCACTGGATTAATATTGATTGAACACTAACTAGATTATGAAAAAAAATTGAAAAAAAAAAAATCATTTCAACATTTGAAAGGGGTACTCACTTTTTAGTTACCACGTTCTGGTAAATCAGTCACTCATTTTTTTTTTTTTTTCTAAATACGGAAGTGTCTTCGGGAGATATAAAATGGTCGCATGTTGACGAAGCAATGTATCGGGAGGCGTACGGGATGAATGGTAAATTTTTAGATTCGGTCCACCTCCTCAATTTTCTTTTAAATGACGACTTGAAATGGTTTTCGGCTATGATGAATACGAAAATCGCATTGAAATTTTGCAGAAATAAGTAGTTATCAAGATATAAAAAGTTGTAATCTTTGGCGGCCATCTTTTTTACGTGCGTGTATTTGTTTATGGCGCGTGTGCACGTAAAAAGATGGCCGCCGAAGCATACAATGCATAATACAACTATTTACTTCCGCAAAATTTCAATGCGATTTGCGTGTTCAGCATACTTGGAAACCTATAAATGTCGTCATTGAAAGGAAAATTGTGGAGGTGGACCTAATCTAAAAAAATACCAAATTATTAAACATTTCTCCAGCATGTTAGTGAAATTTATAATACTTTTAAAAAAATTAAAAAAAAAAAAAAAGTTTTGAAAAAAAAACAAAAAAACGCACCTTTCATAAAAACAATTTAAAAAAAAAAAAGAACACCCAGAAACTGACTTTTAACTAAATAAATAAAATAAAAAAAATTTATTAAACTCGAAACTTTATTTTCATAAAAACAATAAAAAAAAGTCATGTTCAATCTATATATTTTTTTTTCTTTGAGAAACAAATATATTTCTGACTTACAAATGCGGTAGAGGCTCATATTATTTTTACTTTCTATGGTTTGATTTTTACTTTCTATGTTATTGCTTACAAAATGGGTGACTGATTTATCAGAACGTTGTAACTAAAAAGTGAGCACCACTTTCAAATGTCGAAATAATGATTTCGTTTCAATTTTTTTTGTTTTTTAATAATCTGTTTAATTAGTGTCCAATCAATAATAATCCAGTGAAAAAAAATTCCAGAAACCTATAAGTATAGAAATTAAGCATGGGAGTGATGGTTGTACAACGTCGCCTTTCGCACTTTTACAAACATTATTTGCGTTAACTCTTTTCATAAATAATTTTTTTAAAAAAGTAACTAAACCATTTATTGATAATTTGTCACGTGTACAAACATTTATTTATTTGTTACGTTGCGCAGGACCCCAGGTTGGGAACGGTCGTAGTTAGTAGGTTTGTAACAAATACGTAGTAGCCGTCAATTTCCTTGATCGTCAGCTAGTGTAACTCGTTTACGATCCGAGCTAAACGGTTGTCATGGCAACTGCTAAGACAGCATGGTTATTTCCCCCTTGACCGGGCATTTTTCATTCGAGCTGACTTATCAATTGTCCAGCTTTGTCATAACAACGACGGTATCTGAAACAAAGTTTTGACATGCACATAACGATCAGGCGTAACTCAGAACATAAATGAAAGATGTAAGTCACGATTGCTTTTTGTATAAAAATGCATTTTTAACTAAAGCCTTACATGCATTTTATCGAATAGTTAATTTCTGTGGCTTGGTTTTCCTTTCATTGAGTGATCCGAGGGGGGAGAATGCAATTTCACTTCGACAATCGCACGTCCTTCGGCGGTCCTCAGACCTACTTCTGCCCTCTGACTCCAAAAATCGCATCGTTATTTCCACAGGATTTTTTTGTTCCCGTATTTTTCCACTATTACGGTCTCCGCTGGCTTGCATTTGATTGGTTAATTCATTTATTGTCGTTAATTGATTCTTCATTTCCCAGGCAAGTTTTAGCTTTGTTTACAAATGCATAGCTTGCATTTGACCCAGATCTCCAGTAACCCATTTTTTCTTAGCCGGGCGACTATTGTTTTTGTTTATTGCACGTGCCTTCACAAACACGTTTCCAGCCTTGACAATAATTGTTTTTCCAGGACATTCCAATCTTTCTTTGATCTCGCAAAGGAATGTCCCATTCCAGCAAAATATGCGATCTCCACAATCACTTTACTTTGTAAACAAAAAATCGTCATCCGATTTTTCTGTTTACGCCGTAATTACTTTTGTCACTTTGTCCTCCTTTCGAGTTTCTTAAAAAGGTTTATTTTAACCGTTATGTATCGGATGGTACCAGACATCCATTACATAACATATTTACGTAGGCTTAACTCTTTTCATGAATAAGAAAAGTTTTACTCTTTAAGAATAATAAAAGGAAAAAGTTACTGAACATTTATAAATGGAAAAAATAATTTCTCACGTACTTACTTCTTTTCATGAAGGCCAGAGGAATAGTTGGCCGAAAAGTCGTGAAACAACTAATAAAGATGAGAATAATAGTCCGCAATAAATAAAAATGGTGCTAATGCAGAGAGCGATCCGTGCTATTTTTTAAATCATATTTCCACGTTTAATTAAAGTTTTACGATATGTTTTTTTTTTTATTCAATTGTAAGGTTAAAGTACAGACTAGGTACAAAACATCCTCCCCTCCCCATGGTAAGAATGACGTTTTAAATAATAACATTATTTCAGCACGGAACACTCTCTTCATGAGTATCATAAAAATTAATACAAATAATACTTATCTCAATAACTGAAAGGCTAATTTCTACCAGAAATAAAATGGCGATAATCTCGTAGTTACGAAAAATATTTTTTATTTAATTTAATATTTTTATAATTCGAAATGTTAAATTATTTTAATAACATGCAATATTCCTTGACTTTCAAAATAGAATTTCTGAAAATTTCAATTAAATTGGTAACGTAGAAATATGGTTTTATTCGCTTTTAACGAACCAAACATTACATTTTTATATATATAGATGCATATTTCTATACATATATTTTTGTATATATATTTATATATATATCCATTTATATATATATATATATATGTATATATTTTTGCATATATAGGTATTTATATATATGTTTGTATATATATATATATTTGTACGTATATATTTATATATATGTTTGTATATATATATAATTACATATACATATATATTTATATATAATGTTATATATATACATATATTTATATATGTTATATATATACGTATATATATATAATTACATATATATATATACATTTATATGTAACGTTATATATATACTTATATATATATTTATATATACATTATATTTATCTGTATATATATTCATATATATATATATATATATATATATATATATATATATATATATAAATTGGCGCAATGGAAAAAGTTCCAAAATGAGAAAAAGCATGTTTCTTATAGGTTTAATTTTCCATTTTGCATGGGTACACAGTTTTTGTTGTTCCATTTTCTTAGCTGATATAGAGATTTTCCGGTTTGGTGACTCTTGAATACGTAATATAAATTGTCTATGTGAAAAAACAGTCAGTGTGTAACTGTAAGGCCCACAATTGTAAAGAGTGTTCCCTGTGCTTTGTTGATGGTTATTGCAAATGACAATAAAATTGGGAAGTTCAATTTCCTAAAGTGTAATGATGTATCCGGTGGAATCATAGGAATGCATGGAATGAAGATATATTCATCTGTGAAAGGTCCTGTTAAGATTGTTGTTTCTATGATATTGTTTGTTAATTTTTTTTACTGCAAGCTATGTGCCATTGCAAAGCTTGGATTGGTTTATATTTCACAACATCATAATTAGTACACCAAATTTCAGTTGCAATACATGCGATAGCATCCCTGGCAAATATAGCTGTTGGATAATTAACCACTTTATCTGCTTTCACAACAGTGTCGATGGATTTGTATTTGACTACCTCACTTGGAATTTTACATTGAATAATAGCGTTAAGTTCATGGGCATCTTTGTATTGACCTGCAAGAATAGCTCATTCACTCAGTCAAATGGAATTCTTATAATTTGAATATCTGCAAAAACATTTTAAACTAACTATTCTTTTGATGAAATAAAATTACAGAAATTACAGAAGTTAAAAGTCAAAGAATTTTGCCCTTAACTCTGATCAGCTGGCACTTTTTCGTACCCAATTTCCCACAAGTGATGCAAAAGTTTTTGTGCGAATCGAACAGTCGGCAACTGGACATGCATATTTTGAGTTAAGTTTATGTCTTCACATGGAACAAAAAAGTAGAGTATTTGAGGCAAGCATTTATTTCATCTGCTGGTGTTGATTGAAGAATAACAGGTAACATTTGTCTAAAATCTTCTGCATTCCCAAATGGTCTGACATTGCCACGCAAATCTTGCAAGGATCGACCAAGAGCCTCAAGTGATTTTTTGCGTACCATTGTGCATTCATCCTAAACAATAAGTTTGCATTTCTGCAATATTTTTCCCCGTATTGGATGTTTTGGAGATGTCGAACATGAGATTTTTGAAAAATTGAATGTTTTAAAGTAGAATAAATAATTCTTCTACTTGGCAGCAAGGTCTCAGGTATTCCTCATGCAGCAAGGGCTAAGGCTATGTCATTTTGTTACCAAATGGCTGCCAAAATCAATTTAATTAGAAAGGTTTTACCAGTTACTTCTGGTGCTGTTCAAGATAGCAGTAATTTCCAAATAACTTCTATTTTCACTGCCAGTAAATTAGGTGACTAAAATAGGATTTATCCATGTTTTGACAATGCCTTATTCACTGTAATTAATTTAGGAGACTAAAATAGGATGAGGGATTAGAGATGGACAGATAGAGTGGAAGATATATAGATAGAAAAGAATAAGTGAGAGGAAAATAGAGAAAGGGAAGAAGATAGAGAGATAAAGGGATTGATAGAGAGAGATATTAAGAGAGGAAGAGAGAGGGGGGAGAGAAACAGAAGGTGAACTACACTTCACCGTTTGTTTCTTCGTTCAGTAGAGAAGAAATCTTTCGAGACTGAGGCAATTTTAATGTTTTGTTATTATCCAGAGTACCCCTTTTATTTGGGGGTGGGGGCTAGATTTTCCTCACATTAGAAACCGACCGGGTTATCTGTACTTTCACTTAACAAATTAATAAAAGAAAAACATATTGTAAAATTTGAATTTAACATGAAAATACTATTTTAAAAAATAGCACGATAACATAAGTGCATAAGTGCCACTTTAGGTGCTCCTTGGGCGTTGAGTTCCATGGCGACCAGCATAATTATTTAATGGTCGCTCCCTTAGCCCCCCCCCAGCAAGGCTAATGCATGAGCACGTAACATTTTTTTTTATTTACAGACGTTGGCTTCGTAACTAAACGATTTATTGATAATTTCGTAACCCTTAAACGCATGCCGGAAGATTTAAATTGGTTCATTATTGTTGTAATGGAAAAAAAAAAAAGTTTCATTCAACACAAAACCAAAAACACATATTAATGATAAATGATTTATTATTGTATTCATTGAAATTTACTAATTTTTAAATAAAAAAGTAAAAAAAAAGTTAATAAAAAATAGTTGCTTATGTGCGCATGAAAAACTGTTCTTTTTTTTTTTTAGATTAGGTCCACCTTGGAATCACCCCCCCCACCCCCCCAACCTGCAACTCTTAAGAACAGCTTCCGGAATAAAGACCACTTTTGGAGGGTGAGGGGGGCTATTTGCAAAATTTAACTGATATTTGTTGTCAGCATACCCACCCGAAAATACTATTAAAAAAAAAAGTCGGGGTTCAGTGCCCGTGGCAGAGAAGTAGATTTATTTATCAATAAAAGCTGCGGAGAAGTAAATTTATTTATCAATAAAAGTCGTCATTTAAAAAAGAAAATTGTGGAGGTGGACAAAAAAAAAAAGTCGATAAAAGTCGTCATTCAAAAAGAAATTTAAAGTCAAATGTTTGTAAAAGTAAGAAATTATTAATAAATGTTTAGTAACATTTTTCGGTGCTAATGCAAAGAGTGATCCGCGCTATTTTTTAAATCATGTTTTTTTTTTTTTATTCCAACCAATCTTATATCGAAAAACAAAAAAAAAACTCAAAAAGCAAGCGACAAACTTTTTTTTTTTTTTTGGCCTCATATAATAAAGAAAAAATGTGTAAATTAAAAAATTTGGAAGATAAACAAATGAATTATGTTTTATCAACAGAACAGATTCGCACGACGGTTAAAAAAATATATTTATTTTATTTAATATTTTAATAATTCGCGAGGTATAACTATAAATAAAAAAAATCTAGGTAGAGAAAGGAGAAAAAAGAACTTCATTAACTGTTTGCTCATATATATATGACTGTATATATATATGAATATATATATATATATATATATATATATATATATATATGAATATATATATATATATATATGAATATATATATATGAATATATATGAATATATATATATATATATGAAGATATATATAGATATATATATATGAATGTATATATATATGAATATATATATATGAATGTATATATATGAATGTATATATATATGAATATATATATATATATATACATATATACATGAATGTATATATATATGAATATATATATATACATATATACATAAATGTATATATATATATGAATATATATATATACATATATACATAAATGTATATATATATATGAATATATATATATACATATATATATAAATGTATATATATAAATGAATAGATATATATATGAATATATATATATGAATGTATATATATAAATAAATAGATATATATGAATATATATATATGAATGTATATATATATATGAATATATATATAAATGAGTATATATATATATGAATATATATATATGACTATATATATTTATGAATATATATATATATATATTCATATATATATGAATATATATATATATGAATATATATATTTATGAATATATATATATATATATGAATATATATATATATATATATATATATGAATATATATATATATGAATATATATATATATGAATATATATATTTATGAATATATATATATATATATGAATATATATATATGAATATATATATATGAATATATATATATATGAATATATATATATATATGAATATATATATTTATGAATATATATATATGTATATATGAATATATATATTTATGAATATATATATATGTATATATGAATATATATATTTATGAATATATATATATGTATATATGAATATATATATTTATGAATATATATATATGTATATATGAATATATATATTTATGAATATATATATATGTATACATGAATATATATATTTATGAATATATATATATATATATATATATATATATATATATATATATATATGAATATATATATTTATGAATATATATATATGAATATATATATATATATATATATATATATATATATATATGAACATATGTCACGGTAACATATATTGAGCGAGTTTTTAACAGTATTTTATCTGGTTTCTTATTTATAACACCTTTTCCTAAACTTACCGTGTTAAAGAGAGAATAAGACGCCATCTCGAATGTTCCAATACATCGGTAAACACTGTATGTTTTTCGAGCTGAATAAATATGTTACATTGAATAAAAACACAAAACATATATCCAGTTTGGCAGAAAAGTAATTTATCTTGACTTTGATAACATTTATTTGTTATATATTTGTTTTTTGACAACTTTTTCGAATCTATGTGTACAGTAATACAAACCCGTTTTTCATCTATTAATTTGTTAAATGAAAGTACAGATAACCCTGTCGGTTTCTAATGTGATGAAAATCTAGCCCCCCCCCAAAAAAAAAGGGGTTCTCTGAATAATAACAAAACCTTAACATTGCCTCAGTCTCGAAAGATTTCTTCTCTACTGAACGAGGAAACAAACGGTGAAGTGTAGTTCACCTTCTGTTTCTCTCCTCCTCTCTCTTCCTCTCTTAATATCTCTCTCTATCATCTCTCCCTTTCCCTCTCTCAATCTATATTTCTCTCTATATCACCCTCTCCATCTCTCTTTGAGCCCCTTTTGCTGTCTAACTCCCTCTATCTCTCTCCTTTCCTCTGTCTCATCCCTCTCTGTTTCTAACTCTCCCCCTCTCTCTGTTTATCTGTCAATCCCTTTATCTCTCTATCTCCTTCTCTTTCTCTATTTTCCTCTCACTTTCTCTTTTCTATCTATATATCTTCCTCTCTATCTGTCCATCTCTAATCCCTCATCCTATTTTAGTCTCCTAAATTAATTACAGTGAATAAGGCATTGTCAAAACATGGATAAATCCTATTTTAGTCACCTAATTTACTGACTGTGAAAATAGAAGTTATTTGGAAATTACTGCTACCTTGAACAGCACCAGAAGTAACTGGTAAAACCTTTCTAATTAAATTGATTTTGGCAGCCATTTGGAAACAAAATGACATAGCCTTAGCCCTTGCTGCATGAGGAATACCTGCGACCTTGCTTGCCAAGTAGAAGAATTATTTATTCTACTTTAAAACATTCAATTTTTCAAAAATCTCATGTTCGACATCTCCAAAACATCCAATATGGGGAAAAATATTGCAGAAATGCAAACTTATTGTTTAGGATGAATGCACAATGGTACGCAAAAAATCACTTGAGGCTCTTGGTCGATCCTTGCAAGATTTGCATGGCAATTTTAGACCATTGGGAAATGCAGTAATATTGCTTGCAGGAGATTTCAGACAAATGTTACCTGTTATTCTTCAATCAACACCAGCAGATGAAATAAATGCTTGCCTCAAATACTCTACTTTTTTGTTCCATGTGAAGACATAAACTTAACTCAAAATATGCATGTCCAGTTGCCGACTGTTCGATCCGCACAAAAACGTTTGCATCACTTGTGGAAAATTGGGTACGAAAAAGTGCCAGCTGATCAGAGTTAAGGGCAAAATTCTTTGACTTTTAACTTCTGTAATTTCTGTAATTTTATTTCATCAAAAGAATAGTTAGTTTAAAATGTTTTTGCAGATATTCAAATTATAAGAATTCCATTTGACTGAGTGAATGAGCTATTCTTGCAGGTCAATACAAAGATGCCCATGAACTTAACGCTATTATTCAATGTAAAATTCCAAGTGAGGTAGTCAAATACAAATCCATCGACACTGTTGTGAAAGCAGATAAAGTGGTTAATTATCCAACAGCTATATTTGCCAGGGATGCTACCGCATGTATTGCAACTGAAATTTGGTGTACTAATTATCATGTTGTGGAATATAAACCAATCCAAGCTTTGCAATGGCACATAGCTTGCAGTAAAAAAAATTAACAAACAATATCATAGAAACAACAATCTTAACAGGACCTTTCACAGATGAATATATCTTCATTCCATGCATTCCTATGATTCCACCGGATACATCATTACACTTTAGGAAATTGCACTTTCCAATTTTATTGTCATTTGTAATAACCATCAACAAAGCACAGGGAACAATCTTTACAATTGTGGGCCTTACAGTTACACACTGACTGTTTTTTCACATGGACAATTTATATTACGTATTCAAGAGTCACCACACCGGAAAATCTCTATATCAGCTAAGAAAATGGAACAACAAAAACGGTGTACCCATGCAAAATGGAAAATTAAACCTATAAGAAACTTGCTTTTTCTCATGTTGGAACTTTTTCCATTGCGCCAATTTGAGCCACAGCAACGCGTGTCAGGGTACAGCTTGTATTCATATATATATGTGTATTCATATATATGTGTATTCATATATATATGTATTCATATATATTTATATTCATATATATATATATATATATATATATATATATATATATATATATATATATTCATATATATATTCATATATGTTTATATATTCATATATGTTCATATATATTCATATTCATATATATATATATATATATTCATATTCATATATAATCATATATATTCAGATAAATATATATATTCATATATATTCATATTCATATAAATATACATATATACATATTCATATATATTCATATATATATATATACCTATATGTATATATATTCATATATATATTCATATATATATATTCATATATATATATATTCATATATATTTGTATATATGTATTTATATATATATACTTATATATATTTATATATATATATTTATATATGTTTTTATGTATATATATATATTTATGTATATATATATATTTATATATGTATTTATGTATATATATATACATTTTATATATATATATATATGTATATATATTTGTATATATTCTCATTTATATATATATATTTTTATATATATTTGTATATTTTCTTATATGTACATTTGTGTATATGCTTTTATATATATTTATATATATATTGTTTTATATATATATATATATGTATGGATATTTATATATATATAATCATATATATTCAGATAAATATATATATTCATATATATTCATATTCATATATATTGTTTTATATATATATCTGTATGTTCGTATATCTACGTATATATATATATATATATATATATATATATATATATATATAAGTATATATATATATATATATATATATATATATATATATATATATATATATATATATATACATACATATTATGTCGCACAGGGCATTGTGCGGAAGACTGTAGTGTTGAATTGTCAATGGCAACAGAGGCCGGCTGTACTCGTTGATGGCATCACAGGTTTTAATAGGTTACACCGAGGTGCATCGGAAGCCTCTAATGGATGTATAAACAAGGAGTTAGCTTATCAGCGGCAGAAGATAGACGAGCAGACACATGCGAGTGAATTGTTGGGAACCGCTTGTTGTCCCCCCCCCGACACCGTCACCCACCATCCCCCTCTCTCCTACGTCGTACTAAGCTCTCACTGTTATATGCAACTATTGAATTCAGCATTTTGAAAAAAGAAATTGTTCTACAAGTTGTTAGCGTCTGTTTTTAACCCTAGATCGCTAGGGAATGCATCAATTGGTGTTGTTTTTGACCTGCTATTCTACCAAAGAATAAGAGAACATGGGCGAACGTGTTCACAACTAAAGGAGGTGTCTTACCGAAAAAAAAAATAACAAAGAACAAGAGTATTCATAACTGAACGAACGAAAAAAAAATCTAAAGAATAAAAGTTTTCAGTACTGGATGAACGAAAAAAAAATATGAAAAAAACGAAAGAACAAGAGACTCAGAACTGAACGGGGAAAAAAAAGAGTAGAAATTTGAAATCACGTGTTCCATGCGTGGCAGAACCAGAATACACCTATAAAGCAATATGATAGGTGGCATTTAGGTACTCGAAAAAAAAAAAACATATATTTGCTCAGAATTTTTCTTCTTTTGATAAGCTTATATATTTTTTCTCTTACTTTCGTGTTTCATAATGATAACAAAAGGAATTGGATTCTGAATTTATATTGTAAATTGTGATTTTGTTCATTCGTATAGATTAGCAAAAATAAAGTCGCAGTTGATGTCAAGCTTTGTTTAGGCACTGACTTCGGAATTAAAAAGGGCGATCGGGTCGGTTACCAGTTCCATAAGAGGGGAGGCATTTTTGAGAAGAATAGTGTCGTTGGAAAACAGAGGTGGTGGTCGCTATAGAAGGTGGGTGGAGGTCATAGAGCAGTATTTTAGGGTGACTGGGGCAGCGGACGAGGATAAATGCCAGATAGCTCTCTCGACCATAAAGGGCCCAATCGGACGATTTGTTAAACGACTCATGGTGAATAATGAAAACCTAGCATGGGCAGAGTTGAAGAGGTCCCTAGAGGACTATTACGGGATCGTCACAAACCCTAACAGGCATATAGTCGAATTAGCAAATGTAAGGCCGGGTAGGCTAGAAGGGATACAGGACTACATGCAAAGGTTAGTCGGATAAGCAGAAGGGACGTATCATGGAATAGATCAAGGTAGTGAACTAATTAGAAAGCAGGTACTTGGATTTTTTTTTTTTTTTGTAGAGGGTCTCAGGGATAGGGAAGTAAAAATAACGGTGATGAGAGACGAACCACAGGATCTTCAAGCAGCTTATCAAAATTTTGTAGAGGGTCTCAGGGATAGGGAAGTAAAAATAACGGTGATGAGAGACGAACCACAGGATCTTCAAGCAGCTTATCAAAATTTTGTAGAGGGTCTCAGGGATAGGGAAGTAAAAATAACGGTGATGAGAGACGAACCACAGGATCTTCAAGCAGCTTATCAAAATTTTGTAGAGGGTCTCAGGGATAGGGAAGTAAAAATAACGGTGATGAGAGACGAACCACAGGATCTTCAAGCAGCTTATCAAAAAGCGTTAGCTGAAGTAAAATGGAAGATCCGGCTCAATGCAAGCCAGGAGTATGAGGACGAGCCCATGGAGGTTTGTCACACGAGACGGCAGACTCTAGTTGACGCTATGGGTCTAGCCAGTTCCCTAAGATATGAAGACCAACGTAGCAGAGGGCACCAAGTAAGAGTAGGAGTCCGATATATAAAACTAGGAAGAAAGAAGAAGGTAGGCAGATCATTAGCTGCTACTGCTGTGGCGAAGTTGGGCATATAGCAAGATTTTTCAGCAGACGCATTCAGGGAAACAGAGGCGCTCCATTCGTGCAACGCCCGACGAGTGGAACAAGAACATACCGACGCACATAGTTGGTAGTATGGGTGCATCAAATTCTATTTTAATTGGAATAGAAGGAAAAAATTATAGAGCCCTAGTAGATACGGGAGCAGAAGTGTCAGTGATACACAGCAATGTTTTTAAGGCATTTAGGCAGGGACCCAAACTACGCGATAAAAGGGTTAGTCTTAAAACAGCAAATGGGTCCCCATTAATTGTAGAAGGGATCGCTCGATTAAGAGTAGAGATAGGGAGTCAGTCTAACCACCAGGAATTCTTTGTCGTAGAAAATCTGAACAGAAGCGCAATACTAGAAAATAGGGTTAGAATGTACTTCAATTTGGGAGCGATAAGAATACGTGATGAGTATATAGCTCTGGAGGATGATGCCCATATTTCATCAATAGTTAGGTTAACACGTAAGGTTACATTTAAACTGCAGCATCTGCATACGTGCATGGCTCGTGCAGGTTTTAAACACAGGAAAGGTTCAGAATATGAGGTAGAACAAATAAGTAGTGGTTTTGTTTGTAACCTTAGCGGGATATCAGTAGCTAATGTGGTAGTGAAAGTGGAAAGGTCTGGTAGGTTCCCGTTATTGATAATGAACAACACGAACCAGACTGTCACCCTATAAAGGACTATTACTGAATAGATACACAATGCTTTGAGCTTGACCAAACTGACTGCATTTAATCATTAATCCCGACACGCCATATACTAATAGTTTCTCTCATTACTGTACTGCTGGATTCCTACGTATACCCAATATGTACTTTGCCTCCAAGACGACTGCCTATGTCTGATTTGCATGTTAAGTTAAAAAAAAAAAAAAAATTTTTTATTCTCTTCTCTAACTAAACTTTACTTGGCACTCAAAATTCTAATAATTCTGTAAGTTTAACCCTCTCCTGAAAACTAACAATCTGCTCTACTCCCCAAGCTGTCACTAACACTCATACATTACACCCGACTTGGATCGGGGTCCTTAGCTTTCAGCCCTTAACCTTCGCATGCTGACCGATTGGAAGTCATGATCACTAAACATCTATACATTTCTACCCCTTCGGCATGCATTAGTTTATTCTTATCCAGGTAGATACTAGCTACAGTCTGTACTTAGATTTACAGCTGCTTGTATTACATAGCAATAGCTGTCTCTACCTTAACTTTGCAATGTTAAATACAAAAACTGAACCGATACTCTATAATGCAAAATACAACTTCCTGATTTTTTTAAACGAAAGCTGAAGATATGTTCATTAGAAATGGAAACATACTTAATACCTACAATCTCCATATATTCGCATCTACTGGAAATCTGCCCATATATCTATTTACTGTAGTATACATACTGTTTATGACATAGCATATAATTTACTCCCAATTATACCTATACTGTAATGTACCTCATATAAAAAATAACGTTACTTGTGTCTATTGAATATACAACTTAACCCTCCTGCCATCTAAAATATCCAGAGCTTGTACAATTTCTTTCTAGTAATTCGTAATATCATGCCATTCTATAATGCCTTATCCTATTCCTAAGCCAACATAAAAATAAGAAAAGAAAGAAGTTTCTTTTTTTTTTGTATATATAAAGCTAAAGGAAAATACATTAAACCACGTTAACTCCTTCCAACAGACTTGTTTGCAAATTTAGCTGCTTCCACTGCAGGAACTCTTACTCACCCCCTCCTCCAGTAACAAACAATTGAAATAGCAATGTCCCGTAATCACTTTGAGGAGTATATTTTTTCAGTAGATATATAGCCTATATAAACTAACCCAGTAACATTAACTACCAACGTGGAGTCGCAGAAATACCTGGATTAGGACCCAGGCGCAGGGAAAACACTCTCGGTTCTGATGGACCCATAGATCTTTCCAGATCATCTGTCTAGGAGAAGGAAAATTCTGAAGCTAAACCTAAGGGGAGGAAGGCCTCTCCAGTCTTGGATGACAACCTTCCTAGAGCTGGTGACTCAAACAAATTACCGGTCTGCAAACCTAAACTGCTTAAAGAGTAGATAGACACTGTCTATCGCCCGGCTTCCATACTCCTTCTTTGCCAGGCATAGAGGTCGAATCACGGGGAGTTGAGAGAAACACTCAGTGGTCGATTTTGTTTCCTGACTAGGGCAATAAACACTGTTTTCCCCACTCCCGACACATCCCATCCCTTAAACTGGGCACTTGGGAGTGCTTGAATGCCCTAATGTCAGTGCAAGTAGATTGGGTTGACTATCATCTGATGGGTTGAGAGTACCGGATAGACAGTTCCTGGCTACTGTTCCCGACTGGTAGTACAGGAACCTTAACTCTTTGGTAGTGCTTAGAGCGGCTGCTCCATCAACATTTGTATAATATCGGGTTGTTTGTGGTGCCATGTCACGCATGGAAAGGGACCCTGCACTCATCTCCAGTGAGCTATCCCAAGACCACAATCCTAGTAGATGGAGGGACAACTGATGGTCTGCTTGTGTTGCATGTCTGGTATTCTGCATAACCACTTGTTCAGCACCACTTACCTAAACTGAAACTCTTAAAAAAATATGATGACAGTACAATCAAACATTTCGCTAAAACCAGGCCTGAATTCAAACAAAACCAACCTGCCTTCTCCCTTGAGGCTTGCATTTACGAACATCCGTGGGCTTAGAACTAATTTAAATGATGTTGAAGCATTTCTCCTAACAAACACTCCGGATATCTTAGCACTAAGTGAGACTAACCTACATTCTCCATCCCTTCTAATTATTTTAACATGCCTGGATATCTCCCACTCTGCCGTAAGGACTCTGACAGACATATGTACGGGCTTGGAGTCTATATTCGAAACACCCTCCCCTTGACTTGCCGATCATGCAGTAGTAATGGTTGAAATAGCCCTAAACTAGAATTGGATGATCAAGCCTTTATGTGCTTTAGACTTAACATGCAACATAACATTAGCTACTTTTATTTTCTCTACCGCTCTCCTGCAACCCAGGACTGTACCCTAATAAACAAAGTCTCTGACAGCATAGATACAGCACTTTCCTTCAACACTAGTGCACAAGTGCATGTATTTGGTGACTTCAATGTCCACCACAGCAACTGCCTTGGATTTTCTACTCACACAGACGCAGCTGGTATCACAACACATAACTTCTGCATATCTCATTCCTTATCACAGATGGTTACGTTTCCAACCCGTTTCCCAGACCAGCAAGAACAATACACATCACTTCTAGATCTGTTTCTGACCACAGTTCCCGATGACTGTGTAACTAATGCCCACAGCCCACTTGTGAATGCCAATCATGCAGTAGTAATGGTTGAAATAGCCCTAAACTTTAGAGCCAAAACCGAAGAGCCACTGCTCAAAACAAAAAGATATTATAAAAATGCTGACTGGGAAGCCATCGGAGATCTTATCAGGGACGCCGAATGGCAAAATATCTTTTCACTTCCTGCTGAACATTGCGCAAATGAGACCAGTGAATGGTTCAAAACGGCAGTTGAAGCACATGATCACAAGCACAACTTTTATAGCAAGCCCCACTCTCCCCAATGGTTTACTTCTACTTGTGCAGCTGCAATAGCGCAATGGCAGCATGCGTACTGCAAATTTAACCGACATAAGTCCAGTTCAAACAGGCAGAAGTATATAGAAGCCAGAAGTAACTGTAAGAAAGAAATAGTGACAGCTAAGAGAGAATTTACTGAAACCACTAAAAAACGCATTGAAGCACAGAAATTAGGAACTCGCAACTTCTGGAAAATCTACAACAGTGTAGTAAATAATGGGCAATCAACAATTCCCCCACTATCCAACAATCACGAGGTTGTTTGCTCTGCAACTGAGAAGGCTAACATGCTTGCCAGTCGGTTTGCCTCCAACTCCACACTTGATCCTGCCAACCACCCTCTCCCTGACTTTCCTTTGCGGATAGACGCTACACTAGACGATCTGAAAATCACCCCTTCTCAGGTGCATGCTATCATAAGAAATCTTGACACTGCAAAAATATGTGGACCTGATCTCATCCCAGCTGTGCTATTAAAAAAATGCTCTGCCGAAGTAGCTCCAATTCTCTCCAAACTTTACAACAAATGCCTTAAGGAATCTTGCTTTCCTGCCTGCTGGAAAACTGCTTCTGTAGTACCAGTTTTCAAAATTCTGCCGAAAGAACTGACCTAGTAAATTATCGCCCCATTAGTCTCCTCCCACTTTTCGCCAAAATATTTGAGACCATAATTAACCAAGCTCTAGTCCACCACCTTACACATGCTAAACTTCTGACGGACCAACAATATGGATTTAGGCAAGCCTGTTCTACAGCAGACATCCTCAGAATGTATATACCATTCACTGGACAAAGCAGGGGAGGGTAGAGCGGTAGCTCTAGATATATCTAAGGCTTTTGACAGGGTATGGCATGAAGGTCTTCTCAGGAAAATCAGATTATATGGTATCACTGGAAGAATACTTAACATAATTAAATCCTTCTTAGATAAGAGAAAAATCCAGGTTGTCCTCAACGGTCGTACATCTAAACAATATGATATAAATGCGGAAGTGCCTCAGGGGTCTATCCTTGGACCTCTGCTATTCCTAATATTCATAAATGACCTCCCTGACAAAATTGTCTGTGAGATGGGTATATATGCTGACGACACCACGCTCTATAACAGACATGACAGGAAAACAAATGAACACATATCTAAGGAAATGGCAGAAACACTAGAGGATGACCTCCAATCTGTAGTGGAATGGGGACAAAAATGGATGGTTACATTCAATGCTGCCAAGACTAAACTCATTTCCTTCAATAATTACAAGAAACCTTCTCTACCACCAATAGCAATGGCCAATGACTCTTTATCTGAAAGTACATCTTTTAAACTCCTCGGCCTAACGCTCACAGGAAACATGAGTTGAAACAATTACATTGAGAGTATCGCCAGGACCGCTGCAAAGAAGGTAGGTTCTCTCTACCATGCTAGAAATGTACTAACGCCTGAAAGTATCCTATACCTTTATAAGGCCACCATTCGCCCATGTATGGAGTATTGTTGTCATATTTGGGCTGGTGCATCTGCCACTAGTCTCTCGCTCCTAGACAAGGTTCAAAAGAGAGTCGCCAATCTGATAGGTCCTGAACTGTCATCTAAACTTCAGCCCCATCAACGAAATGTTGCATCCCTCTGCCTGTTCTACAAGTACTTTAACGGTGAATGCGCTGACAAACTGCAAGCACTTGTGCCCCCTCAACGTAAATACCCCCGACAAACCTGACAAGCAACTAAATCCCACCCGTTCATGGTAGAGATCCCTAAATGCAAGAGAGCCTTTTACTTCAGTAGTTTCTTCCCCAGAACAGCTAGACTTTGGAATTCCCTTCCAGGTCCCTGCTTCCCCAACTGTACTGACATGCAAAAGTTCAAGTGCAACGTGAACCGAAATCTTGCTGCCCAACTCCCTACACAGTACCCCTGATGCCTATGTCCCTGATAGTAATCCCCTTCAACAAAGTGGCAATGTGCCTTGTTTGGGGTGAAAATGTAATAAAAAAAAAAAAAAAAAGAGAGCCTGCAAAATAGCGACGTGTAGTGCGGCTGGTAGCATTACAGAAATTACAAAGGAAAATAGATGCGCAGCTTCTGAAAATAATCTGAAGGGAATAAAAGTACCTGAAGAGTTTAAGTCGGAAGTCGATAGGATGCTGAAGCAGAATAAAGATTTATACATTACGGATGATAAAGACTTGGGCAGAACCAATACCGTGGAGATGCATATTGAGACTGGTACACAGGAGCCCATACATAAATGTCCTTACTGAACACTGCTAAAACAAAGGAAATTAGTAGATGCGGCATTAGACAAGATGATGCAGGCTGGAGTAATTGAAAGGTCGAATAGCCCGTGGAGCTTCCCAATAGTGTTAGTTGAAAAGAAAGATGGGACGAAAAGATTTTGTGTAGATTTTAGGGCTTTAAATAAAGTCACAAAGAAGTATGCCAGAGCGTTACCGGTCATCAACAATATATTAGCTTCACTCGAAATTGGATCTAAAATCGGGCTACTGGCAGGTTTTAATCTGAATACGAACGATAGAGAGAAAACTGTGTTTGCCTGCCACCGGGGTTTATTTCACTTTAACGTGATGCCGTTCAGACTTGCAAACGCCCCTGGGGTCTTCCAAGAATTGATGTCCATAGTTCTACAGGTACAGGAAGACTATGCATTACCGTATCTGGATGATATCCTAATATTCTCGGATACGATAGAAAGCCATTTAGATCACATAGATAAGGTATTAGCCAGTTTATGTAAGCACAACCTCAGGTTTAAAGCCACAAAGTGCGATTTTTTTCAGGAAGGAAGTACAGTATCTGGGGTTCAAAGTAGGTGAACGGGGTATACAGCCAGACTTAGACAAGGTGAAATCGATCAAATTGATTTCGACCCCAACCACTGTGAGACAAGTGAGGGCCTCCATTGGTATGACGTCGTATTATCGGCAATTTATAAGGAATTTTTCCAAGATCGCCGAGCCACTAGTTCGTCTAACGAGGAAGCATGCGAGGTTCCAGTGGGACGACGCGTGTCAGCCTTTGATAGTCTGAAAACAAAGCTCGCAGATATGGTTATACTGGCCTATCCCGATCTCAAGAAGAGCTATCAGCTGTACACGGATGCCTCAGATTATGCAATTATGCATGTCTGTCACAAATGATCTACGATCAGAGCGAAAGTAAAGAGGTTGAAAACCAATTTACTTCTTATCCCATAAAATTAGCGATACGCAGACGAGATGGTCGACTATAGAAAAAGAGGCATACGCAATACACTATGCTTTTCATAAACTGAATCACTATTTGCATAGTGCTGAGTTCACCATCTTTACCGATCATAAACCCCTGGAATACCTATTAAACTTGCTTATACAAAATAGAAAATACAAACGTGGGCTTTAAGTATGGCCGGCTATAACTGCACCATACGGTACCTGAAGGGGAAGGATAATGTGTGTGCCAATCTCTTGTCACGTGCGGTAAATTCAAGCCGAGACAACGACGATTCCCCAGTAGAAATAGATAGTAGGAATTATACGATAGTTGCAATAAACTCGAATAGTTTTGAGCCAAAAGAATTTGCTTCATATTAAAATGCAGAGGGCTCAGCGGAATCACACGAACGTCCTACGTTATCGGGTTTAGATGTAGTCAGGGAACAAGAAGTAGATAAGGAAATTAGAGATTTAAAGATGCGGATGCAGAAGGGAAATCGTCCAAGGTGAAACAGAAAAAGTTCACACTTATGGATGAGATGGTGTATTACCTATTGTAACCCGATGAACCATTGATAAGGTTGTATGTGCCATCGCATCTTAAAAAGAAAATGCTACTTCAGTACCACGATGATAATGGTCACATGGGCGTGGAGAAAACGTTCCATGCCATTAAAAACAAATATTTCTGGCCGTGTTTGTTTAAAGAAGTGAATGAACACATAGGTAAATGTATTCCCTGTCAAATCAGGAATTTAAAGAAGCAACAGGCGATCTGCCTCCTTTTCCTTTCGCGAAATTAGCATTGGATATTTCTGGGCCCTACCCAAAGACATGTTCCAGTAATGAATACATAGTTACATTTATTGACATGTATAGTGGCGGAGACCGTGGTGCATCTGTTGTTGGATAAGATTTTCCATAGATTTGGGGCACCACTTCAGCTGTTAACGGACAATGATTCCGAAAACATTAATAAGTGATGAAAAAGGTATCGGGGGACCTCAACATACATCATGTGACCATGTCTTGTTACCACCCCCAAAGTAACGACAAAATTGAGAAGCTGCATAGGACGATGCATGATGTTTTATAAAGAAAATCGGAGATGATGAACAATCGTGGAATACGTACATAAACAAAATGTTAGCGGCTGTTAGGTTCCACGTGAGCGAGACTACGAAATTCTCGTCATTCTATTTACTCTACAATTCTGCCCCTGAACAATATATTAATGCCTCGTAGAAAATACTATGACGATTAACAGCGCTACAAGAGATCCATCGGTCCTTTACTTTAGTTAGGGATAACGTTAGGAAAGCTAGGAGAAAGATGATAGAAATCTCTGATAGAAAGACGAAATCTGCGGATTTTAAAGTCAGAGATTTAGTTTATTATAGGAATCATCAGAGATGGAGTAAGCGAGATACGCTTTGAAAACTCTATTATGTAGTGATAGAAAAAACGAGTCCCGTCTCTTACAAGATTAAGGACCAGTTGACGGGCTCCGTGACGAAGGCACATGCAGAGCATCTCCGTGCAGCGTCAATTGAGGAATGGGAAATTCCCAAAGCGGAGGAGCCGTTGAGAAGAAGGGCATTGGTGGCTCCAAGAGACTCTGATGAGTCGGATAGTGAATCAGCCACAGAAGAAGCTACTATAGTAAAACGGAGGGGTCGACCTCGATGGGAGAGGCCGGTCGAGAAGTCAAGTGTACCGTTGATGGAGGATAGAGTCATGATGCATAGCACGATGTCAAACAGGCAAATAGTTATCCTCTATTTGCATCACTTGCGGAGGTCAGGGAGGGAAGCAAGATTTTCTTGGAATTTGGAAGTAGTGGAGAAGAACCACCGAGAGAGAATTGTTTGGGATGGGTTAGGTCGATAATCTGCTGGTAGGATGTCTTGTGGTTCGTTCCATGGGTGTTACTTGGAAAAATGACTGCGGCTATCGTTTCGACAGAGTATGTGAGACGTAAAATCAAGTTACATATGATGAAAAGAAAAAAAGAAAATATAATTAAATAAAAATGAATATAAAAATATAGATGTAAGGATATGCATATTTTTTTTTCTTTCCTTTTTCCTTATTGTTAGTTCGAGCAGAGCACGCACGGGATCATCGAGTGTCACCAACTGATGTTTTTTTTTTAAAATTATGACGCGATTATCGTCGAATGGTCTTCACCATACATCGACAATATAATAATAACAGACAGGAAAAAAACCTGTACATTTGACTATTTTGTATGCGGCTACAGAGTGCATAATCTAAAGAAAAAAAAAACTGGGTGAAAAAAGAAAGAGAGAAATCATTTTTTTCTCGTTTTTTTTTTTTTTTTAAATTAATTGTTCATTGTTGTTTGATGTGAAAGTACATGTAAAAGCGCTTGTTTTTTAAATTTTTTCTTCGGACATTTTTAATGCATAAAATTGTTCTGAAATGTTGTTGTATAATAGAAGAGAAAAATATAGAGAGACAGAAACGGTGGCGACGAGGATGGAAGAGAAAAGAAAAAAAAAGAGACAGAAAGATATATATATATATATATATATATATATATATATATATATATATATATTAATCTGTGGGGAGGGATGTCGCACAATGTATTGTGCAGAAGACTGAAGTGTTGAACTGTAAACAGCAACAGACACCGGATGTACTCGTTGATGGGGCCACAGGTTAAAATCGTTGACACCCAGGTGAATCGGAAGCCCGTAACGGATATATAAACAAGGAGTTAGCTTATCAACGGCAGAAGAGAGACGGGAAGACACACGCGCCTGAATTGTTGAGGAAGCCGCTCGTGGTCCGCCGACATCGTCCCCCCCTCTCTCTCCTACGTCGCACTAAGCTCTCACTGTTGCACACAAGCATTGAATTTAGCATTTTGAAAAAAGAAATAAAGACATTTATTTGTTCTACAAGTTGTTAGCGTCTGTTTTTACCCGGAGAGCACTGGAGAACGCATCATATATACATATTTTTGTGTATATATATATATATATATATATATATATATATATATATATATATATATATATATATAAGTGAACGTGTCAGCGTGTGTGTCTGTGTGTGTGTCTGTGAACATTTCCTTACGCAATAACTCTGTCAATTTTTAGCCTACAGACTCGAAATTTGATATACAGGGTACTGAGATTTGGGAAAATCGATGTGATCGGTTTTTGGTCAGAAATTTGGCGATTAAGGGGTCAAAGTTCAACGATTTGACTTTTGAGACCTCTACCAAACTCCTCTGACAATTTTGGGTCTACGCACTTGAAATTTTAGATATAGGTTCCTTGGGCATGGATCTAACTTAATAACTTCATTTGAGCCCAAAACAAAAAAAAATTTTAGGGATCATAATAGGGGTCAAAGTTTTAAAAAAAATTGACCTCTGCGGTCTCTTCCAAATTACTCAGACAATTTCTGGTCTAAATATTTGAAATTTTTCAAAAAGGGTATTCAGACATAGGGCAAGTTTTTTCATCAGTTTGGGTCGAAAAGTTTTAGTTACCAATATATAAATGTATGTATGTATGTCTGTTTGCATGTCTGCCTTAAACTTTCAATAGAGGCGACGGATTTTACCAAGATCAGTATCGTTTTAAAGTTCGACCTTTCATACGACAAATATCGAAAAATTGGCTAAAAACATTAATATCTTCCCCTTCAACTAGGCAATTTTCGACAGGGGGTGTCACTTTTTTCGCCGATATTTTTTAAAGTTATCCTCTCCTTTAGATTGCCTAGCCTTAATTTAAAAAAAATGTCGCTTCCGGTATGGCGGTGGTCGTAACAGCATTAACTTTAGGTTTCTTTTCCTCCTTTGCGGTACGGGTTCGAGCCTGCCTTCCTACTACCACTTTTTTTTTTTTTTTTTTTTGCTGAACATACACATCGAAACACCCGGGCAACGCCGGGCTGAAATGCTAGTGAACGTGTCTGTCTGTTTGTCTGTGTACATTTTCCTTCGCAATAACTGTGTTAATTTTTAGTCTACAGACTCGAAATTTGATATACAGGGTACTAAGATTTGGGAAAATCTATGTGATCGGGTTTCGGCCAGAAATTTGGCTGTTAAGGGGTCAAAGTTAAACGATTTGACCTTTGAGAACTCTACCAAACTCAAATTTTGGGTCTAAACACTTGAAATTTTAGATATAGGTTCCTTGGACATGGATCTAACTTAATAACTTGATTTGAGCCCAAAACTATAAATGTTAAGCGGTCATAAGCGATAGGGCAAGCTTTTTAATCGGTTTCGGTAGAAAATTTTTAGTTACCAATATATAAATATATATATGTATGTATGTTTGCATATATAAATGTATGTATGTTGCAATATATAAATGTATATATGTATGTATGTTTTAAACTTTTGACAGAGGCGACGGATTTTACCAAGATCAGTATCGTTTAAAAGTCCGACCTTTCAGACGACAAATATCGAAAAATTGGTTAAAAACATTAATATATTCACATTTACCTGGTAAATTTTCTACAGGGGTAGGGGTCACATTTTTCGCCGATATTTTTTAAAGTCATGCTCTCCTTTCGATTGTCTTGCCGTAATTTTTTTAAATGTCACTTCCGGTTTGGCGGTGGTCGTAACAGCATAGACGTCAGTTTTTTTCCCCCGGTTTTTTCCTCCTTCACGGTACGGGTTCGAGCCGGCCTTCCTACTACCACTTTTTTTTTTTTTTTTTTTTTTTTTTTTGCATAGACACATCCAAACACCCGGGCAACACCGAACTGAAATGCTAGTATATATATATATATATATATATATATATATATATATATATATATATATATATATATATATATATATATATGATTGTTGAGCTGGATTAAATCCGACGATATGAAATAAAATGGAGGTGGAAGGATCTGAATACTCAACATTTCGCCGATTTATGCGGGCTTTTTCAAGAGGAATGGTCACTGACGAGAGAGTCGTAGGTTTTGGGGCTATATATAATGATGCGGGAGAGCAGCGTGTTTTCCTCATGTAAATTAGATATCTATTACATATCTACATTTTATGATTAGAGAAAATAAATTAGAGTAAACTAGCGTAGTGGATTACGTCTAAAAATGAAAAGTAATAAAGTAAATGAATTGATAAACGGAGACGAGAAAACGAATTGGGCTAAAAAAAAAAAAATATCGTAGAAATTTAAAAGATTGCGTCTGGAAATATAACCGTGATAGATTAAGTAAATAAAATGAAACGATATAACGAAGGGAGTTTTTAAAAATTAGAGACAATTGAATTGGGATAAAATAGCGTAGTACATTGAAAGATGGTGTCTAAAAATACGAATAGAAAGCGATAAAATGGCGTCCAAAAATAGACAGTGATAAAATAAAATACAGTAAATAAGTAAAATAAAAATAATAAACGAAGTAAAGTTACGAATGGATTTTTTTTTTTAATATATATATATTTTTTTATTATTATTCGTTACTTTCCGATGGACTTTAAAACTTAGATGATCATTGTTATTCATGATATTGATGTCGAGAAAAGGTATGGAGTTTTTTTGTTTATTTTTCTCTTTCCTACGTATAGTTAATAGTGAGTTCGATCTTATTTAATTTATTTATTTTGGAAGAAATGGGGAGAAAAATTAAAATATCATCTATGTATCGATAGTAGGAAGTGCCCTTAGGCAATTTATATTTCATTGGTCCGGTTTCAAGAATTCTAAAAATAAACATGCCAAACCCCCAGGGGCAGACAAAATTTTTGTTTGTTGTAGAGTCCATAGAATGTGAAATTGAAAAAGGCCGTATAAACGGGCGAAACGTTGAGTATTCAGATCCTTCCACCTCCATTCTATTTCATGTTTTTGTATGTATATATATATATTTTTTTTTATATATACATAC
>NC_136504.1:74165951-74255951 GCF_053919585.1 Euprymna scolopes
GAAAACCATAAATTGAAAGTGAAAGTACGAAATTTTTTTTTCACAAAAACTTGCAAGTTTGTTTTGTTTTTTTTTGTTTTGTTGGTACTTCTGTAGTTTAAATCCCTTTTTATTGTGAGTCTTGCTCAGCAACGCCTGGCAACTGACAAAAACCACCAGATTATATTGAGTGACATCAGTAGAGTATCATTGTGCTTCAAGCGACAAGTCTTTACTCTTGTGACAAAGGCTGGAATTTATTTGTAAGTCTCCAGAAACAGTCCTTGCGTTTTGTCGGAAAAATCGGCTGCTGGCAACAGAGAGGAGGTGCACAAATGTCGTTGAAAGTGTGTCTTAAAACAACAAAATGTAATTGACGGTTTCGGCTGGTGGTGCAGTAATGGAGGTGCAGACTAGACCTCCTTGTGCCATTACACCTTTTTCCAGAGATAACAATTTCAATTCGACGGTAGGTAATTCAATAGGAATAAATAGTAATATGAAGTAATAAATAGTCAGACTGCATATCTAAAACAAGAATAAGATTAAGGCTTCTAAAATTCATACGAAATTGTTAGCAAGGATCCGAGGGATATAAATACTAGGTATAATTTTTTTTTTTTTTTGCATTTATTACCCCAAACAAGGCACAGTGCCACGTTGATGTAGTGGGCTACTATTTGGTGCATAATTTGTAGGAGTACTATTTGGAGGGTTGAGCAGCAAGATCTCTGTTTACTTTAACTTCTGCATGTCAGTACAATCGTGGAAACAGGAACCCAGAAGTGTATTCCAAAGTCTAGCAGTCCTAGAGAAGAAACTAATAGAGTAGAAGGCTTTCCTACATCTATGAATTTCTACTGTGTAGGGGTGGGACTTTGCTGCTTGTCGGGAAACAGGGATATTTATGTTGAGGGGGTACAAGGACTTGTAGTTCATCAGAGTATCTACCATTAAAGTACTTGTAAAATAGGCAGAGGGATGCAACATTTTGTTGATAGGACAGTGGTTGAAGCCTAGCTGATAGTGTGGGACCTATCAGGTTTGTGACTCTCTTTTGAACTCTGTCTAAGAAGGAGAGACTAGTAGCAGATGCACCAACTCAAATGTGGCAACATTGCTCCATACATGGGTGATTAGCGGCCTTGTAAAGGTACAGGATACTCTTAGATGTAAGTAGCATTCTATCACGGTAGAGAGGGCCTACCATCTTTGGCAAGGCACTCAATGTATCTGTTTCAACTCATGTTCCCTGTAAACGTTAAGCTGAGGAATTTGAACAAACTACTTTCAAGTAATGTATCATTAGTAATGGCTATTTATGGTTGAGAAGGTTTCTTGTAGTTATTAAAGGAAAGGAGTTTAATTTTGGCACCATTAGATATGGCCATCCATTTTTTGTGCTCATTCCATCACAGACCGAAGGTCTTCCTCTAAGGTTTCTGCGATTGTCTTCGATACGTGTTTATTCGAGAGGAGGAGGAGGTTAATGGGGTGATAATTAAAGGGGTCAGTTCTTCCACCAGAATTCTTGTAAACTGGTACCACAGAAACGGTTTTCCAGCACTCAGAAAAGCAAGATCTATTAAAGCATTTGTTGAAAAGTTTGAAGAGAACTGGAGCAACTTTGGCATTTTTTGAATACTACAGCTAGGATCAAATCAGGTCCACATGCTTTTGAGTTGTCTAGATTTTTTATATCGTGTACTTGAGAAGAGGTGATTTTCAGATCATTTAGTGTGGTTTCTGTCTGCAGAGGAAAATCTGGGAGGGAGTGGTTTAGTGGATCCAAAGTAGAGTTTGAGGTAAACTAATGTGCAAGCATATTAGCCTTCTTGGTTACCGTGTGAGCAACTTCACGACTGTTTGATAGTGGGGAATTATTGATTGCCCATTATTTACTACACTATTATAGATTTTCCAGAAGTCATGAGTTCCTAATTTTTAAGCTGCAATGTGTTTTCTGGTGGTTTCAGTAGATTCTCTCTTGGATATTCCTTCTTACAATTACTGCTAGCTTCTATATACTTTTATCTATTTGTACTGGATTTATGTCAGATAAATCTGTGGTATGCATACTGCCTTTGAGCAATGGCAGTTGCACAAGCAGAAGTAAACCATTGGGGAGAGTGAGGTTTGCTATAGAACTAACGTATAGGAACATGTGCTTCAATTATCACTTTGAATCATTCAGCAGTCTTATTTGCACACTATTCAACAGGGAGAGAAAAGATATTTCCTCATGGAGCATCTCTGATATGACCCTTGATGGTATCCCAATCAGTCTTATTGTAGTACCTTGTTTTGAGCAATGGCTCTTCAACTTGGGGTTGAGAGTTTAGAGTGATGTCTATCATTATCACAGCATGATCAGCATTCTCAAGAAGGCAATGGACTAGGTCAGGGGTGGGCAAACTTTTCAGTGCAAGGGCCGCATTAAAAAATTCTAAATTTTACTGGGCCGCATAGTATATTTTCCAATATAATTGATATTTAAAAAAGACAAAATAAAAGGATTTCAGAGAAAAAATATAATTAATTTTCATTTATTAGCATTTTAAAGTACTATAGAAGATTCCCATAAAACACATTTCTTTGAAAGATCTGACGGTATTCCAATTATAGTACTCAAAAAACTTTAACCAGAACTAGCACCCATACTTACAAAACTGTTTAAACGTTGTCTTAAGGAGAATTGCTTCCCATCACCCTGGAAAATCTCATCAGTATGCCCTGTATTTAAGAATTCAGGTGATCGTTTATCCCCCTCTCAATACAGGCCAATAAGTCTCCTGTGCGTCATGAGATAAGTTGCTGGAATCTGTGTTAAATAGAGAAGTAATCAACCATCTCAGCAAAAATAACCTTCTTAGTGACACACAATATGGTTTCCGTTCTGCTAGATCTACAGCAGATGTGCTTACAGTTGTATCTCATAGGATTAGCGAATCTCTCGACAGAGGCAACCTTTCTAGGGCAATTGCTCTTGACATATCAAAGGCCTTTGATAGGGTATGGCATAAAGGTTTACTTCACAAGATCTCCAGCTATGGTATAGCTGAAAATGTCTTCTTAATTATTAAATCATTTTATTTTATTTTTTTTTTTTTTTACACAGTGATCACCACTTATCAAGGCCCGGAAGCCACTCAGGGTTATTGCAAGTACATTACGTTAGTGTGGAGATTTGATGAAGTGTTTACTTAAGGGGGCGGTTCATTAGGAATTTGTTAACAAATTTCTCTCTAATAGGTTCATAAGAGTAGTAGTTGATGGGCAAAAATCAGAAGTTCACAGTATAAATGCTGGAGTCCCTCAGGAGTCGATCCTGGGCCCAACTCTTTTCCTGATCTACATTAATGATCTTCCAAATCACATCCTTACATCATTCGTAGACATTTTTGCTGACAACACTACCATCTATGGTAGCACATCTAAGACAGTAAACGACCAAGTTCTCTCCGATTCTCTCTCCTCTGATCTTGATCACGTTGTACAATGGGGAAAGGAGTGGCTGGTTACTTTTAATGCATCTAAAACCAAGCTTCTATCTTTACATCATCAACGTTCTGATCCCCATCTGGCATCAATTAAAATGAATGGCTCTCGTCTTGGGGGGGCCTCAAGTTTTGACAGGCTTCTGGGCTTGACCTTTACTCCTGATCTTAAATGGAATACGTACATCAAATCTGTTGCCAAGGCCGCTGGAAAAATGATCGGATCCTTCTATCGATCCAGTAGCTATCTCACTGCTGATGCAATTCTCTATCTATATAAGAGCCAGATACGTCCAAGGATACTGTTGCCACATATGGGCAGGAGCTGCTAGAAAAGACTTGTCCTGCCTTGATAGGGTTCAAAATAGACTTCGTGGCCTTGTGGGAGATGTCCTTTTCTCCTCACTGCAACCTCTATCTCACAGAAGAGATGTTGTGAGTTTGTCTCTGCTTTATCGTTATTTTCATGGAAAGTGTTCGACTAAGCTTCAATCTATGGTCCCCCCTCGCCAAACTTTCACAAGAAACACTAGACTAGCTGAAAACATTATCAATAATTTTCCACACTCTTTATCTGTGCCTAAACCTAAACATAGATTCCATGATCAAAGCTTCTTTCTTAGAACTGCACACCTGTGGAATTGTCTTCCGTTTTCCTGCTTTCCAGCTGTCTATAATATGGTTGTCTTCAAGTCCAACGTGAACAAGTTTCTGATGAGCCGTTCCACTTAAGTTAACAAATTTACCGAACTTCCATTACTATCGATTACTATATTGTCCTTTTGACTACTCTACACTCTTTAACCCTTATTCTTGGGTGGCCTATCGGTCTTGATAAGTGGTGACGCCTATGTAAAAAAAAAAATATATACAGTAACTTTAAACTTTAAAAGAAAACAATTTTATTAATATGTATTTTTAAGTATGAGCTTCACATGAAACACATTTGAAAAAAACAAATAACTTTGAAGAATAAAAGCAATTCTTAAGTAACTCTATTTAAAGAGATTAAAAAATATCTTATTAATTAATATTTTAGAATAAAATCTTTAAAAGTAACTCAAAGGACAAAAATGAATTTCTATATTAAAAAAGAAACGTCACATGAAGCATATTTATTTAAAAATAAAGTAACTCAATTTAAAAAGGAAAACATATTTCTATTGATATTTTAAAACAGAAATTTCATATGAAATATATTTATTTGAAAAACATAATAGCTCAGCAACTGAGCAACAGAAGGATCAAAATGACTCAGTGAGAATGATGCAACTGACTGCAATCATTTACCAGTTTGTTGAAATTAGATGTCAAGTTGCTTGTACTGATTCTTAACACTGACTGAAGATTTAAATCTGTAAGAAGTGATCTGTTCTTTGATTTGTTAATTTTCAATATGGAAAATGTCTGCTTACATATGTAAGTTGAAGCAAATAACACAAACATCTTGCAAGATTTTTCAGATTTTTAAACTTTTCTATGTGCAGAGATGCATAAAATTCGACTAGTGGTTTATTTTCAAAGAGCCTTTTTAAAGAGTTGTCGGCTTGCAAATCAATAAGATCTACCTGTAGTTCTTTGGCAGCTGTTTCAACGTCACATGCAAAAGGTGAGATGAGCAAATCAAACTGTCGTTCAATTGCCTTGAAATCAGCAAATCTTCTGATAAATTCCTCATTTAGAGCCATCAAGTGGGAACTGTATTTGTCTGATAATGTTTGTGTAACAGCTCGTGTTTTCAACAGAGGAAAATGAACAATGTTTTGCTCTTTAAGCTGCTTGACAAAAAGTTTAAGTTTCAATTGAAACGCTTTCACTTCAACATACAATTCATGAGCAAATACACTTTTGCGTTGTAGTTTTGTATTTAACTCACTCAGCTTTTGCAATATGTCTACAGCAAATGCAAAATCACAAACCCATTCGTCACACTCCATTTCTTTTAAAAAGTCACAAGGAATTTCTTTCATATTAAAAAACATGACAACCTCTGCTTTAACGTCCCATATTTGTAAGGAAAAAGTGTAAGGAAAAATTCAAGATGGCGCCCGACTCTCTCTTTAACACGGTAAGATATCCTCAACACGGCACAAGAAGTAACAGCCACACGATTCCCCAGCCAACTCAATCGTCACTCCCCCACGTCTTTCCCCTCACCCGCTTTTATCGTCGTTCTAGGCCGGCTAAATTTGCATATTCCGAGAATTCGTGTGACTTTGCGAGACATCATACTTTACAAAAGACGGCGGTCGCCATCTTGGTCTTTCTTTTCTATTTTTGGTCGGTAACGCTGAGCTGGTCTCGAGGTAAGTCTCTCCCATGTACCCACACAACACGCAAACACGCGGGCGCTTATCTCCTGGATGCACGTTACACTCCCCCCTGATCTGATGATCACATAGAGAGCACTGGGGGGGGGGGGGCCTTTTAGTGCGTGTGCTTCTGCGAAGAGGTACATTCACTGTTTCAGATTCGGGCTCTGGATCTGGTTCCGCCTCATCAGATGAAGTATCGCTATCAGTCTCTGGAAGGGGTTCACTGAATCCGTGCATCGGCAGCTCATCGCTAGATGCTTCACTGCTTTCTTCTGTAGTTGTATGACGCACCTCGGTAGCTGGGCGAAGATCTCGCACATGTCATGGGGTTCCATCGACCAAAACAGACTGCTGGCTAATCACTCCAGATATGTGTCCTCGCTTAAACTTGTCGGTGCACCGATTTCCTGGAGGCCGCACCCACACTGGATCTCCCACTTCATATCTGTTATATGTTCCCTTGTCGGTTGGCTGCGTAGTGTTGATTCCCTTCACTCCGACTCGGTACGTGTAAATACCATTCGCAGGTGCGGTTGAAGGGGATGTCCCGTCCTTTGGCGTAATGTTGTACCAATATGTTGCTTCCGCAATAGTACATCGCTTCCTGGCAGCAATTCTCTTGATGCTGCGATGGCTTCTTTCAGCAATGCCATTTCCTGACGGCACATGCGCACATCGCAACCGTAGTCGGACGCCCCACTCATCTAACAACTGCCGGACTTGCTGGCTACAAAACGCTGCATCATTGTCAGTCAGGAGCTCTTCCGGCGCACCTCGCTCAAAAAAAATGGATGATAGGTGGCGAACAACATTTGCTGAATCCTGTCTGGTCATCTGCCGCCACACCGCAAATCTCGTAGGCCCGCAATCAATGAGAGTTAGAAAGGGCTTGCCACTGTAATGGGTAATATCCATGGCCAGCCGCTGCCACACACTCTCAACTTCCAAGTGACCCTTCTGCCATCGCTCTGGTGCAGGATCAATAGACTGGCAAGCCTCACAATTTCTGACGATCTGTCTGACATCCATCTTGGTCACTGCTGGGTATGCACGCCTCACAAAATAAAGGGTCCTCTTGATACCCGGATGTCCGCTCTGTGCATGAATTTTTTGTATTTGACATGGGGCGATTGCAACTGCACAAGATCAAGCAATAATATCCATTCCCATCTTCGCGGCTTCATACCATTTGTGAGGTACACGGGTCAGTTGGTCAGCACGATTACAATGTGATGGCACCAGAGTGACGCTCAGTGATAGCCCATACTCAGATACCAGGTTTTTTAGCGTGTCTAGCCTTCTCCGTATTAACATTTCGCTTGCTGCCTTGGTACGGATTCGTGTCCGTCCTGAAAGTGTGTCAGACACCCAGTGGTAGACACAGAGAGAATCTGTGTACAAGGTCAACTTCTTAGACTGCCACTGCAGGGCCAGATTTACCCCCTTTACAACAGCGTCCAGCTCTGCCAGGTTGATATGCTGAGAATCTGTTACGGGCCGCAGCCAACACGCATCCTCGAACACGTTTCCTCCTTGCTCCAACGATACTCCCAACGCCAAAGAACTGGCATCAACCCACACACCTACGTTGTCTCCATTAACACACCACCGCCCACAGGCAGGGTCCTTGTTCACTCTCTCCAGTGTCTCTTTAATCATCAGAGTTAGTAGGACATCATCGGATATGTCATCCCAACCCGTGGTTGTTAAATTTGCTCTGCGTTTAATCACACCAACAGCTGCGCGGAGCCAGCCACAGACCGGTAAGTGACCAACAAGTTTTCCACACCAAGAAAAAACGGTCCGCCTTGTAACGAGGTTGGGGATGCTTGGAATTTCACTGCCACGCCTCCATTGTAGGGTGCCATCTTCTTCATAAACATCCAATCCCAATACACGTGCTCCTTCCCTTAAACGTTCGGGATTCTTGCATTCCAGACCAAACTGAGCCAACTTTTCTTTGACACACAACGCAGACTGTACATCTTCATTGACGTATACGTCATCAATGTAAGCTGACGTTGAGTCCCTCATGGGCTTTTCTTGGGACAATACTGTGTTGACAATAGTCTTCATGATCTGTGGTGCCACATTTAGGCCAAAGCCAAGGCATGTAAGGCAGTACCTCTGCCCCTGGAACCAAACTGTCTGGAACGGCCACAACGTCTCATCAACTCGCACCTGTAAATAGGCTTTTCGCAAATCCAATATTGAGACATTAGTGCCTTTCTGACGCCATTCCCTCAACTTACTGGCGCATACGTCAGCATCGGCAGTGTAGGCTTCAATATGCTTGTTAAGCTCCCTATAGTCCAGCACGGGCCGTACTTTCGACTTGTTATGCTGGACTACTGCCATCAAGGGTACTAGACCCTTCGGAGGCCCAAGCTTGTCCTCAGGGTAGGGGATTAACCAGCCATCTTGGATCCACGCCTTTAGTTCCCTTTCGTATTCTGCTCGGGCCTCACTGGGTATAGGGTACTCTGCAACCCCATTCTTGAGTTTAGTCGGTGCCATTCCCTCGGTCCACTTCCAAGATGCAATCCAGGCCCTCTTGCGCGAGTCGTAGTCCACTGTAAAATCCGGCCGATCGATATGGAGCGCTGCACACACTGGGGCCTCTAAGAATTGCACCTTTCCATCCCGATGAATTGCGACTCCCCCCAGCGCCTTGATGGCATCGTATCCGAGCAACAGGTCAAACCCCAGGAGATTTCCTTGGGTCACGAGCACATTGATCTTAGTGGCTGCACCGGTGTCCGTGTAGATCTTGACAGCATGTCTGGGTCTCGCCTCCTATCGTGGTGACTTTGATCTTCCTCTTAGTCCAACTTGGACACAGCCTGGTGCTCACTATAGTATGCGAACAGCCTGAGTCGAGAAGTGCTGAGCAGGGTATCCTGTTTATGTAGACGGTCATTACTGGTTGCGCCTTGTTCAAATTTTGCTCGGGGAGCAGGGCGGCGCTGACGTCCTCTCCCCTGATACGTTTCCCGCACAGTTTTGGGCTAGATGCCCCAAACCGCCACACTTAAAACAGCGCACACGCCCCCTGTTGGTGCAATTCCTTGCAAAATGTCCGCATTGGCCGCAGCGAAAACATTTCCCATTGCTTGCAGGGTTCTGATTCGGAATCTCCCGAGCGCCAATCTGGCCTGTCTGTGTCGCCATCACAACTGGTTCCCCCAGGTCCTCCTCATCTTTGATGATGGCTCGAGCACGTTCCATCAAGTGTTCCATGGTCGTTGTTGAAACGCTGGTTGAGGCTCTCAGCTGCTTCACCCGAGTGGGAAGGCCCGCCACAAACGCGTACGCGAGCGTCCGCTCTGACACCCCTCCACCGAACAGAACTGCGAGTTTCTTTAACTCAGCGAAGAAAACGTCCACGCTTTCCTCCGGTAGAAGTTTTCGGGAAGCAAATTTTTCATAGGCCGTACAAGGATCCATGGCAAATGCCTTGTACAGCGCAGCTTTAATTGCGGTGACATCTCCCTTTTTGGCAGCACTGAGTTGCTGATATACACTCAAGGCACCCCCAGCCAATCTCAGGGGAATTACAGTGTGTACCCTTTTCACCTCACAAAGGTCGCACGTCAGCTCAACCCTTTCAACCCAGTCGACGATGGACGTGGACCCGTCAAACTCGGGTATGAGCTTTAAGTCAAATTTCGACTCGGTCATAGTCCTAGAGGCCAAATGGCCGAAATAGCTTGTAAGGAAAAAGTGTAAGGAAAAATTCAAGATGGCGCGCGACTCTCTCTTTAACATGGTAAGATATCCTCAACACGGCACAAGAAGTAACAGCCACACGATTCCCCAGCCAACTCAATCGTCACTCCCCCACGTCTTTCCCCTCACCCGCTTTTATCGTCGTTCTAGGCCGGCTAAATTTGCATATTCCGAGAATTCGTGTGACTTTGCGAGACATCATACTTTACAAATGACGGCGGTCGCCATCTTGGTCTTTCTTTTCTATTTTTGGTCGGTAACGCTGAGCTGGTCTCGAGGTAAGTCTTTTTCCCCTCATCCGTCTCTCCCACGTACCCACACAACACGCAAACACGCGGGCGCTTATCTCCTGGATGCACGTTACAATATTCTCTTCAGTACTTCCCCCTCACTTAACCATAGGATATTTGTGTGATACAGCACATCAGTAAAATCTGCCTTGATATTTTACAAGAAACATTTACGAGCCTTGATAAGTAGTGACTACCTTGTAAAAAAGAAAAAAGGTTAACCTTCAAGTTACGATATCTTTTTTCTTTTTTCGTACATTGTTAGGTGAAATATTTGTTTACATTTGTTTTTATTAAATAACAGAAAAACATTCTCACATTACGATGTGTGGGAAGATGATGAGAATTGGCAACCTGATGTTAACGCATCCACCATGAGAAACAAAATGAAAAATCGTCGTTTGCACATGGCTCCACGCATCGCTTCCACTTGGGAAGAAAAAAATAAGATAACCACAAAATAATTATCAACCAATGGCAGAGCTCCGCGCCTAAAATAAACACCTCAAATATCACAGTCTCTGGGAGCCAGTTTGCCACTATAAAAACGAGGTATTTGAAGGAACCGAGAGGAGGGAACAGGAGATTTTCACCCAGCTGCGTCAGTGAACGCACGGACATTCTCCCACCGACCTAAAGAGATGAAGAAGAAAAAGAAATAAGGCACCAGTGAACTGAAGCCGACTCATGTTATGGGCCAAACGCCTTCAATTCGAAACGATGCCTAATTCACACAAACCAAAGAAGAGCGAGGAGGAGAAAGACGACGAAGACGCCGGGCTGCTAGCGCTGATGAAAGAAGTCACTGCTTTCCAGTTACAAGCTAGGACACGCATCACCGACAGCAGGATGACCAACCTACCCTAACCCTCTCCATCGTCCAAAAGATAAGTTACATTTTATGAACATTCATTCCTTGTCAATTCATACATACTTACAAACAGTTTACGAACATTCATTCCTTGTCAATTCATACATACCTACAAACATTTTACGAACATTCATTCCTTGTCAATTCATACATACCTACAAACATTTTACGAACATTCATCTCCTTTGTTAAATCACATTCCATCCTACGAACACTTTGCCTCTTCTAATACAAGTTGTTGGTAGTAAATAAAATCGGTTCTCAACCTTCAATATTCGTCTGTTTTTAATTATATGGAGTCAGAATCTACACACTTCCAACGTTATTCATTTCATGTATTCTTGGTTGTGGCCTCTATGGTATCCTTAACCACCTCCCATCCTTTCCCACCATCAATCCTTCTCATAAAAACCGTAGGCCATACTCTTAAGTTCACTGCACGCTCTACTGGATCCATAACATGTTTGAGTTTCAAAGATGATTTATAGAGGCTTTCTTGATGTATGATGCAGTAAAAAGATAACACACTGTGCGATGGAAAATCTTCTTTGATTTTTTTATTCATCAAGGTCACAAGGCCACAGTGTTTGCCTCTGAGTGAAGGAGCGCCATCAGTTACAGGGTTGCCAATTTAGCGGGTTTCCCGCTAGATCTGGAGAATTCGTTTGAAATCTAGCGGGTAAATTTTGGATCTAGCGGCTAGCGGTTTTTTCCTCTAAAATCTGGAGATTTCGTTTTGAAGAAATTGAAACCGAAAAAAAACAAAAAAAACGTAAACATTAATTAGTAAGATACACAGCTAACAGCGGTCAGGTCAAAACAAGTCTAAAAAAAAAAAGTTCAGTGTTTTAATATTCAACTGTAAATTTTGCCAAGTAGGTGTGAAGTGATCAGTTGTAATACTTGCCAGTTTATCCAGGCTTAACCTAGACCTGATCTGATTAGACTGCTGTTGTATAAATCGTTTCCAGTGGCTGTGTCTTTGAGAGACTCCATGGATAGCAATTCTTTTGTAATTTCAAAGTTTTTGTCAATTCATAAATGGATAAGCATCGAAAATTTCACGAAAATCTAACCATTAGTTGGTTTTTGCTAGATTTGTTAAACGGATATGTTTTCAATGCTTACTACGGGGGAACTATTTTAAAGCGCTAATTATGTAAACACGATTTTCGTCTCGCAATTTCATTATTTTCCTACGATGAAAATTTGTTTTTAAAATTATTACTAGTTTATTATGCCCTTCTTTTAAATGGTACAAAAGTTATATTGATAATATTAACTTATAATAAACTTACATCGTGTTACATATGGGGGGGTAATTCTGTGGTGAATTTTGGAGGTGCCTACGGAATTTCTAATTTCGTTCCAGTACTAAAAATAATCTTCTAATTAAACACGCGACCAAGAAATCGTACGAAAATAAGAAAATGAATATCAATCAATGTTTCAATTTATTCACAGATAACTAAAAAACAATGTTTTGAATAAATAACTGTTGTGATTTTATTTTTAGAAACGAGACATAAACAACAAATTATATAGGAAACGAACATTTTTGGGTTTTGTATTACTGTACACATAGATTCGAAAAAGTCAAAAAACAAATATATAACAAATAAATGTTATCAAAGACACTGGATATGTTTTTAGTGTTTTTATTTAATGTAACACGTTTATTCAGCTCGAAAAACATAGTGTTTACCGGTGTATTGGAAAATTAAAAATGGCGCCCGACTCTATCTTTGACACGGTAAGTTTGGGAAAAGGAGTTAAAAATAAAAAAAAAATCGACAAAATAATGTTAAAAACTCACGGTGTCAAAATTTTTAATTTTCCAATACATCAGTAAACACTGTATGTTTTTCGAGATGAATAAACATGTTACATTAAATAAAAACATTAAAAGAATATCCAGTTAGGTATAAAAGTAACTTATCTTGCCTTTGATAACATTTATTTGTTATATATTTGTTTTTTTGACAACTTTTTCGAATCTATGTGTACAACCCCCATTTTTTAAACGGGAATAATATTTTTTTTTATTATTATTAACATGAAAATGGAATTTATAAATTTATTTGAAATTATTGATATTTGTTAAATTAACGGGAAATGAAGCTATTTTTGATTGGTATGAAACGATAGAATTTATAAATTTATTTTAAATTATTTGGTTTTTATATTTTTTTTTCGATAAATTATTTTTTCGCTGAATTTGTTTTTTCTATTAAAATTGACTTATTTCACACATTCGTAATTTTTAACAAAAAAATCAGTAAACCAAAACGAAATTAGAAGTTCCGTTCCATTTTTGTGACAACCGAAAAACATAGCGTGCTTATCCATATTTACCGGTGATTCTTTTCTGGGACGCCAGGACGCCAAAAAGTACGCCACGGGCCAAATTTCATTCCGGCATAAAAACAACTTTATACAGAAAAAAAAAAACTTATTGTGTACACTTTTATCTCGCGAATAAACATGAAATTATATATTGAAAACCGCGTTTATTATTTTTAATATCCAAGAACGGAGTTGAAGTCAATGATTTCGATTTTAAAACAAAACTATTTTTTTTTTTTTTATAAACCTCTGTTTGGCGTACTTATAAGTTATTTGTACAAATCATTTGATTATTATTCTTAAAGGTAAATATTAAAAGTAAAATTTGTGAGTGTTGAGCCAAGTCAACTGTAATAATAATTAAGTGTATCATTCATTACACTTAGTATTTTTCATAAAAAGGTATATAATTTGTTATTTCATTAAAATATTATTATCTCACTAAAATATATTCAGTATAACACGATTTTATATGACTTTGAATCCTTGTACTCTCAGATTGTCATAAATAACACTAACGATTCTTTCATTAAAGTAAAATACCTTGGAAACTTTTTGAATTAACACAAAGAAGTATGCAAAATTTTAAATTAATTGACCAATGTATACAATGTGAGTGTTGTGAAAAATGGATTCACTTTGATTGCTTAAAACTAAATGAGCACGAAAAAGCAACACTTACTAAATCCACTGAGGGAAATTTTTTGTGCCCAGTCTGCATAGATAATCCAAAGATTTTTCTTGATTCCCTGATAAGACTAAAAGAATCATTGAAAGATAATGAAAAACTTACCAATATTGCTAAAATAGAAAGTATTAATTTAAAATCTATAAATATCTTTAAAATTCAAAATGGCTTAATTGAAGAAGATAAAATAGCATCAGAGTTGTTAAACAGATTTAACACTCGAAATTTTATTCCAATCAAAACTACGGCAGATGGAAACTGCCTATATAATGCGATTTCCAGATCTTTATTTGGTACCGAAAAATATCACTTACTGATACGACTCGAAATATCGCTCTATATAATACTAAACAGAAATCATATAAAAAATAAAATCCCTGATAATATTGTTTTTGTTGCAGACTTAGATCTTGATGCTGCTCTAGAGTCATGTTTGTCAATTTATGATTGGGCAAACCAATTAATATTGTTCATAGCATCTTTAGCACTTGATATAAGAATACATTCTATATATCCACCATTAAATGGATTAACTGATATATCTGTATCTGCGCTGAATGCAATATACAATGTAAGAGCAAAAACAAGTATATATATAATGTGGACAGGACCTTGTGGGAATATATATTGGAGACCAAACCATTTTGTTTCATTGGAAGAGTCTTCACAAGGAAATGTCCCTATTAGCATTGATTCAAGCAGTAGTGATTCAGGAAGCATTACCAATGAAGCTGAAATTCTAAATGATACTCCAGTTTCATGTGAAATTTCGAATCAAATTGAGATGAAACATTTTGATCAGCCAATCAATAAATTTGCATATGATATGAAAGGAGTTTCTAAATTCATGACTTATATAAGTTCAGGTAAAAAGCTGTATCAGTATTTTTTGAAGTACACAGACATTTTAAATAATTTTCCAAGTGGCCTTAAAAATAATTGCCAATTTATGTTGAGATTTAATAGAAAAAATAAAAATATAGGTATAAAAAGATCATTTTATGACGATTGTGGTGAATGGGATCTTCATAAAAAGGTGTACCATGTTGACTATTATATTCGGAAAAGTTTCCAAGTAATATATAAAAGAAACAACAAATTCTTTTTAAGAAAAACAATATTAAATGAAAGTTCATCTTGATGGAACCACAGCCTGACGATGCAGAAATAATAACAATAATTAGACATGAAGTTCTTCACAAATTTGATAAAACCTTTAAAAGACGGATTACAGTTATTTTTGATACACAAAATCCACATGTGGATGAGCTTATGTTCTACCAATATAATGGTATTCAACCTTTGAGCAGCAAAAAAATACGAACCAATCCTGAAACTCTAGACAACATCAAAGAAAACATAGATTTTCCAACTAAAAAGATATACCTCAACATGCCAACTGAGATTGCTGACTACAAAGTCATTACAAATCTGAAATATAGAGAAAAGATAAAAAACTCTCAATCAACAAGTACAAACTTATCTGATGAACTACAAGAATGTTTAACCTTAATTGGTGATGGATTCGTTAGGATGGTTGTTAAAATAGATGCTGATATTCCAGCTCTAATACTTTACACAGACGACCAAATTAAGGATCTTTGCTCTTGTATGGATGACAAGTCTATAATTGGGATTGACAGAACATTCAACTTAGGTCCTTATTTTCTGACATTAATGAACTTTAAAAATACAAAAATATCTCAAAGAACAACCAAGAATAATCCAGTATTCATTGGCCCAATACTCTTACATAAGAAGTCAACTTATGAAGTCTACCACGCATTTTTCAGCCATATAGCATCTAAGATAGCAAAAATAAAAAATATTTGTTTAAATCTTCTGATCAAATTCAGATTTGATCAGATCAAGAGAAAGCCATCGTAAAAGCATTGGATGCAGTATTTAGGAATGCAACACAGTATTTATGTGCTAGACATTTAAAGGAAAACTTGGTCAGATTTGTAAATGATGCCAATATGCCAAATGCATACAAACAATCAATAAAAAATATATTTTGTGGAAGATATGGCGTGTTAGAAGCAAAAAAATGAATCAAAGTTTAATTCTGCATTAAATGCAATTAATGAAATTGATTTTGATCCACAAAATGATTCATACATGCAAGCTATGATTAAAAAAAATTACAACTATGTATGCAGACCAAGATGGGAGAATAAAAATTTTAAAACATGGACAAATAATAACGCTGAATCCATGAATCATGTCATCAAAAACTTTTCAGGCTGGAAAATTATTTTCCCTGAACAACTTATTGAAAATCTGAGAGACCTGGTTAGAATTCAGTACATTGATATGGAAAAGGCCATATACAATACAGGAAATTTTTACATAGAAAAATTTATTCCAATAAATGAATGGAATACTTTTTCAGGAAAACGAAAAAAAAGTATATATGAAAAGCTTCTAAATGGAAAACTTGGAAAATTGATATCGAGTGATGGGAACTTTGAAATTGATGAAGCATTAAAACATTTAGCACGTAAACCTGGTTCGAAGAAACGGGTAAAGTCGACCAAGACTGTAGAAATAAAGAATTTGTCTTTGTGTTTTGCATATAATAAAAAATCAGGTGAATTTTATATAAAATGAAATACAAGTCCAACTTATTTCTGTACAACATTTTAATCTGAAATCAACTGCAAAAACTGATAAAAGATATTTTGACTTCTGTGAAGTTGATAGGGAATTAAAATATTTTATCCATTCATAATTTTAAGTTCTGAAGATGTCAAATTCAAAGTAACACTTATGACAATTGATTACCTATTAGCATTTAAAGCTGTTTTTTTTTATTAGAAATATTGATTTCTAGTACTATCATGAGGAAAGCATTTAGTAAATATGGAAATATATTTCTTCTGTATTACATTGAATATATTTTACAGTGACTAATGTGCCAAGACAATCATCTATGTTTTGAGTTCGAACTTGAATGAGATAAACTTCTTTATAAAAACCAGTGTAATGCTATTGTAGATTCAATGATGTACATGGAAAACAAGTATTATGAATATACTATGCATACTAAAAAAGAATTACACACTTCTTGATGGACTTCTGCTACTTTGCTAATGCACTTTCAATAAAAAAAAGTAAAAATAATCAAAATAGATTTTCATGTGTAATTTTATATTTATATTATACATGGAAAACAAGTATTATGAAAGAACTATGCATACTAAAAAAAATTACACACTTCTTGATGGGACTTCTGCTACTTTGCTAATGCACTTTTAAAAGTAAAATAATCAAAATAGATTTTCATGTGTAATTTTATATTTATTCACTAAATAAATGTGTAGTGACACGCTACATATAATCAGAACAAACTGTTTCTATAAAAAAAATAATTATAACAACTTCAATCTTTCCTGCGGTGTCTCTATTTAAAAAGACATGAGTTTCCAACCTTGTGTCAAACACAAAATTCATATAATATTCATTCTTCCAGAACAATCTAACACTACAAAATACTTTTGTTGGACACTTTGATGTAACATGTTGGACACCTTTTGAATCTATACGACTTTCACCTAACATGTTAAACAATAATTTTGCATTTAATAAATAAATGTTTATATTATAATAACTCAGCAATTCAATGTCTTCTGTTGATTACTGTCGTTTTCTGAATTTCTGAATTTATTTTTGTGTCAGATGGTTTCGTTAGCTCTTTCTGTGAATTTCTACTTACTATTACAGGTCCTCAGAAGACACCTCTAAAAAATCTTTAAAATAATAAACGTGTTTATTTTTCCTATTTTTTTTTATGGTTATTCGCTAGGTAATTGTCTAAATATTCTTGTAAAAATAAGCTTTATTCAATTTTATTCTTTAGAAAAAATAATTCATGAGTACGCCAAACACAATTTTATCAAAGTCACTTCCGTTTAAGAAAAAAAAAAGAAGCCCAATTTACCCCGGTGTAAATTTTGATTTTTTTTAAAATAATAAACGCGGTTTTTCACATATATTTTTATGTTTATTGGCTAGGTAAATGTCTAAACATTCTTGTAAAAATAAACGTTATTCAATTTTATTCTATAGAAAAAATAAATCAGGAGTACGCCAAGCACAATTTTCTCAAACAAAGCCACTTTCGTTTAAGAAAAAAAAAGGAAGCCAACTTCATACGCGGTGTAAAAATTGGATTTTAAAAAAATAATAAACGCGGTTTTTATATATATTTTCATGCTCATTCACTAGGTAAATGTCTAAACATTCTTGTAAAAATAAACTTTATTCAATTTTATTCTTTAGAAAAAAATAATTCAGGAGTACGCCAAGCACAATTTTCTCAAAGTCACTTTCGTTTAAGAAAAAAAAAGATAGTCAACTTCATACACAGTGCATAATTTGGATTTTTTAAAAATAATAAACGCGGTTTTTCCTATATATTTTTATGCTTATTTGCTAGGTAAATGTCTGAAGATTCTTGTAAAAATAAACTTTATTCAATTTAATTCTTTAAAAAAAATAATTCATGAGTATGCCAAACAAAGATTTATCAAAAAAATTAGTTCTGTTTTAAAATCGAAATGATTGACTTCAACTCCGTTGTTGGATATTAAAAATAATAAACACGGTTTTTAATATATAATTTCATGTTTATTCGCGAGATAAAAGTGTACAAAATAAGTTTTTTTTCTGTAGAAAGTTGTTTTTATGACGGAATGAAAATTGGCCCGTGGCGTACTTTTTGGCGAGCTGGTGTCCTGGCGTCCCAGAAAAGAATCACCCCATATTTACCATAAATGTTGATACAATTTACGAAAATATTAAAAAAAGAAGTAAAATGAAGACTTCAAAATATATCGAAAACATAAAAAAAAAAAATTAGAAACCCATGAAACAAATCGAAGACACATTTTTGCAATTTTTTTTTTTAAACATCCACAAAATGTTACCTTTTATAAACTTTTTGCATATATTGAATTAACTTTTGGTCATTTATAGAAAAATGGGAAACAAGACTAAAAGTGTTTTAATAAATTAAGTTAGTTTATTTTAATCAGTAATTTATTTTATCAGTAATAAATGTACAAAATTGACTAATATATATATATATATATATATATATATATATATATATATATATATATATATATATATATATATATGTAGGCGTCCTGTAAAATTTTAAATTTTAGATATTATTCCAATCAAGATATTTTGAACAAGTAAATATTTCAAAAAAACGGGTCAATATTGATTACATTTTTTTAAATATTTTGCTTGAATTTGCATAAAACCCTCTTATTGATATTCTAAAAAGTTTGACTTACATAAAGGGAATTTAAATTTACTAAATTTTTGTAACAAATTAGCATAATTACAGATGTAAACAAAATGGTGCCGGGAAAACTCGTCCCGGGAAAACTCGTCTCGGGAAAACTCGTCTCCGGAAAACTCGTCCCCTTTCGCTAGGTAGGAAAACTGGTCCCTTATTGAATAAATATCGATTGAAAACACATTTTATGATCGTTCTTGAAGGAGATATTGTTTTTTAAAATAAACTATAGCCCCCCCCCTTAATACTTTTAAAAAAATATTTTTACTTGTTTAATGTTTTTTTTGTGTTTTTAATAAAAGCGTTTATTATGTTCATAAACGAGACCGCATATTTTTTTTTATATTAATATAAAAAGAATTTACTTATATACTGTTGTTTATAAAAGGGTAAAATCGATTTTTCTACCTCGCCGACTATGTTGTTTATTTAATTCATTTGGAATCGTTTATTTGGTAAAGAAAAAAAAACAGAAAACAAACAAAAAACATGTCGGTCGAGTGACACTCGACTCGAGTGTTACGGGAGAACGAGAAATAATGCCCGGTATCTTAGGGGGTCCTTGATAATCGTTAAAAAATAGAAAATTAAAGAAATTACTGAGGGAGATTTGGTTTTAAAAAGAAAATAATAAATTTTAATATTTTTTAAAATATAATTTAGAGAGAGAGGGGGGGATAAAACCTATATCTCCCTTCGAAAAGCAACCAACAAAAAATGAAATTAAAAAGATTCTTGATAAACCATAGCGGAGTTTTCAATAAAATTGATTAATAAATTTATTTAGTGATTACTTTCTCTCTTAATGATTGATTTTAGAATTTTGAAGTAAAAATTAAAAAAATTAAAAATGAGTTAACGAGAGATTGTTAGCACATGGCATCTCTCGCGCCAAAAAAATATTTCGCTTTTAATTTATTAGTTAATTTTTGCAAAATTTGACAGGACGACAATAACTGTTGATAATTGATAAAATCATAATTTTAAATAACGCATGAGTGCATGTTGTATGACAGAAAACAAAAACATAACAACAAAAAACTATCATAATTAAAAAACAAAACCAAAAGCGTAACGAAGAATCGAATCGCTCCCTGTTTTTTAATTTTTGGGTTTTGTTTTTTTTTATTGTTTTTATGACTTTGGAGCAAAAACATCGTTAAAATAAGAACAAAAAAAAATTTGTAATTAACTTTGTATGGACATAATAAACGCTTTAAAATAAGTTAAATCACTAAGAACTTAGCCAGTTAGGTAGAAAACGGACACTTAGAAAATCGATTTTATTTAAAAAAAAAAAAAAACATTAAACAAGTAAAAATATTTTTTAAAAATATGGGGGGGGGGCTATAGTTTATTTTAAAATCAATATCTCCTTCAAGAACGATCATAAAATGTGTTTTCAATCGATATTTATTCAATAAGGGACCAGTTTTCCTACCTAGCGAAAGGGGACGAGTTTTCCCGAGACGAGTTTTCCGGAGACGAGTTTTCCCGAGACGAGTTTTCCCGGGACGAGTTTTCCTAAATTCAAACAAAATAATTAGTCAATATTTTAACTTACTAAAATGCTTGGCAATGAATTTATAAGATGTCCTTTCTTTGGAAATTCTAAATATCATATGAAAATTTTAGTGTCTTTTAGGAATAACGGAGATGGGAGAGAGAGTTCGCTAAGACTTGACCGGTCGGTCGGCAGTGCCCCAGACTACAAGAGCCAAATTTTATAGTCCCCACAATATTTTTAGTATATCAAAATAATTTATTGCCTGTTTTCGGCCAGGCAAAAGTTTCGGCACGGCAAATCAAAAACGATCCAATAAAGTTACGCCTGACAGTCTAGCTGGGAACCAAGTGTAAACTTACCAGTCATTTAATGTGTAATTCGTAAGGTTTCTTCGTTTTCTTTTACTTTTTTTGTTTTTCTTTCTTCAGAAATTTAGTTAGATTGTTAACGACGGTATTTTTTCATCTCCAAATTTTCATTTTTTGCAAGGATCTGCCCGTACTTGTGTCCGGCAGTCCGCACAGCTATGAGAAAACCACAATTCAATATTCAGTACTTGGAGGGTCGCATGAATTCCTTTGGCGGGCCGCATGAGCGTCCCGCGGGCCGTAGTTTGCTCACTCCTTGACTAGGTATATCAGAATTTTGGGGGAATTTTTGACACCCCTAACACGAAACTGCGAATAAAATATAAAAAACTTGTAATTTCTCTGTTTAAAGTGGATTGTTTATTTTCTTTATGGAATATACTTCCAAAATAAACTATTAAAATTGTTTAAAAAATAATAGAAATATTATGTTTTATTTTTTAAAAAACAGTGTTTACAAAATGCCGGCGCACCTTCATGCAGCCATTTCTTTTTTTACGTAATGAAATCGATTGAATTTTACAAGTTAAATATTTTTCAATTTTTAAACTTTAAAAATCTATCAAAATTTTTCTATTAGTTAAATTTTTATGTTATTTTCAGGGTCAATGTGAAATTTTATGCTCTTTCCAATAAACCAAATGTAATATTTTAGACAAACGTTTTTTGTTAAATTCATCCCCCCCCCCATTTTGAAATGTCTATTAAAATTTATATAATTAATTTACTGACGTTAAATTTGAACTCAACCTCAGATCAAAAGTCTCAAACTCAAATCCAACTGTCCTCTTCTTCTCTGCACTTTCCACACTGGTATTTATTTTCAGAAAATTTACAATGTAAAAATCAGAAAAATTTGGCACAAGGCCGAAGATGGGGGAAGGGAAAGGACGGTTTTCTCTGACTAGTGCTAACTAATCTAACCTAACTAGTTTCTACTTTCACTCTACTTACACCATAATACCACATTCATACTATACATCCATCAGTGTATACATCCTTCATCAATCACCATAAGAACATCATACCATGATAACCTAATTAAGACTCATAAGAAAGGGGGGTTTGGGAAGATAAAAATTTTATATACAAAATAAAAATGAAATATTTACAATGTTAGTCACAAAAGACCCCCCCCCTCCCGTTGTTAAACTATGGCAGATACACCGATTCGCCAGTCGAAAGGGTGATGCGGGTCCGAACGCTTTATTTAAAACACCTCTTACGAAAACTTCGAAAGGGAACCCGCATCTCTGGCGAATCAAGCGATCTGTCACCTAATTGGGGAGGGGAGTGGGGTAAAAAAAAAAAAAAAAAAAACGCAGGGACAAACTTAAAAGGGGCCTAATGATCGCTATCACACACTAGCTAGGTTATGAACAAAGAAGCCTAAATAATGGTCCTACTCTTGCCTATATCGTGACCTACTCTGGACTAAAAACGAGTCAGGGCTGACGTTCGTTCCTGTCACCCAAAATTCTTTTTCCTAAGGAACATCCAAGAACCAGTGAAGACTTGCTTCTCTCACCTGACAAACACGCGCAACTGACACCCACCTTTCAACAAAGTCTGACGGAGAGAGTCTAACTCTCTCGGCCTTGATACGATCCTTCAAATAATGACGGAAGAGTCGTATAAGGTCGAGGGGAGCGAAGTCCTCAGATCCATAGACCACTTTAATACGTGTGTTCCAGATAACACCTCTCATCACTGCTAGCAAGGTCAAACACAAATCTTTTCTGAGCCTATCCATTGTTGGAGCCCAATTGCTACAGACATTAATAGGAACCAAGGTTAATGAGGATGTGTTCAGTATGCGGACCATGAGACCTGTAACAAACTCAATCAGCGGTGCCACAATGCGACAATAAATGAAGGCGTCACATAAAGTCTCGTCCTCATCGCCGCACCGTTTACAAATAGGCGAGTCCACCAAGCCAGCTGAGTGAAGTCTCTTACCGACCCAGAGAGCATCCCGAATTACCAGCCAGGCCAAGGAAGCCTCGTCGTTAGTGAGGCATCCTGACCCAGGCGCCCAAGGCCAGATTGAGCGGAGCTGCTCCTTCGTCAAAGGGAGCCTCCCACCGATGTCATCCGTTACGGATCCCCTCACTAAAACCCGATATAATGCCTTTCGGGACAACAGCAGAGTGTTAGAGAGGCTTTCCTTCACTCTTAAGAGGGACTTCAGTGCGCGCCGGCACTCGCGATAGAAGGGACATTCACCTCGGGGCAACCTGTGTGCCTCCCCCTCGGAGTAGTGCACCCCTCTCAAAGCCGGGAAGGCTTTCTTGGTGTCCTCCATCCAGAGGCCACCGTATTCCCTATCTTGTGTGCACATTCGATCTAGGTAGTAGAGCCGTAGCGTGTATAGCCGAATCTCCACGTTTGGCATACCTAGACCGCCTTCAGAAGGATGTAGGTAGCAGACATCGCGACAGACCTTAGGGGCCCTTCCAAGCCATAAGAAGTTGAAAAGAGCCCTCTGCAAATATAACAGTGTATCTGACGGGATTGGAAGCACTGATAGACGATAAATAGCGATTGGATAGATGTGGGTATTACACACCTCCGCTCGCCCCTTTAATGAAAGGTTTCTACTGATCCACCGTGAAGCTGCAGACTGTACCGCTTTCAGAACCTCCGACCAATTTTTCTCCAGCTGGAGGTCAGGACCAAACCAGACGCCGAGTATCTTGCAAGGCCCATCGCTCCAACTAAAGGGCCCCTGAAGGGGCATACCCCTCCAGGCACCAATGCGCAAACCTGAAGACTTGTCGCAGTTAATTTTGGCCCCTGTTACCGTTTCATACAATCTGATTTCTACACCGACGACACTAATCTCAGCACTGCTCGTTACAAGCACAGTTACGTCGTCGGCATAGGCGGAGTACTTCGCCTGGGCATCCACACCTGGCAAAGTGATTCCGCGTAGGACTGGATTCACCCTTAGCCTGCGCAAAAATGGCTCGATCGCAAGCACATATAGCATGGGTGATAACGGGCACCCTTGACGAATGGAACGTGACAAACTGAAGGGTCTCGACCTCTTCCCATTTACTTCTACCATCACTGCGGGGTTAGCATAGAGAAGATGAACCCAAGAGCGAAATTGCGGGCCAAAACCGGCCGCCGATAAAACAGCCTCCAAGTACCGATGGTCAACCCTATCGAAGGCTTTGGACTGATCTAAATTGATCAGCGCGGCCTCAGTGTCAACTTTTTCTATCATCAGGCGTATCGAGTGCAAGTTATCCTGGATTGTCCTGCCCTTCACGGCACACGTTTGCTCGGGGCTAATAAGACGAGCCGGGACAAGCTGCAGACGATTTGCGAGAATCTTGGCCAAAATCTTTAACTCAGCGTTAAGGGCCTGAAATTACCTAACCCATCCCCACCATCTTTGCTTTTACGAACAAGCTTTATCACACCTATGGTAAAGTACTTGGGGATTGAGCCGTTCCTAAACCATGAGTTAAACAAAACCGTCAGTAAAGGGACAAAGATGTGCGACAACTTCAAATACACTTTGTAGGGAAGACCATCGATCCCCGGTGACTTATTAAGGCCGACCCGCTTTAAGGCTTCAATGACTTCATCCTCCGTCATGCCACCTTCGCACCTAGCCACTTCGGTCGTCGAAAGACGAGAAAAGTCAGCCAAATAGGTGTCGAACTGTTCTAATAACAGACCGGGTTCCATGGAAAAAAGCTCCTGGAAATGAGATCTAAACGCCTCCAGCACACCCAGGTTTGTGGTCACGGTACGCCCGTCCGGCAATGTGACATGAGCGATGTGCCTATCAGCCGCTGGCCTAAGCTCCTCTGCACGCAGTTCAGCGGCCATGTTTGTTGCTTCCTGGGGCATTCTTTTTAACCTAGCCCTAATCACTAAAGCTTGGTGCTCCTTTTCAGCAAGGGAGGCAAGCCAAGCCCTAATTATATTAACGCTAGCACTATCCCCCTCCTCCACCGCCCGATCTAGTCTAGACTCTAGTGTCACTTTAGTTGCCCTAGAATCTAGTTTGAGTCTTTTGCTAAAGTCAGCAGCAAAGGACCTAATGGCTTCCTTAACTTTTACCCACCACTTATTCCCAATAATTGCCCCCGTCAATTCCCGCTGTAGGGTTAGTAATAGCCCGTCACGGAAGCCCTTCACATCGAACAACGACGTGTTGAGCTTCCAGTAACCAGCTAATCTAGGCTTAGGTCTATCTAAGTTTACCCGTACACGAACAAGTCTGTGATCTGAGTAAACTATATTGTAGAAACTTGGACAATCTAATACTCCTACGTCGACTCGCCTAACTAAGAACCGGTCAATATAGCTCGAGAGCTGTATCGAATCGGAGCCGCCTCTACCTGTCCAAGTCCACACTAAGTCACGGGGCTTTTCATTTCGGAATTTGTCAATAAGATCAAACTTATCCACAAATTCACGAAATAAAACAGCATCCCGATCTCTGTTAGTTCCCCTAGATGTTAACCCAAATCGATCTTACTCGGGATCCAGGACGGCATTCCAGTCTCCCGCTGATAACCGTTCTGGAAACATCTATGAACTGCTCGATCTGCCGAAAAAAACCAGCCAGCTCAGAATGGCTATTGGGCGCATAAACCCCAATAAGACGTAATGCCCTACCCTTTATGGTAACATCCAAAACACATAGTCTTCCCTCCGGATCCAAGTAACACTGGTCACACGACGCATCTAGAGACCTTTTAACTAGCCAGGAAACCCCTCTCGAGCGAGAATTATAGGGCGCTGAGTAAGCCTCAAAGGTCTTAGACAGTGCACTCAAATGGTCACCAGGAATAAGGTGGGTTTCCTGCACACAACAGATATCCACTCCGAGGTGCTGCAGGTCTAAACTCAAGCGCCATTTGCGCGAGTCGGCCCTTAGCCCTCGGACATTTAAACTAGCAAGCTTGAGATCCATGGTGGTGCCTTAGGGTTGGGAACCAGGAACGAACATGGCGGTCGTGAGCAAGCCGACGGCTCTCGTGAGGGAATAAGTACCCATCGTAGTATTGATGAGGCCGTCATGAGAGATACCACCGACATGCAAAGGATAGGTTAGTTTTGCTATCCTATATAGGGAGGGGTGCATTTTTACCGGGACCCTCCCAACACAACATTTTTTAAGGTTTTTTATGTCACTATCTTTAAACACAACAAGGGGAGTGGGAAGGTTAAAGGCTTTATTTGCCTCTTCGAACATTAGCCAAAGGTCCTTGGCCTCTTCTTTTTTCCGAACGATGGTTAGGATTCTTTTTGCATTTGGAAAATTAACAGGGGTATCTACTAGTTTCCTCTCCACCTCCTTGAACTCAATTAGTTTTGTGAGGTCAGTTCCTTTGTAGTTCTTATGATTATTAATGGCGGCTTGGTTTAATATGCAAATGTCTTTGCCAGGGAGGTAGAGAGTCTTTTTCTTGTGTTCAGGCGAGGGGGTAATGTCCATAGCAGAATGTGTGTTTTTAGAAGGAGATGCAAGGGGAGTGTTGTGAGTGGTCGCAGAGGTGGATTGAATGGGAGAGGAGGGTTTGTGTTTTTTTGAAGGGCTTAAATGTATTAGTTTAGGCTGTTTATAAGGGACCGGAGTTGTAACTGGAAGAGGCATTTTGAAGGGGGAAGGAGTTTTTGGCTTTGTAGGAGACTGGGTGATAGGGTTGGTTAAAGATTTGGGGCTTGGTTTTGGAGAAATGGGTTTACATGGGGATTTGGGTGATGGGCATTGAGCGTCTAATTTCTTTTTTTAGTTTGACAATTTCCAGATATTTCTCTTTTCCGGGGTCATTTTGCAGCATTGCCTGTTCTTTCATTTGGTCAAGGCTCAGGCGTCCAGGGGTTTTTCTCCCAGGGGCGATTTGCCAGGGTTCTCCCCTGAGAATTTCGTCCAAGTTTGTTTCGTTTGTTTCGTTGGTAAGAGGCTTGGGAACGCTTTTTGATGTGGATCCCAAGTGTTGTCCGATGGATTTTTTGGTGTTTGGAGGAGGGTTTTTTAAGGGCACTCTGACGTGAGGTGGTCAATTTCACTGCAATTCCAGCATGTCGGTCTTCTTCCAGCCACTATTATAGGAAGTTTCTCCTCTCCCGCCTCGAGGAAGAAAGGGATCGCATCGAAGTTTACCTTATCGAGGAGGATGTCATATGACCATATGCCGTGGAACTCGTCCACCTGCACCAAAACCATTTCGCCATATTTTAGAAGGAAGGCGCCGATGTGTTCTCCTTCAATGTGGTGAGGTACATTAAAAACGGACACCGTAGTCCGACGTTTTCCCATATATTCTGATCTTAGAATATAGTGCTGAGTGATTATAGTCTTCTGGGGAGTTAAAAAATACGCTCCATGTATTGTAGCCCTTACACTTAACAATGCGTAAGGGCCTAAAACCAGCTGTAGCCAAAAGGTTGATGACGATATCTGCACTTGCTCTTATGACTTTTTTTAACTTTCTGTCAACTATAAATATTGTCAGACACTATTTTTGGATTTCCTCCAACCTTGGCACATTGACGATTAATCCTTTGTTGGTGACAAGTTCCAGGCATTGTTTTGCCTTTTCTATGAATTCATTAACATTAATATCCACTTTCGGTGGTTTGGTCCAGGTGTTTGGCGTAGAAGTAGTGCCGTTTTCCGCTTCAGAAATGTTGACGACAATAGGCAACTGGCTCGCCGAAGCGGCCATAGCCGAACCGTTAAAAAAACGGTTAAAAGAAAGTCCAAATAAAACTGTTAAAAATAACAGTAAGACAAAGAAAAAAAAAGGCGTCGTGTAGAAAAAAAATCCGACGGTAATAAAAATAAAAGGGTAGAAATCGCTGATAGAATAACGCATGAGACAAAAGTCAAAAGCACTTTGCACACTGACGCCCAAAATAAAGAAGACGGCTCTTTTATAGAGAGACCCCCTCTCATCACATCACGTGATTTTCAGTCCATAAATACCAGGGAGTGGCCATTTTTATTTTCTCTTTTTTTTTCCTTCTTACACAAGCCGCACGATGCATGAGGTAAGGTTCTTTACTTTTAACCACACGCCCCCCCCCCTGATCTCTAAGATCAATAATTAGTATCATAGTCTGCCATCCACGCTGGGCGTCTTCATTCACGGTGCGATCGTCGAAGAGGCTCTTCTTCAGACACTTCAACATCAGCATCAACCTCCCCTTCCTCTGATGGCAAGGAGACTCTCCTATATCTAAAATGTGACGAGGCATTCCATCAATCGTTACCTTGTTTTTGGAGAGTACTTCAGTCACTGTACCTTTTCCCCAGCGAGTCGTGCAACGAGAATTGGGTGGTTTCACCCACACCTCTTCACCAACTGCGATGTCCACGCAGGCCTGTTCTTCTCTCTGTGTTACAGTCAATGGATGTCGCCATTCATAAGAAAAAATAGACCGGTGCGGCACTGAATTTTCATCTTGACCAGCCTTCGGCGTCATATTGCACCAAAAAACTGCTTCTTGGGGTGAAATCTGGCTTCTTGATGCCACAGCTTTTATAGTGCGATGGTGCCTCTCTATAATTCCGTTTCCACTTGGACGGTATGCAGCTCTAAAATATAGCATTCCACTTCGCACATAAGTCTCTAAAAACTTCTGAGCGGAAAGACGTACCATTATCTACCAACACCTCTTCTACTGGTCTCCTTTCCATAAAAACCTCTTCGACAATTCTCTTTACTTCTTCTGTTGTTTCATTCTTGATTTTCCGCCATATCGCTACTCTCCCAGGCCCACAATCTATCATAGTTACATGCGGTTCATGTTGATAATGTGTGATGTTAATGGCCAATCTTCACCAATTCTCTTCAACATGCAGTTCCCCTTTTTTATGTCTAGCCGGTGCAGGGTCGATTGATTGGCATTCCCTACATTGTTCCACCACCTTTTGGACGTCTTGCATTGTGACGTGCGGGTTTACTTTTCTTGCCAGCTAAAGGGTCCGTTCCTTTCCAAAATGATGCAGGTTATGCAGGTCTTTTAAATTCTCTACTGCACAACATGCTGGAGCCCCGTCTCTTTCCTTGTGTAGCCAGGCTTTCTTGACTCTTGTCAGCCCATCTGCTTTATTTTTTTGTAACGGAACTAAGGTAATAGTTACCTTTAGTTCGAATTCTCAAACCAAGTCTCCCAGCGCTCCAAGTCTATGCTTGATAAGCATCTCCGCTGCTCCTTTTGTTTTGATCCGCTAATCACTAGACAGCTCCGATTTAATCCACGACACCACTGTTGCAGAGTCTGTTTTAACGTTCACTATCTGTAGCCCCCATTTTAGAGCTAGATTGATGCCTTTCATCACAGCATCGAGTTCCGCAACATTGATATGGGCGCTATCATCCTTTTTGCGTAGCCAAGCAGCATCTTCAACTGCCACTTCTCCTATTTCCAATAATACCCCTAATGCTACACTGCTAGCATCAGTCCATATCACCCCTTCATGGCCCTCCTTTACATGCCAGTCTCCTCTCACATTTTTATTTTCTCTTTTTTTTTTCTTTCCTAACACTAGTCGCACGATGCATGAGGTAAGGTTCTTTACTTTTAACCACATTTACTCACCAAAATTTTATATATCACAAATTGAAGATAAAAGATCAATAAATAAAATATTCAAATTTAAAACAAAAAGAAAGAAGTGGTTTTGGAAATTTACCTGCAAAGTCCAAAGTTTAAGACTTTTTTTTTCTAAAACCAAAGTCCAAAGTTTAAGACTTTTTTTTCTAAAACCAAAGTCCAAAGTTTAAGACTTTTTTTTCTAAAACCAAAGTCCAAAGTTTAAGACATTTTTTTTTCTAAAACCACGTTGATTTTTTTTTAAGTGGAAGATTATTTTATGTTTACAGTAAATATTGGCCGCTGATGACATTTTTTCATTTAATGTTTTCTTTTTTCAATATTTAAAAAAAAAAAATCACTCGATAAAGAAGAATTAAAATACATTAAATCAAAAATTCATGTATTTCTTTAAGAGATTAAAAGAAAAATAGAAATTTGGTCGAGCGATTAAGTTGTAATTGATCAAAATCCATGAATGAAATGTTAGTATTTCGCATATATGGTAGCAAATACTGGTCACTTTGTAGTTGAAATGTCAAAAGAAAAGGGAGATAAGCCTGGATAGCATAAATACAAAGGGAGACAATTATTTTTATCACATTCATGCTTCCGTAGATAACACACTGACAAATCGAACGGCATCCGGATTCTTTAATGGCGGATAAACTATTGTCGAACAGACGGTTTACTATGACTCTTGGTTGAAAAATCCTTTCATTTAAAAAATACATGGAATATAATATATAAATATGAATAAATTCTTATACAGGAAGAATTGAAGCATCCATAGCTTAGTAATTTGGAACAGGTAAGTGATTTTTGGCAGTTATATATATATATATTAGAATCCGTTACTTTTGTTGCTTTTCGTGAAATATTTTTTAAAGAAAACCGATGCTCATTTTATTGAAATAAAAATTAGGGTTTGAAATTACATTTTCATATTGTTATAAGCTTGTAGACATGGATAGTCTATTTAATCAAATGTTTGCTATGGCGACTTGCCCAAAAATTATGATACACCTAGCAATAGACATTTGTTACACAATCCTCAGGAACTGTAGTCAGAAATAGGTCCAGAAGTGAGGCTTGCTGGTCCTGACAATCTGGGAGATGGGTCGGGAACATCACTATCTGTGTCAAGGAATGGGATATAGAAAAATTATGTATGATGCTACTAGCTGTATTGGTGTAATTAGAGAAGCCAAGCCAACAACTACAGTGATGGACATTAATGTCATCAAATACATGTATTTGGGCACTAGTGTCTAGGGAGAGTGCTACATCTATATTGTCACAGACGTGATTGATTAGAGTACAATTTTGGGTCGAAGGAGAACGATAAAGAAAATATAAGCAACTAAATCTATGTTGTAAAATTAGTCTAAAGCACATGAAGGTCTGGTCATTTGATTCTAGTTTAGATTTCCTAATCATGGAGAGAACGTTACGAATATAGACTCCAAATCTGTGCATGTGTCTGTTAGAGTCCTTACAACAAAGTGGAAGATAACCAGACATGTTAAAATGGTTAGAAGGGATGAAGGAGTGCAAATTAGTTTCACTTAACGCTAAGATATCCAGGGAGTTTTCTATGAGAAATGATTCTACCCCGTCTAAGTTAATTTTAAGTCTAAGGATATTTGTAAATACCAGCCTCAAAGGAGGAGGTGAAGCATTGTTTGGGTGTGTGTCTGGTTTGATCGTTATTTTGGATTGAGCTGTCATTTTTATAATTTAAGTTTGAAGTGAGGGATTCTAGGCAAAGTGGATGTGCATTGCCACCATCATGCAACACAAGTAAACCATCAGCCAACTCCTCGTCCACAGGAATGTGGTCTCGAGAATGCCTACCAGAGATGAGTGCAGGGTCCCTTTCCATGTGTGACATGGCACTTCGACCATCCCGATATTATACAACTGATGATAGAGCAGCCGCTCTAAGCACTATCAAAGAGTTAGGGTTCCTGTACTGTTAGTCAGAATACAGCAGCCAGACAAACTGTCCAACTGATACCCCCAAACCTGTCAGACAAGAGTGGTCCAGTTCAATCATATTAGCAGACATAATAAACAAGCACTTCCAAGATGCCCAGTTTTAAGGAGAGGGAATAAGGTTGGTGTGGGAAAACAAGGCCAAGCTGAGCATCTCTAATGAGTCCCTGTGGTCACAGCTCTGCTCCTGGCTAATAGGCAAAGAAGGAGTATGGAAGGCGATAGGCAGAGCCTACTTACTCCTTAAGCAGTTTATGTTTGCAAACCAGTGACTAGGAAGGTTGTCAGGAGGCTTCCGTCCCCCATTTGGTGCCAAGGTCAGTGGCACATGTTTAACATTGGAGTTTTTCTTCTCCTAGATAGATAACCTGTCGAGATCTATGGGTCCATCAGCACCAAGAGGGTTAGTCCCATGCCTGGTTTGAAGGCCATGTATTTCTGCGCTCCACATAGGTTGTTAGGATAAATCGGGTTAGTATCAAAGGCAGTTAGTACCTGCTATAAAGTTACACTCTCAAAGTAGGATTAAGATCGAAAAATGTGGTTATTCACACATTATGAGTGGAAAGGCTTGGGGATGTGTATGAGTAAGGGGTTTAGGTTTAAGGTTAATACCTATTGGAGTTAAATGAGGATTAAATACGGTTTGTGGATTAATAAATACGCTGGAAAAAAGTATAGTATAAGAAGATTCAAAATGAGTTTCAAAGTTCAGATTTTAGCTCTCATGTAGAGACAATCACCAGTACTTTTGCCCATCTAAGGGAAATAAAAATATAGAGTGTCTACCTAATATAATTATATATGTTCAGACTATCGCTAATAAGTATCCATATTATAGATAATCTATGGAGTATAGGTATATATTTTAGATAATGCATGTCTACTGATATAGATAATTATAGATGTTTTGTATCCATTTTTTAATTTCTGCCTTCTAAGGAAGACAAATTCCCTCTCTCATGGGATGTGCAAAGTGTGATGTATATAATTTTTTAGCAGCTTGGGGAAAAGGGCAATTGGTTTTTGTCCAATTGGAACAAAAAAGATGATCTAACCTATAAGCTAACCGTATTAGTTTACATTAGGATATACAAGAGTTAGGGTAGGATTCAGGATTGTAAGGATTTATGTTTGTCATGCAAAACACTCATGCAATAGTCTTGGAAGAAGAGTAACCAACTCTTTTAAATTGATATTTTGGATAGAAACGTTCCAGTTATTTCAGTATCATACATAAGGAACCATATACTTACAGCAAGTATATTTAAGCATTCATTTAGTTAAGGGGTGATAACTTAGACCTTCAATAAGAATAATGAATTTTTAATTAATTTTGGAGATTGAAAGTGCATTTATGAATTACTTAAAAGTTATATCTGATTATGGCTGATAAAATGAGAGCAAGCTAGTTGCATGGATTAAATAAAGAGGTTGATATGTCCTGTATAACGCTAAGCAAGCGTTCAACAAAATATGAGCTATCTGCTCATATGTAAATTATACTTAATTTGCATATCACTACATTTCCCTATAACAGAGTACTTCTTGTACTTCTTCTCATGTCCTCCCGAACATCTTCCTTTATTTCTCTCCTTTTCCTTGGAGATCTGGATCTATCATGTCTTTCCCTATAATCACAGTGTTCCTCCTGCATATTCTGATCTTCCTCTTCTGCCTTGTCCCATTCTACTTCTTCCTCTTCTGATCCATCCTAGGCCCAACTCTTTTCCTGATCTACATTAATGATCTTCCAACTCATATCCTTACATCATTTGTAGACATTTATGCCGACGACACTACCATTTATGGTACCACATCTAAGACAGTAAACGACCAAGTTCTCTCCAATTCTCTCTCCTCTGATCTTGAGCACGTAGTACAATGGGGAAAGGAGTGGCTGGTTACTTTTAATGCATCTAAAACCAAGCTTCTCTCTTTACATCATCAACATTCTAATCCACATTTGTCATCAATTGAAATGAATGGCTCTCGTCTTCAGGAGGCCTCAAGTTTTGACAAGCTTCTGGGCTTGACCATTACTCCTGATCTTAAATGGAACACGTATATTAAATCTGTTGCCAAGGCCGCTGGAAAAATGGTGGGATCTTTCTATCGATCCGGTAGATATCTCACTGCTGATGCTATTCTCTATCTATATAAGAGCCAGGTACGTCCAAGGATGGAATACTGTTGCCACATCTGGGTAGGAGCTGCTAGAAAGGACTTGTCCTGCCTTGATAGAGTTCAAAATAGACTTCGTAGCCTCGTAGGAGATGTCCTTTTCTCCTCCTTGCAACCTCTATCTCACAGAAGAGATGTTGCGAGTTTGTCTCTGATGTATCGTTATTTTCATGGAAAGTGTTCAACTGAGCTTCAATCTATGGTCCCCCCTCGCCAAACTTTCACAAGAAACACTCGTCTAGCTGTAAACACTATCAATAATTTCCCCCACTCTTTATCTGTGCCTAAACCTAAACGTAGATTCCATGAACAAAGCTTCTTTCTTAGAACTGCACGCCTGTGGAATTGTCTTCCGTTTTCCTGCTTTCCGGCTGACTACAATATGGTTGTGTTCAAGCCTAAAGTAAATAAGTTCTTGATGAGCCGTTCCATATAAGTTATCAAATTTACCAAATTTTCATTACTAATGATTACTATATTGACCAATTTCTACTGTACACTCTTTAACCCTCATCCTTGAGTGGCCTCTGGGCCTTGATAATGTGGTGATGCCTTTGTAAAAAAAAAAAAAAAAAAAAAAAACTCGTCCCTCTCTACTTCTTCCTCCGCAGTCTCATTCTGCAGTAACTCTTCTGTTACGTCAATAATGGGCAGCTCTGAAGGCATTTCCTCATCTGGTTGTTTTCCTTGGGATCTTATTTTGTCAACATGAGCTAGAACACTGTTCCCATTTTCTTTATTTAATATTGCAGTATTATGTCCTTTCTGCAATTCTGTTGTCTCTATTTCTGTATTACCACATCTTTTGATTTGTGGCATATGATATAGTTAAAGGGGACCTTAATTATCTGACATTAAGGCAGATGGACTTTCTGGCCTGCTTGCATGCAGAATTGTTCTATAACTTAGTAATAATCTTGGTAGGAAAGTATCGATTTTCTCTTTCTGTTGCACACATGCTTTTATGCCCTTCTTTACCGTCTGGACCATCCTTTCCCCTATCCTGTTATTTTGAGGGTGGTAGGGAGGTCTGCATCCTATTTTTCTTAACCATTCATGCAAATCAGCATCCGCAAATTCTGGCACGTTATCCGTCACAAATATTCTCAGTATCCCATTTCTCAAAAATATTACTCTTAATATTTGTTTTACTGTGGTACTTTTTTATTAGGTACTCTCACCACTTCAGGCCAACCTGAATATGCATCTACTAATATTAATAATAGTCCCATCTCACTGACATAGGCATGATACATGTGTACTCTGCTCCACAGTTTTGCTTCTCGGGGCCACACATGTATTTTCTTTTGCTTAAAATTCCTGAGTTCTGTGCATCTTTTTACATAGTCCTCTACGTCTCTTGAGTACCTCGGCCACCATGCTTCCAATTTTAATCTTCTTTGCGTAGCTGCCACTCCACAATGTACATCATCATGTACACTTTTTATAACCTGTCTCCTCTGTGTTTCTGGGGAACTACCAAGTCTCCATTACATATTACCCCGTTTTCTATAGTCAGTTTATATTTTATTTCTTTGAATGGTCTTTCAGCCATTGAACAATTTCCCCAGCGATTCTCTTTTATTCTCAACACTATTCTGTTTAACACTGGGTCATTTGTAGTTTCAGTAGCCATTTTATCTACAGATATTACATCGGTTTCTACAAGGTGCAGGAATATGTCTTTAAATTCCTTGTCGTTTTTGTCCTTATCCTCTCTATAAAACCTCAATCTAGATAAGGCATCAATGTGCGGTATCGTATTCCCTTTAACATACTCAATGTCAAAGTCGAATGCCACCAGTCTGATCGCTCAACGTAATATTCTGGATGTTGTAACTTTCAGTAGTTCTTTTCTTGGGTTGAAAATAAATTCCAGTGGTCTGTGATCACTTTTCAACAAGAATTTTTTTTCCCATCAAGAACTGTCTTGCTCTGTCCGTTGTCCACACTATGGCTAGTGCCTCCCGTTCTATATTAGAATAAGTGTGTTCAGTCGTTGTTAATCCCCTCGATAAGTACATTATGGGATGACCATCTTGTGACAAAATACCGGATACAGAATGCTCGCTAGCGTCAGTAGTTAGAGTTATGTCCTTCTTAGGGTCTTTTTCGCCAGAATCTGTTTTAAGTTTTCAAAGGCTTTCTGTTGGTGTTCTAATCAAATGAACTCCGCATTTTTTTTTCTTAACTTTGCAAATGGTTCTATCAACTCATTATATTTTGGTACATATTCTCTTTAAAAATTGACCAAATCCAAGAAAGACTCCAACTCTTTTTTATTTTTTGGTGTAGCCACTTTTAGAATTTTCTCTATTAGCGCTTCATCTGGAGAGATCCCTTCCTTTGATATTGAGTAACCCAAAAATGATATTTCATTACTGTTGTTTACACACTTGTTTGTATTTACTGTCATACCAGTGTTTCTTAGCCGGTTCAGTATATTTTCAGTTTTTTCTTAAAATCATCTTCATTTAAATCTCTAACACATATATCGTCTTGATAACAGATGGTATTTTCAATATTTCCTTTTATTTTTTTAATAGCTTTTTGAAAAATTGCACTTTTATTGCCCCTTGTATTTCCCTTTCTTTGGAGGGGACAACTTGTGACCATTCACCGCTAACACCGGGGCCTGCCTTTTTCGTTTTCCATGGGTTGACGACCACAAGGGTTTAGTTGCTACTGCCTTCACCTTCCCCTCCTCGACGTCAGACCTTTGCTGTAAAGTTTTCCTTTATTTCGTTTCCACATTGGGATTTTGATTAATTTCTTACTTTCTATTTCGTTATTCAATTTCGACATATTTTTAAGTATTTACTGCTTTCCTCTTCCACACCAAGCTTCACGCTAATTCTGTTTTATTCTTTTTGTTTTCAGTTTTTACCTTCTTCATTTTTAATAGACCTGTTGATCCAACGACAAAATGTCTTCAGAGTTTTAATTTTGGAGAAGTGTTTATACTTTCCATCTTAAGACTTAAAACACTCTAGACAATGGAGCACGTGGTCTTTACGAGACAGAACACCATTTTTATGTCATACAGCAACCCTTCCCACCTTAACAGGCCTATAGGTGTGTTTATCGTCATCACTTCTTTAAAATTTTCATCTATGGGAATTTGGTGGTAAGCTGATTTTAGGTCTATCTTCGAAAATACTTTCATTCCAGCATGTTTATGTAAAGCTACTTCCACATTCGGAATAGGGTACGAGTCAGCACAAACTTTATTGTTCATCCCTATTTTATAATCTCCACAAATTCTCAAGGCACCGTCTTTTTTTTTTTTTTAATACCACAATGGGTGATGCCCATTTACTTCCTCCTGAAGGGGCAGGTTCTAATAAATCTAATTTTCACAAATTAGCTATTACTAATGGTAATAAATACACTGGTACTTTTCTCGCTTCATAGTGGGGGGGGGGGGGCATTTTCTTTTAATTTCAGGCTAGTTTCATAATTTTTTAATTTTCTTGTTTTTTTTTTCCATTTTTATCTCATTAATCAACTTCCTTGAATTTATTTTTAATACATCATTCCCTAATAGTCCATGCGTTTTTCGGCAGTTTGTAACTATAATGGGTACGATTTCATATTTTTCTTTTAGTTCGACTGAATCTTCAAAATAACCCATAATTGCACCATTAAACTGACATAATTGTACGTTGCTTTTTCTTCACACGTTTTCCCATTTTTCTCCACAAATTTATGGGAATTATGGTTACTTCACTGCCCGTATCTATCTGCATTTCAACAACACAATTGTTGATTTTCATTTTTATTTTTGTATCTCCATTCCTTGATCCAGTATTTTGTATATTATCCTTCTTTACGTGAAAAATTTCATCCTCTATTCTTTCTACATTTTTCGTTTTACATACTTCTTTGAAGTGATTGTTTTTTAAACACTTTGAACATGTTTTTCCAAACGCTGGGCATTTTTCTTTTTTCCTTTTATGAATTTTTCCACAGTAAGAACATTTTTTTCTTTTCGTTTCTACCATATACGTGTCAGCCATTATTTCTTCATAGTTTGTTTTTATTATGTATTAATTCCTGCTGTTGTATAAATTCTAGACACATATTAAAGGACATGTTTGTAAATTGCAACTGTTCAATTAGCTTATTTCTATGTACCGAATTATGCATACCTTCAATTGATATTAGTTAGATTAACTCTTCTTCTGATGTCTGTTCTTCTGTTCCTAGTTTTTGAAATTCACAGTATTTACTCGCACTTCTTAACTGGTGTAAATATTTTACTATCGGTTCATCCACTTCCTGCTTCATTGCCATAAAATTGGTCCTTTCTGCAATCACCAATCTTTTCTTTGGCCTCATGTTTCCCTTGATAACTTGACTTATTTCTTCAAAATGAATCTTGCTTTCTGGGCTGTTGGAAAACTGCCTCTGTGGTACCAGTATTCAAGAATTCTGGCAAAAGAACTGATCCATTAAATTATTGCCCCATTAGCCTCCTCCCACTTTTCGCCAAAATATTTGAGAACATAAGTAACCATGCTCTAGTCCATCACCTTACAGATGCTAAACTTCTGACTGACATCCTAACTGTAATCTCTGAACGTATATACCATTCACTGGACAAAGAGGGGGAGGGTAGAGCGGTAGCTCTAGATATATCTAAGGCTTTTGATAGGGTATGGCATGAGGGTCTCCTCAGGAAAATTAGATCATACGGTATCTCTGGTAGAATACTTAAATCCGTCTTAGATAAGAGAAAAATCCAGGTTGTCCTCAATGATCGTATGTCTAAACAATATGATGTAAATGTGGGAGTGCTTCAAGGGTTTATCCTCTATTGTTCCTAATATTCATAAATGACCTCCCCGACAAAATTGCCTCTGAGATGGGTGCATCATGCTGATGACACCACACTCTATAACAGGCATGACAGGAAAACAAATGAACACATATCTAAAGAAATGTCAGAAACACTAGAGGATGACCTCCAATCTGTAGTGGAATGGGGACAAAAATGGATCTGTAGTGGAATGGGGACAAAAACTTTTTTCCTTCAATAATTACAAGAAACCACCAATAGCAATGGCCAATGACTCTTTATCTGAGAATACATCTTTCAAACTCCTTGGCCTAACGCTCACAGAAAACATGATTTGAAAAATTACATTGAATGCATTGCCAGGGCTGCTGCAAAGAAGGTAGGCTCTCTCTACCATGCTAGAAAACTACTAACACCCGAATATCCTGTACCTCTATAAGGCCACCATTCGCCCATGTATTGCTGTCATATCTGGGCTGATGCATCTGCTACTAGTCTCTTGCTCCTAGACAAGGCTCAAAAGAGAGTTGTCGATCTGATAGGCTCTGAACTGGCATCTAAGCTTCAGCCTCTGTCCCATCGACGAAATAGTGGTGAATGCTCTGACGAACTGCAAGCACTTGTGCCCCCACGATGTAAAAACTCTCGACAAACCCGACAGGCAGGCCACCCCCACACAGTATAGATCTCTAGATGTAAAAAGATCTTTTCTACTCCAGTAGTTTCTTCCCCAGAACCGCTAGACTTTGGAATTCCATTCCAGATCCCTGCTTCCCGAACTGTACTGACGTGCAGAAGTTCAAGTTTAACGTGAACCGACATCTTGCTGCCCAAATCCCTACATAGTACCCCAGTAGTTGTTGCCCCTGATAGTAGCCCCCTACACCAAAGTGGCAATGTGCCTTGTTTGGGGTGAAAAAAAAAGTCATTTCTTCTAGTTCTCGATGGTAAACCTTCATAATTGCTTCACAACCAACGTTAGCCATGAACAAGTTGGTGATTTCATTCACCCCTCCTTGTTTTTTGTTGTCGTTCAACTTTTTCCTTCTTGCATTGGCAGCAAAGCAACGACCAGAGAACATCTTATCGTCGACGCCATTGATATGTCCTGTATAACGCTAAGCAAGCATTCAAAAACCACCTGTTCTAGTTGGTGTCGGTTTATAAATTTGAGGGGCTGTAGGAAGGAATACATAACTGGCTTGGATGAGACAAGTAAGATCATCTATGAAAATTATGTACAAGCATATAACAGAGACCTATTCGAAGAACTTACCACTGAGCTGGGCAAAAAACTGTTGGCATCTCTATCTGCAGCTCTTAAGGAGCGATGGATGGAGACCGTTGCAGATCTGGACATGACCCACAATAGCAAAAATGCATGGAAAACAATAAAGAAGCTAAACAGCGATAATAAACCGGACTGCAGCAGCAGCAGCAGTCTCACCAAACCAAGTTGCTCACCAACTACTTATAAATGGGAAACCACTGCACAGAGAACGAGGTTACGTTAAATAGATAAAAGAGAAGATGGGCGAAGTCCACAAAGAGTCTGATGACATGTTCCCCCCATTTACTGAGGAGGAATTGAAGACTGGAATTAAACATCTCAAGTCTAGAAAGGCATCAGGACTCGATGGTATCTCAACAGAGATGATCCAGAATTTTGGGCCAAGATCTCGTGAATGGATCCTATCACTGTTTAACTCTTGTGCTGCTGGATACAACATTCCCAAGATCTGTCGACGGGCAGAAGTTATAGCTCTTCTTAAACCAGGGAAAGATCCCCAACTACCATCTAGCTATCGCCCTATATCCTTGTTGTGTGTACTATACAAGTTGTATGAACGCCTCATTCTGGCCAGGATATCACCAATAGTTGAAGACCAGCTTACAAACAACCAGTCTGGATTCAGGGAGGGGCGTTCATGTGTTGGTCAGGTTCTGAACTTGACTCAGTACATAGAGGATGGGTATGAAAGAAAAAAAATCACAGGGGTTGTATTTATCAACCTCACAGCAGCCTATGACACCATCAATCACCGAGCACTTCTGCTGAAAGTTGGCCAGACCTTGAAGAACAGAAAAATGGTTTCCATTATAGAATCTCTTCTCCGGAATCGAAAATTCTTTGTCGAAATGGATGGTAGGCAGAGTCGGTGGAGGTCACAGAAGAATGGTCTGCCCCAGGGTTCTGTCTTGGCGCCGACTTTGTTTAACATCTATACAAATGACCTACCAGAATTTACAGACATCCGTAGATGCGGATGACACATGTCTTGCGACACAAGGCAAGAGCTTTGAAGCAATTGAGAAAAGAATCTCCAGTGCCTTAAAAGCCCTAGCCTCCTACTATAAGAAATGGTTCCTCAATCCCAATCCTGGGAAAACAAAAGTTTGTAGTTTCCACCTTAACAACCACATAGCCAACAGGAAGCTGAAGATTCAATGGGAAGGTAAGGAGCTAGTGAATGAACCATATCCAGTCTACCTTGGCATCACACTGGACCGAACTCTCTCCTTCAAGACACACATAAACAAGCTCCGAAAGAAGATCGCGCCTCGAATTAACTTAGTCAACATACTGGCTAACTCGAGTTGGGGAGCAGACCCACACACGCTAAGGACAACATCATTAGCCCTATGTTACTCCACGGCTGAATATGGCGCTGCAGTATGGTCTCGCTCAGCCCATGCTCACCGCATTGACGCAGATCTCCACAAAGCTTGCCGGATCATAACCAGAAACTTAAAAAGCACACCTCTACCAGCCCTATACCGATTAAGTGGCATACCACTACCTAAAGTCCGCCAGGATATAATTGCGAGAGTTGAGCATACTAAACAACTCGAAGACCCCAGACACCCTCTCTATGGCTACTCGGAGGTGGCTAGACGACTTGTGTCCCGGCGAAGCTTTGCTACAGTGGAGGAACTACCAGACACTCCTACATCCTCTTACCGGCTGCAGATGTGGAGAGAGGTAGACCCTCAGTCTACAAATATAGCAATAGCACTGCCAGAGCCCAGTAAAACCTTACCACCTGGCACACACCTGTCCCATTTGGAGTGGGTCACTCTGAATAGGGCAAGGGCAAAAGTTGCAAAAACTGGTGACAACCTCCTCATGTGGGTTACTCTGCAACTGCTGAATGCCCCTGAGGTGTGAGAAATTATAGCAGTAGCAGCGGAGTTATCATTGGTTAATAATTTGTCACGCCACTCGGAAGAGATTGGGCGCAAAATTTGTGTCTGTTTGTTTTTCAGGAGACAGTTTTCGAAAAGACAGCGAACGGAGGAGACGTCACCCTTCCCGCCGCACCATATGGCAGCCTTTGCCTCAAGATATTCCCCACGAGGGGATTTTAAAAAACCCTAAAAAATGGGTTTAATTAATTTTCGGACTTGTTTGTCCAACAAGGCATGAGTGAACCGTTATGATGAAAAATCTAAGTTAAACGTGTTTCAGCGTGCCGATGTTAACGAATCATTCTTAGACGAAAAGTCTAAGTTAAACATTTCTCAACTTGTCGACAGTGACGACTTACGTTGAAACGAGAAGGAGATGGACTTTAACTCTGGATAAACTGTTAACTTTGTAAATCGAACTCTGATACTCCCAAGGGAACTTTTGGATCATAAGATCCTATTATACCCGAGCCAGTTATGTGCAGCTGAAAAAAGTGTAGCATTTTTTTTTGCAACCTCGAGGATTACATTAATGAAGACGTCTGTTCAATTTTAAGGTAATTTTGTTGTTTGCTTATATTTTTTTCATGCACTGCTAGGCGCCCCCAAAAGAGGGCTACATGGAGGGAATGGAAATATTTCTCACAGTGGTGCCCAAGTTCAGACCATCGAGCACATTTTAACATCTTGCCCACTGGGGCCCAACTGCACGGACGAAGACCTCAGTGTTGGTAATGAAACCGCACGCCGATGGTTGAAGAGATGGAGCGACAAGATATGAAGGAATAAATATGAGCTATCTGCTCATATGTAAATTATACTTAATTTGCATATCACTACAGAGGTTATGTTTTAAATTCTGTGAAGATTACTGAGTTTCACATGATACACCTGAAAAACGTTGGTAAAATAACAGTACAGATGAGAGTAGTCCAAATAATCCAAATAAAACAAATTATCAATTATCATCCCAAAAATTCCCAAACATAAGATTTCAATATTTCTTAAAAGGTATGACACTGAATGTGGAGATTAGATGTGTCCTTAATGTGAACACCACATCATTCTCTCAGTTGTTTGTTAGAAATGAACATCAAAGTTGTTTATATAGTGTTCAGTGTTCTGCATAGAGCAGGTAGTAACCAAAATCCGAGATTACATAATAAACACAATTTTCTCTTGTAGACGAGGGGGATTGTTTTTATTAATGATTTGGATACCCAAATATATACACACTATTTAACATCTGTTTTTTTTTGTTTGTTTGTGTTTTTTAATGGCTCTGTGCAAGGCCAGATAATCCTGTTACTATAATATATATATATATATATATATATATATATATATATATATATATATATATGTTTTATTTTTTATTATTACCGTTTTATCTGTTTGGTTACATATATTTCGGATGTTGGACCGTGTTTACGATTTAACAGCCCCGTCAGATCTTACAGAAATGGTTGGTTAGTATTAGGAAGAATTGTTTTTAGAAGGAATACGAGAAAAAAAAAGGGAAAGAAAAAGGAGGGGGGTTTTAATAGGGGGGGGCGTGTAATGACAATATTTCAGTTTTGAAGGTTAAAATATATTAGGTTGTATTTTGTGTGTGGGGGGGTAGCAGATTCAGGTAGGCTTGGGTGGAGATATGTGGATATAGGGAGGATAGGATGGAGAGAGGATGGTAAAGAGAAAAGAGAGGGGGTAATGAGAGGAGGGGGGAAATAGGAGTTTCAATTTTTGGGGTTTAAAATTTTGACTACTTTTTTCCTTGTTCGATAAGGTATATTTATTAGATGAGAGGGAGAGAGATAGATGGGAGGAAAGGGAGAGAGAGAGAGAGAGAGAGAGAGAGGGGAAAGGGTTAGTGTCGTTGTCATGTTTGGCAGTTACAATGTTTCATTTACGGTTTCCGTGATCGCTGTTCATTTCATAGTGGGTTGTTTTTAAGCAGTTAAGAGTTAATACAGACGTTGACGCATGCATAAAAACACATAATACATATACATACATATTACACACCAATATGTAGACATATAGGCACACACATATAAAAACAATGCCCATGTAGACGTACATGGATCTACATGCAGACATATACACACATACACGCAACTCTCATACAAATATATATACTCATATCATTAAACATATCCCTACATCTATCGAAAAAAGACTTACTAATAATTTCTCTAAACTTGAAATATTCAACAAGCATAAAACATTTTATGAAAATGCCCTTAAAGAAAGCGGCCACCCAAACACCACCTTTAACTACATTGAACCCAATCAAGAAAAATAGAGCCAGGAAAATAATTTGGTTCAACCCCGCCCCTTCAATATAATGGTTAAAACGAAACTAGGCAAAAAATTCTTTCAACTAATAAACAACCACTTTCCACCCAATCACACACTACACAAAATGTTTAATAAAAACAGAATTAAACTTAGCTACAGCTGCACTGATAACCTAGAACAAATAATCAAGAAACACAATAGAAAAATACTTAACAAAGATGAGAACACAAATAACACCAGCAGAAATAATTGTAACTGCACCAACAAATCCCAATGCCCACTTAATCAGCAATGCCTACAAACAGAAGTAGTCTATAAAGCCACAATTGCACCTGAAGAAAACCCAAACAACAAAAAATACTACATTGGCCTGGCAGGCACCTTCTTTAAAGATAGGTTACATAAATGCACCTTTACAAACCCCCAACCACCCTAATAAAACCTCACTAACCTCCCAATATCTAGATCTAATCCAAAATAACCTTACACCAACCATTACGTGGGAAATCCTCAAAAAATCTAACGTATGTAAATCTTTAGACTCCCCATGCCTCCTCTACTTGAACGAAAAACTTTTTATATTCAGTTTTAAAGATAGAGACAAATTACTAAATAAAAAACATGAAACCACCATAAATTGCCGGTACTACAAATCCCACTTCCTTAGCAATTATACACCTTTCTGAACCATCCCCTATTCAGCCTCCTCTTTAGAACCGCTGAATAATACACATAATACACCCATCTACCGCAGACACCCAACTACTGTAACATCAACACAACCAAACCACCTTACTCAACTCTCCTCATATCCTATATTACCCTACCCAATTACACATTCATCTACCCATGAATCCTACTACCCCCAGCCCACTTACCAATTATGACTAAAACTCGCCACATTTATATGGATGTACATACGTGGCAACTTGTATAGATATCTGTATATATATATATATATGTATTTTTTGTAGATATGCCAGAAACACTATTATATTTAACGCACCTACTTACTTGTCTATGTGCGTGCATGTATCTTCACATGTATGTGTATGTGCGGGCATGATTGGACCTATGTACGTATTCCTGTCTGTGTTTATGTTTATTTCTCTATATACGCGGGCATGATTATGTGTGATCATGGGTTGTATGTATGCATAGATATATATTTCTATGTCTATGTCTGTGTACACATGTATCTGTATGCATGCATCTGCTGTCCTAGTTTCTATGTATATGCTGTCCTAGTGTATCTATGTATATGCGCATGAGTGGGCGTATATGTACAGATATATAAATATGTGTCTGTATGTATGTGTATGCCTATATCCACAATACACTTCACACTGAAAATAAAGTTAAGCATAGCCACTGCCCAAAGCAACATGTTAGGAGCCCCCCCCCCTTCATGTATATGAACCTAATAGTTAACTTTTAAACCTTTATACCCCATTTAACTCCCCCCTTTTTTCTTCTTTTTTTCCCTAGAAACTATAAAATAATCCCCATCCAATAAGCAAAGCAAATCAATACAGACCCCTAAAAATTAAATCAACAACATGCATTTCGAACATAACTTCAACATGTCCACCTAACCTTGCATTATCTACACTCACTTATCTATTTATCCTTTATCTATTCATTCATTTATCTACCCTAACTTTACTTACTCAGCATAAATATACGCGTCTCTGTGTATATATGCATATATGTCTGTATGTGTATGTATGTTTATATTTTTATGAATATGTATACTTGTATATGCTTATATATATTATATAACCCCCACAGTATTAACTAACTTAACTAAATTAAACCATGTACTCTCTTATTTATTTATTATTATTATTTATTTATCTAAACTTTACTTTATTTACTTGGTATGGATGCATACATGCCGGTATGCGTATGTATATATATGTATGTATGGATATGTATATATTTGTGTATATGTGTATATATATGTGCCTATATAGGTCTGTATATTAATATTTTATAAATATGTATTTTTATGTAATTGTGTATACATGTGCATGAGCCCATGCGTGTGTATGTACTTGTATGTATATGTCTGTATCTACTTCATACTGGAGATCTGTATATCCATGTATATGTATGTGGATGGGTGTGTGTATGTATATATTTATATATGTGTGAGCATGTATTTATATCTATATATATATGCGAGTATATATATGTGTACGAGAGTTGCGTGTATGTGTGTATATGTCTGCATGTAGATCCATGTATGTCTGCATGGACATTGTTTTTATATGTGTGTGCCTATATGTCTACATATTGGTGTGTAATATGTATGTATATGTATTATGCATTTTTATGCATGCGTCAACGTCTGTATTAACTCTTAACTGCTTAAAAACAACCCATTATGAAATGAACAGCGACCACGAAAACTGTAAATGAAACATTGTAACTGCCAAATATGACAGCTACACTAACCCTTTCCCTCTCTCTCTCCCTTTCTTCCCATCTATCTCTCTCACTCTCTCTCTCTCACTCTCATCTAATAAATATACCTTATCGAACAAGAAAAAAAAAGTAGTCAAAAATTTAAAACCCAAAAATTGAAAATCCTACTTCCCCCTCCTCTCATTACCCCCTCTCTTTTCTCTTTACCATCCTCTCTCCATCCTATCCTCCCTATATCCACATATCTCCACCCAAGCCTACCTGAATCTGCTACCCCCTCACACACAAAATACAACCTAATATATTTTAACCTTCAAAACTGAAATATTGTCATTACTCGCCTTCCCCCCTCTATTATCTCCTACCCCCAAACCCCCCTCCTTTTTTTCTCGTATTCCTTCTAAAAACAATTCTTCCTAATACTAACCAACCATTTCTGTAAGGTCTGACGAGGCTGTTAGATCGTAAACACAGTCCAACATTCGAAACATATATAACCAAACAGATAAAACGCTAATAATAAAAAAAAAAAAAACATATTTGCTCTGCAATAGTATTGAGCACTCTCTTCAGGTTTTTACTAATTACCATTTTTACCACATATATATATATATATATATATATATATATATATATATATATATATATATATATATATATTGTTGCAATATTTTGGACTTCTAATGGGGCATGATCCCACACAGTCGGACGATTCTATTTATAAACGATGCTGCTAAGAATTGACGAATCAAATTAATTCACGTTCTGCTACCAACCAATCAGAAACCAGAATTGCTTAATAAATATTAAACATTTTCTGGAGCAATTTCACATGTTCTTTTCCTGGGTTTCGACACGGTAAGAATATTTTGTTCTGTGGAACTGTCTACTACAAACAAGTCACCTCCCAGGACTTTTGTGTAACAGGGAACCATCTGAAACTCAAAATGGCTTACACTTCTAGAGGTTATGGGCCCAGTGTGCGTCTTTATTTCGATGGATCCGAATCAAAATTCGAATTGTGGCAAGTTAAATTTCTAGGATATTTACGAATCCAAAAGCTACACAAAGTATTACAAACACAACCTGAAAACAGAAACGACCCCGACTTAATTGAAAAGAACGCAACTGTCTTTGCGGAATTAATACAGTGTTTAGATGACCGAAGTCTATCACTGGTAATGAGAGAAGCCCTGGACGACGGCTGCAAAGCATTAAACATATTGAGAAAGCATTATTTATCGAAAGGAAACCCCAAAATTATTTCTTTATACACTGAACTGACCTCTATAAAACGAATGGAAGCCGAAACTATTACTGATTATATTATAAGAGCCGAGACAACTGCAAATTCTTTAAAAATGTCTGGTGAAGTTATAAGTGACAGTCTGTTAATTTCCATGGTCTTTAAGGGATTACCAAGTGATTTCAAGCCATTTACCACCGTGATAACCCAGAAAGAAAAACCCATGACTTTTAGCCAATTCAAGGTAGCACTCAGAAGTTACGAAGAAACTGAAAAAATGATCACAGAAAAAAACGAATCCACAAATATCATGAAATTTAAAAATACACACATAAAAACACCAAAATCGAATTATACCCATGCCAGGAATAAAAAACGCAACTAAGAAATATCTAGCCGACATGGCCCCCTACGGTGAAATCAAGTGTATTCGCTCTGACAACGGTACGGAGTTTAACAATAAAGACTTTGAACTTTTATTAATTAACCATCATATCAGGCATGAAACATCAGCTCTTAGATCGCCACACCAAAACGGGACTGCTGAACGTGCGTGGTGGACACTTTTTGAAATGGCAAGATGCCTACTAATTGAATCAAAACTCCCTAAAAACCTCTGGACGTATGCACTTATGGCGGCAGCTTATATACGCAACAGGTGTTTTAACAAAACACTCTCTAAAACTCCATATGAATCTTTCTGCGGTAAAAAAAACAAATTTAAGCAGAATGCATATATTTGGTTCAACTTGCTTCGCATATATAGAGAAAAAGAGTAAATTGAATATTAAAGCCGACAGAGGTATATTTCTTGGATACGATAAAAACAGTCCGGCCAATTTAATATTTTTTCCCGAAAAAAATAAAATAAAAAGAATCCGGTGTGTAAAATTCACAGACACGTTTAATTTTATAGATGAAAACCCGTCATATGAAGAGGATGAAATTATATTACCTCAAATAATTAGAACAAACGAAAACAATAAAAATGATGGAAACGGGAGTGTCCAGGATGATGATGATGATAAAGTCGAAAGATATCCCAAAAGAAATAGAAGACGACCCGATTTTTTTGTGGTCGATTATCAAATCGACTATTGCTATTCAATGGAAAATGCGCCAAAAAGCTTCAACGAAGCAATTAATTCAGAACATTGTGATGAATGGAAAATTACCATGAAAAAAGAAATAGATGCCTTAACCGAAAAAGATACCTATACGGTAGTGCCTCTCCCAAGAGATAAACATGTTATTTCTACCAGATGGGTCTTTACAAAAAAGAGTACAGCATCAGGCGAAGAACAGTACAAAGCAATATTTGTTGCTAAGGGGTGCTCTCAGATTTACGGTAAAGAATACTTTTCTACGTTTTCATCGACCACAAACCTAACGACAATCAGAATTTTACTGCAAGTCGCATCACAATATGACCTAAACATCCATCAAATGGACGTAAAAAAATGCTTATTCGAATGCCCCAATAGACTGTGAAATTTATATTACCCCTCCAGAGGGATTTATAATGAAAAATAAAAATAGCGTGTGGCGACTAACAAGTCATTATATGGTCTAAAGCAGAGTGCTCAGTGTTGGAACACAGTATTTCATGATTATATTATTAAACAACAATTTAGACAATGCACTGTAGACCCCTGTTTATATACCCAACACAAAGACGATAAACTACTGATTTTGGTTTTGGTGGGTCGATGATATTTTAATCGCATCAAATTGTGACATAATGTTAACTGATGTTAAGAACAAATTAAGTAAAAGATTCAAAATGACCGATCTTGGCAAAGTATCCTGGTTTCTGGGGATAGAATTTACTCAAAGCAAAGGACTTGTTACGATGACTCAATCGAGATACATCGACAAAATACTATTAAAATTTGGAATGGGAGAGTGCAAGAAACACTCTACACCGGTCGAAAATGATATGAATAAAAATATACACACAGAATCTGAAATAATAAATGACACACAATATCGCAAAATTATAGGTAGTCTTATATATTTAATGACTGCAACCAGGCCCGACATATTCTATACAGTAACAAAACTGTCACAAAAATTATCACGACCGACAATGAAGGATTTAAACAGAGCTAAACAAGTCCTACGTTATTTAAAAGGAACTAAAGAACAGAAGTTAGTATTTAGAAAATCAAGAAATCCCCTAAAATTAGAAGGTTTTTCGGATTCAGACTGGGCAAACGATGAAGATCGCAAGAGTGTATCTGGATATTGTTTCAGACTCTCAGAAAATGGGCCTATTATTTCATGGAAATCTAAAAAGCAACAGATTGTATCTCTCTCTATGTGTGAAGCAGAATTTATCGCGATCACACACACGACCCAGGAAGCACTCTACCTTAAAAATATCCTGAAGTCTATTTTAGAGCCAGAATTGATTACAAGCCACGTAGTAATTAATTGTGATAATCAAGCCAGTATAGTCTTAGCACAGAACACGATAATCAACCAAAGATCTAAGCATATAGATATAAAATACCATTTCATAAAAAACGAGATAAAAAAGGAATCCATTATTTTGAATTACATATCATCAGAACAAAATATCGCTGATGTATTTACAAAACCGGTGACAAGAATAAAGCTACAACGTTTTTTCTTAAAACTTGTTGGGGAATTCGACTGAATAATTTTTTTTTTCTTTCACTGCCCTGTCTGATTTCTATATATTAAAAAATACAGACCAGCGAAGTTCCACTTATGAGAAGGCTCTTACTTTTTTGCATGAATATCAGCGGAAAACCCTAGGGGTAATGCTCAGAATATATAGATTTCTATATATCTAAAAAAAAAAAAAAAAAAAAAATATAGTCCTGGACAAGACGTTAAACTGTATCCATTTTATTTGTATTAACACTTTAACCTACTAATGCGTAACTAATACTTTTGCTTAAAAAAAAAAAAAAACTCTTTGTAATTTTCCTTTTTGACATTTAAACACAATTAAAAATGGCGTCTTTTTAAATGCTAAAATTCTAAGATCCAAATGATTTCTAATTTTTGATATGTCTAAGTAAATATAAAAATATATATTTATTTTTGAGCAGAACAAACACCAGGGACTTCCCCATTATAAAAAATAGGGAGGATGTTGCAATATTTTGGGCTTATAATGGGGTATATATTTAATTGCCGCCCACATCGGCAATATTTGGCACAAGGCCTGGAAAGTGGGATACCCGCAGGCTCCCCTAAAGGAGGGGCACTCCTGCAATTTTAAAAATTGCCTGAGTAACCCCGTCGGCATTCCCTGGTTGGGGCGCCTCAGGCAGCAAGCAATAAACTTGCCCCACCGGAAAGCCCAGCGGCAAGGCCTGGGAGGTGGACCTCCTAGGTATTACCCAGGCGGTGTACCTCAGTCCAACAGGTGCTGGGCTGGTTCCCGGCCCCTCACCTGTTGGGCTGAGTGTCAAGTGACGAATCCTTGACTTGTACTACCCTGTCTCCATGCAGCCGAGGCCGCTAGGAGACCATCCCCATCAGAAAGGAATTCTAATGGGGTATGATCCCACACAGTTGGACGATTCTATTTATAAACGATGCTGCTAAGAACTGACGAATCAAATTAATTCACGTTCTGCTACCAACCAATCAGAAACCAGAATTGCTTCATAAATATTAAACCTTTTCTGGAGCAATTTCACATATTCTTTTCCCGGGTTTCGACACGGTAAGAATATTTTGTTCTGTGGAACTGTCTACTACAAACAAGTCACCTCCCAGGACTTGTGTGTAACAGCGAACCATCTGAAACTCAAAAGGGCTTACACTTCTACACTTACACACACACACACACTTATATGAAAAATTAAGGCAGCATACTTTATACAAGTAAAGAGATCTATATCTGATCAGATAATTTTCTAACAATAATATTTATATGAACATTTTATTGCAGTTTCATTTATTATAGAAATATATATTATATAGAAAAATATATTTTTGATGTAATCCTTTTCTTTTCTTATTTCAGAACGTTCATTATATTATCAAAGCATCACTTAGCATCCTTCATAACATTGCCAGAAATCCATCAATCAAACATTATTTCAAAGAACAAAAAACTTCCGAAGTAAGTCCTCTCGATTTTTTACTTTACACTTTATGATTCTTATTAATTGAATGCTTGAAATGTTTCTTTTGTTAAATGAAAAAAAAAAATCAATTGATGAATGAATATTTGAATAAGTATTTTTGTGATTACCTGCTTTAGTTGGGGCCCAATCGCACTGGGGGGAAACCACGTGCCTCTCTGCATTTAGTCCACAATACATCGTAGCCTACATTGCACATTGTTTATTTTATAAAATTATTTTTATCATTCAAACACTACCATGCTTGAATATATGGTTAAGTGTTAGTTTTAATCATTTAGAACTGCTTAAAAGCTTCACTTCTCACTCATTTTGCCACCAAATTTCCAACAGTTTTAACATTTGTTCGAACAGGTTTTCCCTTACATATACACACCCACATATGCACAGACATGTACATATACTCACGTTCACACACACGCACACACACATATATGCACACATTCGCGCACAAATACACACACATGCGAAACGTCACTTCCTTTAAAGTGAAAGCCAGACATGCGCAGTCAGAACACTGACCCCAGTATAAAAGTCAACAAAACCTGTCAACTTCCCTTTTGCGTCTGGACTGACCGCATGTTCTAACGTCACTTTCCCTGCTACTGTAATGTGGGGCAAGCGCAAGCACACTTTATACGCTTTCCCTCTCCATGAACTGGATTGACTTTCTCACTCTATCTCTCCTTCGTTTTGCGCATCGACACAGACATGTGCGCGATGTTCTACTGAGCTTAACCCTTTCTTTCTACAGACATCTTGCCACTTCGCGTTTCCCTATTGTATTCCCTTTCCTTCCACACGCGTAGCAGTCAACGGCTGAATGAACACGTGTACACCAAAGATTTTCATTTCTCAACAGAAAATAAACGACATGTTTATTTTATTCCAGCATTTGAGTTCTCTATTTCCTTCATTCAATTCGTTTCATTATTATTTCTTGTAGCGAGTTAGGGTATTTTATATCCTGGTCCGCAACATGAAATGGTGACCCCTTTATTTTACAAATGAAATGAATGAGTGAACGAAACACGCGGTGTAAGCTAAACCCTTCCACACAAATTCACGGCACGCTCGAAAAACAATTCTTCTCTAACAAACAAAAAAAACTTGTCGACCACGAGGAGGAATAATTTCAAACTGCGCACACGACATTGAAATATAAAAATTTCAACACAAAAAATAAAAAAAAAACAAAATGGAACTTCAACAGACGGACTCCAACGAAACCATGGCATTAAATATTCCACCCTTCAACCCGACAAATACAAAAATATGGTTCATCCAACTACAAGCTATATTTGACGCTAAACGGGTAACGTCACAACAAGCAAGTTACTGTTATCTAGTGGAAAAACTGCCGTTGCAGGTGGTAGAGGAAGTCGCGGATTTCCTCGAAAATGTACCAGAGGAAAGACCGTACGACACATTGAAGCAAGCAATCCTGCAACGAACCGGTGTTTCTAACGAAGCCATGCTTCGTAACTTGTTCACACAAATTGAGTTAGGAGACCGTACGCCTTCTCAACTACTTCGCCACATGAAAGCCTTGCTGGGAGACAACAAAATGTCCGATAGCATTATGAAGAGTCTATGGTTGGGTAAATTACCCCCAACTACCAAACAAATCCTCACTCCGATGTCAGAGGAGACGGCAACAGAAAAGCTAGCCGACAGAATTCATGAAAGTTCCCGGAGCCGACAAGTATACGCCCACCAACGGCAACCTGACCGAAACCGAGACAAGGAATTAGCAGAATTAAAGTCGGCGGTTGAGAAGCTTTCGAAGCAGCTAGCCGATGCACTTCAAACGTGTCAACATTCTCACAGAAACCACGACGACACGCGGCGAAATTACAGACAAAAAAGTTCAGGCAGGAACCGATCCACGTCACGACAAAGACAAAATGTGTGTTTCTACCACAACAGATTCGGCATCGACGCGAGAAGATGTACTAAACCCTGCGCGTTCAAAAAACCGGCACAGGGAAACGAACCTTCCAGCCAGTAACGACGACGACTGTAGCTGGAGCACACAAAAAAGGTTGTCTATTTTATATCCGAGATAAAATTCATGGATATAACTTTTTAATAGACACCGGAGCGGAAATCAGCGTCATACCGACACCGCATGGCCATCCAACAGGGACCCAATTTTTCAACTTACAAGCCGCCAACGGTACCAAAATACCCACTTTTGGCAAAAAAACCTTAAATTTGAACCTTGGAATGCGGAGGAATTTTTTATGGAATTTCACCATAGCCAGCGTGACTACTCCAATTTTGGGTGCAGACTATTTAGCCCATTTCAAACCTGTCTGTCGACATGACTCATCACACATTGACCGACAACGAAACAAAGATTTCAGTGAGAGGAACTACCTTGAAATTTTTAACCACTGGAATCAGCACCACCCTACCCGAAGATTTACAAGTCCGTCGGTTACTCCAAAAATTTCCTCAGCTTTCCCAGCCATTTAAAAACACGGACCCCATCAAACACAGCGCTAAGCACTATATTAAGACAACAGGACTGCCCGTCTATTCAACTCCCAAACGTTTGAAACCGGATAAATACAAATTGGCAAAATCCGAGTTTCAAAACCTACTACACATGGGAATAATACGGCCCTTGAAAAGTGCTTGGTCATCACCACTTCACATGGTACAGAAAGCTGACAACACTACATGGTGACTGTGCAGAGATTTTAGATGCTTAAGCGCAAAAAACTGTTCCAGATAGATATCCTATTCCCCATATCCATGACTTCGCCAATGGACTCCAAGGCGCCACAATTTTCTCCAAACTGGACCTCGTTAAGGCATATTTTCAAATTCCAGTCGCGGAAGAAGACATTCATAAAACCGCACTGACCACACCATTTGGCCTTTATGAGTTCCTAAGGATGCCTTTCGGGTTGAGAAACGCCTGTCAAACTTTCCAGCGTTTGATTGACGAAGTTTTCAGAGGTCTGCCGTTCATATTTGCTTATGTGGACGATGTTTTAATCGTCAGCAGAAACCTCGAAGAACACCAGCTACACCTGGAACAAACTTTTGAAAGACTGTCACGTTTCAGTCTTAAACTAAACACTGATAAATGTGTTTTTGGCCACCAGGAAGTTCAATTTCTCGGTCATTTAATTGACAAGGATGGAATCTCCCCTTTGCCTGAAAAAGTAAGTGCTATTTCGAATTTCCCTCTACCGACATCTGTCAGACAAGTACGCCGTTTTGTAGGCATAATTAACTATTACCGACGTTTTTTGCCTAACTGTTCCACGTTACTCGCACCTTTAACGGACTTGTTAAAAAACCGAACCAAAAACCAATAGTTAGTTTTGGAAGGACCTGCACTACAGGTCTTTGAACATTCGAAAACTGCTTTGGAAAACTTCACCAAACTTACATATATCCAAGATAGCGATACAATGGAACTTACGCTTATGACGGACGCATCGGAAATAGCAGTAGGAGTTGTCATTCACCAAATTTCTGACAACAAAATGACCCCTATTTCATTCTTCTCTGCCAAGTTAAACAAAGCGCAGACTAAATATAGTACTTTCTCGAGAGAGTTACTTGCAATTTACCTTGCAATTAAGCACTTTAAACATCTCCTCGAGGGCAGAAAATTTTCCATTTATACGGATCATAAACCTCTAACATTTGCTCTACACACACATGTCGACAAATATGGTCCACGAGAAATTCGACACCTGGACTTTATAGCCCAATATTCTACCGATATACGGTACGTAAAAGGACAGGAAAACGTTGTAGCTGACGCTTTATCTCGCGCAACAATTGCTTCTGTAAATTCCACTCCACTAAGTATGGAATTAATAGCACAAGAGCAATTAACCGATACCACGCTCCCAGCTATAATGGACAAAACTTCACTGAAGCTGAAAGAAATGCCGATACCATTCGGAACAACAACTTTTTATTGCAGTGTTTCACAAAAACACCCTTGCCCTTATATTTCACCCAGCCTCAGACGACAAGTTTTCCAGCACTTCCATAATTTGTCCCACCCAGGAAAACGTGCCACCGTGAAATTAATAGTGGAACGTTTTGTTTGGCCAAATATGAATACGGACATCCATAGTTGGACCAAAACTTGCATTCTTGCCAAAAAAACAAAGTTCACAGGCATACAAAATCACCTTCAGGAACTTTGAGTGTACCAGACGCTAGGTTTACTCATGTGCATATCGACTTGGACCCTTGCCCACTTCAAAAGGACATACCCACATCCTTACTATAGTCGATAGATTCAGCAGATGGCCGACAGCAATACCAGTGAAAGACACATCAGCTGCAACAATAGCCAGAGCGATTTTACAAGATTGGATAGCGATTTTCGGAGTGCCCTCCGTAATCACAACGGACAGGGGCTCACAGTTCCAATCAACTCCTTTCACTGAATTCAACCATTTGTTGGGAACAAAGCACATTAAGACATCTGCCTATCATCCTTGCGCAAACGGTATGGTGGAACGATTGCATAGACAATTAAAAGCATCTTTGGCTATGAACGAAAACAAATCGGACTGGTCAGACAACTTGCCACTCATTCCCTTAGCAATTCGCAACACTGTGAAGGAAGATTTGCAGAGCACACCTGCAGAATTAGTTTTCGGATCAACACTGATTTTACCAGGACAATTCTGCGAAAACAATACAGACATTTCCCCAACGACAACTTTTGTGACGGACTTAAAACACAAAATGTCAAAATTAAAATTTATTCTGGCGAAAAAGCCAGACACGAACATTTTCGTCCCTAGCGATATTTACACATGTAAATACATTTTTATCAGGAACGACGCAGTAAAAAACCCACTATGTCCAAACTATTCCGGACCTTATTTAGTTCTCGACAGGAGTAAAAAGTATTTTACCATATTAAAAAGAGATAAAAAAAGACACTATTGTAATAGACAGACTTAAACCTGCATTCATAGACGAACAATTACACATTTCTCTTACTCCAATACAAGAACATACACACTCAGAAACGGACAAAGAAATTACAAAAAGCAACACACCACAAACAACAACAAAAACTGGTCGAAAAGTTCATTGGCCAAAACATTTCAAACAATGCATAACTTATTAAAAAAAAAAAAAAAAAATATACATAAAAAAACAAAAACGAAATACGTTTCTCTTGTATATATATATATTTTTTCTCCCCAGGAGGGGGGTCTTGTTCGAACATGTTTTCGCTTACATATACACACCCACATGTACGCACGCACATACACGTACATATACTCACGTTCACGTATATACACTCACATTCACACACACACACATGCGCTAACGTACACACATACGCGCACAAGTACACACACATGCGAAACGTCACTTCCTTTAAAGTGAAAGCCAGACATGCGCAGTCAGAACACTGACCCCAGTATAAAAGTCAACAAAACCTGTCAACTTCCCTTTTGCATCTGGACTGGCATTCAACCTGTTTAGTCGACGAACTGACCGCATGTTCTAACGTCACTTTCCCTGCTACTGTAATGTGGGGCAAGCGCAAGCACACTTTATACGCTTTCCCTCTCCATGAACTGGATTGACTTTCTCACTCTATCTCTCCTTCGCTTTGGCCCATCAACACAGACATGTGCGCGACGTTCTACTGACGTTCTACTTTTCTTTCTACAGATATCTTGCCACTTCGCGTTTCCCTATTGTATTCTCTTTCCTTCCACGCGTGTAGCAGTCGACGGCTGAATGAACACGTGTACACCAAAGATTTTCATTTCTCAACAGAAAATAAACGACATGTTTATTTTATTCCAGCATTTGAGTTCTCTATTTCCTTCATTCAATTTGTTTCATTATTTTTTCTTGTAGCGAGTTAGGGTATTTTATATCCTGGTCTTCAACACATTCCATAGGTCATCTTCTCAGCTATATTTTGAAAAAATATTTCAATTTTCGTTCAGTAAAACAAAAGTTATAATTAAATTACTGTGTTCTTAGAAAATGTAAGGAACAGATCAATGTTTTTTTTTTCTTATTGGCTGTTGGTTACCATAGCAACTTCTCCAACATTCAGCCAGAGGAGTTGCTTGTGTTTTAAGCCCTGACTGGTTTTCCGATGAACATTCAGCCAGAGGTACTTCTTGTTTTTCAAGTCCCAAATGGTCCTCTGATGAACAGTCAGCCAGAGGAGCTTCTTGTGTTACAAGCCCTGACTGGTCTTCCAATGAACATTTTAGCCAGTGTAGCTTCTTGTGTTTGAAGCCCCGACTAGTCTTCCGATGAACATTCAGCTATAGGAGCTTCTTGCTTTAAGCCCCTACTGGTTTTTCAATAGACATTCAGCCAGAGGAGCTTCGCGTGTTTCAAGCCCTGATTGGTGTTCTGAAGAACATTCAGTCAGAGGAGCTTCATTGTGTTTCAAGCCCGACTGTTCTGAACATATGAACTCGTGTTTCATGCTTACGCAATCATCAGTGTAAGGTAACAATTCCTGCCAGTTATATATGTATATATATATATATATATATATATATATACATGTTTATATATATATATATATATATATATATATATATATATATATATATATATACATGTTATATATGCATATATATGTATATATATATATACATGTTTTATTTAATTATATGTGCATATATAGTTATATAATAATTATTAATTTAAATTTACACACACTAGTGTTTCATGCTTACACAATCATCAGTGTAGGGTAATAATTCCTGCAGGCAGTATACATATATGTTTTTATCATTTCATTATACATACATATAAATTTATATAATCATTAATAATTTAGATCTACATACACTCGTGTTTCATACATACGCAATTATCAGTGTAGGTAACAATGATTTTGAACACAAAAATGAAAATATTATTACAAAGCAAAGCTTGGAAAAATTATGGATTACCAAAAAAAAAATGCGAGCATAAAAAGTAATATAGTTAAGATTAAACTTAGAAAAGTAAAAGGACTAGTTGTTTAAACTGGAAAAGAAAAAGACAAGATATTTTAGTAAAAAATATAACAAATTTATAACTTAAAATATTGCAGCATTAAGATTTTTTAAAATTCAATTTAACATTATATATAAATTGTTAATGCTGCAATATTTTAAGTTATAAATTTATTATATTTTTTACTAGAATATCTTGTCTTTTTCTTTTCCAGTTTTAACAACTAGTCCTTTTATTAGGTAGGTGCAAAAATAATGTTGTTTTTTGACGTCCAACTTTAAAAGAACATAACTCCTTTCATAATAAACTTTATTCATCGAAATAAGAACCATTAGAATCAACAACAAGTAATTTATCCCAAAAGCATAGAAATTCTGGAAGTGATGAAGTCATTGAAGGCTGATTTGGTACTATCTCGGCTTTCGAAGCATTTTTCGGGCAGGAAGTTATCAAGATGCTTGAAAAAAATGATATTCGGTCAGTGAGAGGTCTGGTGGATATGGCGGATGAAGCAGAGTATCGTAGCTCATTTCGTTCTGCTTCCGTACGGTCAGTTAAGCAACATGCGGATGAGCGTTATCATGGAGGAGAATTGGTCCCTTTATATTGACCAATCTTGGCCACATATGTTGGATATTCTGGTGCATTCCATCAAATTGTCGGCAGTACTTCTCCACTGTAATCATTTCGCTCAGATTCAAGAAGCTGTGATGGATGAAACTGGCACAAACCACCAAACAGTCACCACAGCCTTTTTTTGGTGCAATTTGGGCTTCAGGAACTGTTGTGGAGCTTTTCTAGCATCCAACCACTGTGCCAAACATCGCCGGTTGTTGTAGAGGATCCACTCCTCATCACACGTCACAATCCACTCGAGAAATAGGTCGTTTTTGTTGCACAGAAGGAGCATAGAAGACACCTCAAAACGACTATTATTTTTAATATCATTAAGTTCATGTGGCACCCATTTATCCAACATTTTTTACTTCCCTATTTGCTATAAATGGTGAAAGACTGTTGAGTGGTCGACTTCGAGTACAACAGCAACTTCTTGTGTGGTTTTGCGAGGATCGGCTTCAATTAAGGCTTTCAAATGTTCGTTAATTAAGGCTTTCAAATTCAATTAAGGCTTTCAAATGTTTGGCCGCTATAGTCTCCATCTTCAAGGCTCTCATCACCACTGTGAAATTTCTTGAACCACCATTGTGCTACATGTTTGTTAGTGGTTCTTGGGCCAAATGCATCATTGATATCACAAGCTGTCTCGGCAGCTTTTCGGCCTAGTTTGAACTGAAACAAGAAAATCGTGCAGATTTGAATTTTGTCAATGTTGTTGAAAAGCCTGCCAAAAAATGAATGAAGGGATTGAGAACAGTAATGAATAACACGATAGATAGAGTGAAAAACGTACTTCAAATGATATATAACTATAATATATATGGGTATATATATCAATGAATTAATTCAAAGATCATATATAAAAGTAACATACGTGAGAAAACGATATTGTTTTTGCACCAACCTAATACTTTTCTAAGTTTAATCTTAACCATTGCTCGCATTTTTCTATGTAATTTATAATGGCTTAAAGTTAAAATGCAAAAGTCAAATATCATGGTTCAATTATGCTTTAAACAGAAACACTTATTCTGCTATATCCAAGAAACCTGCTGTTGGTTTTATTTGTCTGGCCTCACTATTTGTGCGGTGATAATGGCTTGAATTAAAGTTTAAAATGAAAAAGTCAAGTATCATGGTTCAATTGTGCTTTATACAAAAACATTAATTTAGAACATGCTCCTGTCATATTAATGAACCTACTGTTGATTTTATATGCCGGACCTTTCTGCTTGTGTGGTAATAAAACTTCTCAAATGCACTTGTGATGTTAGGCCGTGTAAAGTGCTTATTTTGGTCAAAATCGCCTGTTTCTTCTTTCATCAGATTATTTCGATTATCAATAGTTATCAAAGTCATTCTGATGCAACACTATCTAAGAACACTGCCAGGCACATAAAAATTTGGTCCAGGAATAGGAATGGAGAATGAACACGCACAGACAAAATTCCTTTTATATAATAGTAGAGATTTAGCAGTGCATATTACTTGGCATTTTGCCATCAAAATTTAATTCTACATCAAATTTTCTAATTTGATTGATAAATAACTATCAATGTTGTGTGTGAGAAAACATGGAACTTCTTTATAACTTTTACTTGCAATCCTTAATGGCCCAAAGTTGTGAAAGAACTTATAGCAAGAGTGTTTCCTTGTTTGTTACCCACAGTATCACCAACTCCAATTGAAGGCTTTGAAACAGCAATTATCCTGCCTGGCAGCATAAGTTTCTTTAGACAATAACTTGTACCATATAATAAACTCTTTTGTAAGATTTCAATGTGCATATCAGAGTTGAATATTGTAACACTATAAAACCAATTTCAATACATTTATAAATATGTAAATGAAGATAGTGACTAAGCTGTCTTTATAATTGAAAATAATGTTCATGATGAAGTTAAGAGATATGAAACTGGAACTATCTGTCTTTTATTCTTAGTGTCATATAATGAATGGAAATAACAGTATAAAAATGTGTACGTGCAAAAAAATCTGCAACTCTATCTGCTGCAATACGTTCAGTAAATAGGCGGATGATATACATGTATGTGGAAGTTAATTATTCTCCAAATGCATTCATTGGTTCATATGTAAAAGCCAGTTTTTTAGTGAGAGTATGTGTATTCAAGAGCATTTATGTACATGCGTTCATTTAACAGTGTGTATGTATATGTTTGCATTGTGATTAGTATTCTATGAGTATCTTGTTGCACTAGGGACCAGAAGTAACTTTTACCAACATACCCACAGCACCAGGCAGGGATTTTGTGGAACAAAGAGAAAGAATATGCTGAAATTCATGTTTACATGAAAGAAACTGCTGATTGGAGAATTTGTTCAATCTAGAGTCGATACATCAATACAATATTAACTGCCTCTTCCAACAGACCCATTAACTTGCTGGGTTTTTTTTTGTTTTGTCTTGTTTTTTTTTTTGTTTTTTTTAAGAAAATACACCGAATAACTTGACCATGAAGAGATCACAAAGGTTGAAGGATAAACCCCATGTTGATCTGTGTTGTTCATAGGGAGAGAGGTGATATGAATGAACAATGAAACTATAAATTGATCAATGTTTTTCATATTTTTATTACTTGAAAATTTTTACAGGTTTGGGATTTTATTATCTGTGTTTTAAATTGAAGTTTTATTTTGTATTGTCTATTTCTGTATTGTTTCAATTCAATTTAAATCATTATATTGTTTAATGAAAGTATCATAAATGTAATGTCAATCTTTCATATTTGTAGCAGTCAGTGGTCAAAATGTCAGATGTAAAATTCGTATATTGATACATAGACAATTAGCATATCACTACACGTTTGCAGTCTTTCTTAATATCTGCCCAAAGCAAAAAAGTTCTAGTTGAAACATCAAGAGGATAGCCATAACTCACCTTTCACCATAACTTCAGATAGAAAGGCGAATTAAAAGATCTGCACTAAATTTCCATCCTACTATGATGATGTTAGTCCATTGCTTGCAAAGATGACCATAATCATGTGATTGTTCTCTGGGTCCAAAGATGGGTTGTTAGACCTATTCAAGCTCTGAAGTATTTCCTGCATGTTGGACACCGGTGTGATAATTTTATATCAGAGATATTGGTTGCTCTGTCTCTTCCAATGTCACGTTTTCTCTTGCTTTCTTTATTGCATGTGGATTCAGCAAGTGTAGCTCTTTTGTGAGTTGCATTTGTCTTGGGTTAGTTTTTCCCATGAGTTAGAAAAACATTTTGAGGGAGACCTTCAGATTGTCCTTGAACCGTTTCCGGTGTCCTTCTGTGGGTCTTTTTCTTTTGGACAGTTCACCATAAAGGAGCTGTATTGGGAGCCTTGAATCAGGCATGCAGCATATATGACTTGTCCAATGCACTTGGTACTGCTGTAACATGGTATGTACTGATGGAAGGTTTGACCAGGCTAGAACCTATGTGTCTGGTATCTTGTCTTGCCACTTGATTTTTAACAATCTAATGAATCAGGTTATATGGAAATGGTTCAGTACTATAATACATGTTTACCAAGCCAACGTGTTTGTATTCCTGTATTCTTATATTCCTGTTAAATAAAACTTCATTTATATTCTTGTGGATATGTTAGTATTCTATATTTAACTCTCTATTCAAGTCAAACACATAGAGGCAGAGCAACGGGATGGCTATCTTCAATCTCAACATTCAAAATATACTAACCACTCTACAAGTTCATGCATTTGTTTATTTTCTCTCGGCTCTAACTTTTTAAATTTTTTTCAGGTGATCCAACCATTCATATCCTCAAAAGATGAGATGTTCAAAGTTTTATCAATGATGACAATGGCATATATTGTTGAAGAGGATGATAATGCAACCCTTATTGATGAAACAGGTAAATAATGATTAATTTAGTAGATAATGTATATGTTTAATATTGTTACTATTAGTACTATACATATGTTAATTTAATTCAAATGAAATCGGTATTGACAACTACAGAAAACAATGTGATCAGAACAAACAAAAACAAATAAGACAGACCCCAGGAAAACAGTAAATGATGTATCTGTTGACAAAGAGACAAAATTAAATGGATGCTGCAAATATAAAACTATCAAAGTTGCGACCTCACTTCTTAGGCCGTGTCAGATAGCTATAAAGTTCTTTGAAACCACATGGGTCACCAAGACTCAAAGTTCACAAATCGGACAATTCTGATCAATACACTTTCCACTGTCTAGTGATTCTAGTGTGCGTCTCTGCTGTACAGAAGAGTTGATTAACCACATGCTGTGAATCTTTTGTTGTTTAATCAAGTCTCTTCTAGATTGGTTTCCGGTTTCCTATGCTGTTGCTGTGTAAAGAAACTTTTGTCATTCCAGTAGAAAGTTTTTAAAAAAATCAATGCTGGAATAGTTTATACAAATAAGTGTATATTCTGTGAAGTATTAACAAAATTATACAGAGTTGTTGATCAAAACAAAAAAAGCTAAATAGTAAAAAAAAACATGTTCATGTGTATCTTCATTTTCTTTCTATTTCTTAACGTGCTGGTTAGGCACTCATTGTAGTAGTAATTCTCTGTCTATATTAGAGGTAGTCAACATTCTCTCTCACTTTGGCAGTTATTCAAACAGGGATCTTGCTATTGAGTTTTGGGCTATTAGCTTCACCACACCAAAATTCGTTCTCACTTAAAACTCTTTCTCAGCAATTCCTGGCTCATGGTTTTCATAAGAATAGCCAGTCAATTTATTCCCCCTTTCAGACCTGTTTCGCTTGACATTCTGCGACTGTTCTGAGAGGAGTCACAAGTGTGTGTGTGTGTGTGTGGTGGTGGGGGGTCTCGCATCGATTCTCTGAACTTCTTGCTAACTTGAACCCTTCCATCTCTTTTTCTCTCTGATTTTGAAAATTGCTAGTACAGTTCTTTTTATACTGAGGTCTTCTTCTTCTTCTTGCTCGTCCGTCGAAATCGACGATGACCAAGGTATCAATCAATTCGGCGTCAGGGGTTTGTGGGTCCTGAGATGGCTGATGAGGCCAATCCGTGCTCGGCAGACTCTTCCACACTCTGGACACGTGAAGGCGGTATCGGTAGGCTGTGAACCGGCAGCTCTCTCCTTCCTCCTCTTGCGCTTCTGTTGGTCGTGTGTCATGCGTTGATTCTCTGCCCTGTCGGCTCCTAGGCTGATGACGCAACGCCAGGCCGAACATTTAGCAGCGCGACTCTCCCAAGACTGGGGGCTGATGTCAAAGTCTTTTAGGGACGTTCTCAGACAGTCTTTATATCGTTTCTTTTGGCCCCCTGCATTCCGCTTTCCCTGGCTGAGTTCCCCATAGAAAAGTTGTTTGGGGATTCGGCTGTCGTGCATGCGATAGACATGGCCTGCCCACCGGAGCTGGGTTTTGCGGATTATGGTGGTGATGGTATGGAGCCCCGCGCGCTTCAAGACTTCTGTGTCAGGAATTCTGTCTTGGCAGCGGATGTTGAGAAGATTACGGAGGCATCTGAGGTGGAAGCCATTCAACTGTTTTTCATGTCTTTTATATGGCGTCCAAGTTTCGCAGGCGTAGAGTAGGGTTGTCAGGACGACCGCTCGGTATACTTTCAGTTTGGTTGCGAGTGTAATGCCTCTCCTCTTCCACACATTGTCTCTAAGTCTTCCAAATGCACTGCTCGCTGTGGAGATCCTATGGTTAACCTCAATGTCAATGTTGGCGGTGCGGGAGAGGGTGCTGCCAAGGTAGGTGAATTGCTCCACAGCATGGATCTTCTGTCCTTTGACAGTGATGCCGGGTTCATGGTATGCATCTCCTGGGGTGGGTTGGTACATAACTTCTGTCTTCTTTGTACTGATGGTGAGACCAAAGTTGTCACAACTGGTGGAAAATCCGTCCATTTGACGTTGCATCTCTATCTCATTTGGGGCATTAAGGGCACAGTCATCGGCAAAGAGAAGGTCTCTGATGATGGTTTCCCTCACTTTCGTGACTGCCTGCATTCGCCTGATGTTAAACAATTCCCCGTCACATCTGTACTTGATGACAATGCCAGAGTGACTGTCTTTGAAAGCGTCCTGGAGCATGGCAGAGAAAACCATGCTGAAGAGCGTTGGGGCTAAGACACAGCCCTGCTTGACCCCATTGGTCACAGGGAAGAGTTCTGAGGGGTCACCGTCATCCAGGACACGAGCGGTCATGCCCTCATGGAACTGCCTGACAATGGCGATGAACCTGTCTGGACAACCAAATTTTTTCATGATCCGCCAGAGGCCATTTCGGCAAACAGTGTCGAAGGCCTTGGTCAGGTCGACGAACGTGGTGTAGAGGCCCCGGTGCTGCTCGACACACTTCTCCTGCAGTTGGCGCGCAGCAAAGATCATATCAGTCGGCGCGCGGCGCGCTCGAAAGCCACACTGGCTCTCGGGAAGAAGACCATCTTCAAGGTGCACCAGCAGGCGGTTGAGAAGGATGCGGGCCAGGATTTTCCCGGCGATGGAAAGAAGGGATATCCCGCGGTGGTTGTCACATGATTGACGATTTCCCTTGCGTTTGTAAATGTGAACGATAGTAGCATCACGAAAATCTTGGGGTAATTCTTCACTCTCCCACATAGATTGGAAGAGTTCTGTTAGTCTTAAAAGCAGTGTAGGTCCACCAGCTTTGTATACTTTTGCTGGAATTGAGTCGGGGCCGGGGGCCTTCCCAGAGGAAAGTTGCTTGATGGCTTTGCTTACTTCCTCTGACGAGGGTGGGATGTCGAGCTCCTCGTTGATAGGCTCCTGGCGTAGTCGATCAATGGCTTCATCGTTGATGGAAGATGGTCGGTTTAGCACACTGTTAAAGTGCTCCGCCCATCTATCAAGGATCTGCTTTTTGTCATTCAAGACAGTTGTTCCATCGGAGCTAAGCAGGGGGGAGGAGCTAGAGGACTGGGGACCGTAGACAGCCCTCAGCGCATCGTAAAACTTCCTCATATCCTGGCTATTGGCATGCTCCTGGATCTCATCTGCTTTGGCGCTGAGCCAGGCGGAGTCTGACCTGCACCTTGCTGCGGATGTTGATGAAGGCAGCTTTCTTTGCAAAACACTTGGGGTCACTCTGATGTGCACGGAGAAGTTGGCGTTTCTCCTCCAGGAGGGGCTGAATCTCAGAGTCATTTTCATCAAACCAGTCCTGGTGCTTCTTTTGCTTGGGTCCAATGATTTCGAGAGCGATGGAGTAGGTGGAGTCTCTGAGGTGTGCCCACTGATCTTCGATAGTGTCCGAGATGGTGAGGGGGACAGATAGCTTGTCGTTGATTGCTTCCTGTAGCTCATGGATGACATCTGGACTTTTAAGTTTTTCCAGGTCAAGGCGCTTTGTGACTTTCTGGCCCTGAGGCCGCCTCTTGGGTTGGATGTAGAGGCACATTTTGGATATGATCAGGCGGTGGTCTGTCCAACAGTCGGCACCACACACAGCCTTGGTCAATCTTACGTCTCTCCTGTCCCTTGCCCTGATGATGACGTAGTCAATCAGATGCCAGTGGTGGGAGCGTGGGTGCATCCACGACGTCTTGTTACGGGTGGGTAGGCGGAACATGGTGTTGGTGATGGAAAGGTCGTGTGCAGCGCAAAGGCTGAGCAGCCGTAGGCCGTTGCTATTGCACTTGCCCACTCCATGGTGGCCAAGGACCCGGTCCCAAGTGGAATGGTCCATGCCAACGCGGGCATTGAAGTCGCCGAGGACGATGAGCTTCTCTCTCTGCGGAGCAGCGGAGATGAGTCTTTCCAGATCTTCATAGAACTGGTCCTTGGTATCTTTGGGGTTAGTCATGGTTGGTGCGTAGGCGCTGATCAGTGTGGCGGTTCTTGTCTTGTTGAGCGGGAGTTGCATCTTCATCAGCCGGTCATTGATGCCGTCCGGGATGCTAACCAGCTTCCTCACGTGCTCAGTCTTGATGGCGAAGCCCACGCCAGCCTCTCTGCGCTCCTCGCTGCTGCGTCCACTCCAAAAAAAGGTGTAGCCGCCACCTGACTCTGTCAGTTGACCCTTGTCTGAGAGGCGAGTCTCACTGAGGGCTGCAATGTCTACCTTATAACGGGCAAGCTCCCTTGCTACGAGAGCAGTTCTCTCAGGTCGGTCAGCTCTGGTGTTGTCGAGCAAAGTACGGACATTCCATGATGCTAAGGTAAGCACCAACCCTTTCTTTCTCATGTCTCCGCTGTGAGGGAAACCCCGCCAGCCGCGGTATGCTGGCCAGGGGTGATGGTGAAGCAGCTATGTTTAGGGCTCCTTTTATCGCCCCGTCCTCATGCCATGGAGGCCAGCAGAGTGATCCTGAAAAGGACTGCTCGGTCGGCCAGCCAGTTGCCTGCACCCCCTCGCTGCTTCGGTCGAGTGGAGTACGACCAGTTTCTGGGCCGCCTGTGTGCAAGTTTGCAGCTACAGCTCCCAGTGATTTCCACACCTGCTGCTTTGCCGCTCGCCCATCGCCACAGGGCTTGGTGTTGACGCAATGTTTGACACCCTGACTTGCGCTGGATTTGGATTATAGTGAGGGGGACTTGCGCTGCATCGGCCTCACTCTCTCGTCCTGGCCCGCCCAATTCCAACGGCAAGACATAGTCGAGACGGCTGGGGACGAACAAGGGTGCAGGAGCTGCCGGAGGGAGGCAAGTATGCCATCCAACCGCCTAAGGGGCTCCACTCCTTCGTTTCTGTCGGGGTTGCTCCCCTAGCCTTATCCATTTCCATGGCTCTCACAAGGCAGTGAGGCCATTTGACCCATGGCTGGGATAGGGATTGGTAATGTGTCAGGGCATGTCCACACGTCGGTGGGCCGTAGCACAGTCCCTCTGGGACTCCCTACTGTTCCGAGATCCTCTACTGATTCAGCCTAGAGTCGCATGACAGCCAGTTACCGTGTGTGACCACGAGGAGGCACAGCAGAGGTCTTGATGATGGAGAGGCTGTATACTGACAGGAGAAGACTTACGCACTCGGCTTCTTGTTTCGCGCAAGGCTAGCCAGTGGTGGTTGCTGAGAGCGAGATGGTGCGTAAGCCAAGACGCTACCTTATAGCTAACACACTTGCGCATCACATCACCCTGTGTGCATTGCACACACACACACTATACTGAGGTAGATGTATGGGAACAGACGATTGCATCCATCCTCAATAACAAATAAGAATTACATCACATCCTCATATTTCATAACCATTGGTTAATCCCAATCAACTGGTTTTTAGCTTCACTGTGAAATTTTTCAATTCTCATGGTAAGAATGAGATAAGAGTCAACACAGTTCATTCCATAAGGCCAGTCCGGATATCAAGATGTCAACACTATAATTTTTAATAATAACTCGTTGCACCTGGTCTGATATTCAAGCAAAGATAAAACAATTATCTCACCATTCATCCATAACATCTTTATTGTACATAACAAAAATTAAAGGAAAATGAAAAATAAAGCCTGTTGACTTAGAATAATGCCATATACTCAATTCCTGATCGATTAGGGTTGTTCCAGTGTTATTTTTCGCTTTACTTGTAACTTCTTGGTCTGCCTTGACATAAGCTAGCTAATCATGTCACACAATTTAGCCCAAAGGAATGCAAAAAAAAAAACAAAATAGATATGACTGCATAGCAGGTCACTGGGAAATATGCAGTACAGTATTTGAAATTGAAAAGCATATAAAATCATTTAGGACATAAAAGTACAAATGTCCTTGGTCTGTTGGAACATATTGTAACCTAAGCAATATTCCTCTCCATAATTGTATAGCTGATACCATAGCTCTCTTTAACTTGGAAGGTGTTTTTCCCAGTTCGATATGTAGGTATGTAGTGTATTTATTACATTATTATATACATTTATCCTTATACAAATGCAAGAGAAGTACCTTGGTAAAAAGAAAAACCTGTATTTTGTCTTTATTGATCTGGAAAAAGCTTTTGACAGAGTGCGAAAGGAAATTGTCTAGTGGGCTTTGCATACACTATGGAAAAACAAGTGGTTGGTGGTTAGGGTTATTCTAGCAATATACAGAATGTATAGAAATGTACAGTCATGTTAAAATTAACAGCACATTTAGTGACAGCTTTAATGGTAATGTGAGAGAACTTTGTCCATTGCTTTTCATTTGCATCTTAGAAGCATTCTCAAGAGAGTTCTGTATGAGTTGTTTAAAAGAAATTTTATGTGCTGATGCTTTAATACTTGTGTGATACGATGGATGACCTACTTCATAATTCATGGTGACTTGGAGGAATGCCATGGAGGAATGCCATGGAGAGTAAAGATCTGAAAGGCTATATTACTATGGTCGAAGTGATGATCAGTGAAGTGTTGGGGAGTACCTCAAAGGGGAAAGTTCCCCTACAAAGTTTGTGGAAAAGGATTCGGGTGCAATTACATCTTTTTATGGTACCTGTAAGCATTGGGTACACAAGAAGTGCAGTGGAATTACTGGTAAGTTGAGAGAGGATAAGTAAGTTGAATAATTTGCAATGAATTACGATAAAATGTTAGGCTAAACATTATCCTTCTTGGATCCTAGTAGTTTATACCTTCCTCCTCATTGTTTTTTTTCTTGGTTTTTCTTTTAAACTTCACTTTGTTATTAATCATTCACTACTTTTATTTTATTTTGATATAAAAGATGTGCTAGCAAGCAAAATTTTGTTATTTCTTTCAATTCGTTCACCATTGTAAACTAATTAAGCAATGATGCTTGTAGTTTTACTATATAATTTAATACATATAAAAATCACAGAAATACTTTGGAAGAATAAGAAACTTGATATTTTTTCTGATTATTTAAATAGAAAGTACATACTATTAATAGTACTACCATAAGATCTGTAATTATTTCTTTAATTTTTGATCTTGCAAAATATTGCATTATATATTTACATAAATGTGTGTTAATCATTTTGTAAATATACTATAAGTTGTCAATATGGAAATTAGCTAAAATATTGTTGTAAATACTATAAATTTTTTTAAAAATGGCTTCTCATCTGTTAGTAGCTTTTACCAGCTATTTTACATAATGATTACAAAAATGTCCACTATTTTGTTATTTCAAGATTGTTATATCAATTAATTATAAATCTATATATAATCTGCACAGGTAGCATCCCGTGTATGTTGCAATGGTTAGACAAAGCTCTAGACAGCAATAAAAGAAGATACAAAGGATTTACACCTCATGAATTTGTACAAGGATTAGAAAAATTGGCTGTAATTGACTCTAACAAACTCAAGGTAAGCATTTAATTAGTGTTTCATATTGCTAATAAAATGATCCATAAACTTGAAATATTTTAATTTTTGAATGACAGAAAAGAAAGCTTTTCCATTTTAATGTTCTTTTCAAATGCTGTTTAGTTGAAGATAGGATAATTATATAATGAAAGAATGACAACTTGTATACAAAAGACAATTAAAAATTAAGAGTTTGAGAGCTCAGTGTGTCTCAAGATGATGCTAAGTAAAGAGAGGTATTTTGTCCATAATGAGAATTTCAGTATCTAGGGTTATAATCAGGATTCGGTTCTGGGGTTTGGCAAGGAGTGAGTCACTCTCTCGACAACAGCACATTTCTGCCCTCTTCTTTTCCAATCGACCACACCTGGCCTCTCGCCACCAATGTCACACCGTACAATCCGAACGTCAGCAATACAAAATTCTTTTCAAGAGATGTTCACGACTCTTTTCTCTCTGCTGCTCCAGGGAATTTTTCCCTGCTTTTATATCTTCCTCTCTAGAAAAAAAAAGAAGAGACAGGAAAAAAAAATAGCTTCTCCCATTATGCTCTGCCTTCCCAAGATGCCCTTCGCGTATACAAATGCGCTGGCCATCCTTTCCTTCTTCTTTCCCAAAGAGCGATGCAGATACGCCTGGTACGTTTCTTTTTTTTTTTTTTGTTTTCTAACCATATACCTCCCCACCTGATCTTTGAGATCAATAAGACACTTCATAATCCTTCATCCAAGCAGACCTCCTCCTCTCACGTTGAGGCCTCCGGGGGACAACTTCTTGGGGGTTGACATTTTCAGGTTCACTATAGACATTTTCGTCCAGTTGTAAAGAACCACAATGTGGGGTTAAGTCGAATTGGGGTGCATCGTTAGCTTCTTGGTGGATATTGACTTCCTCCTCTTCACTGCCATCACTGCGCACCGGCAGGGTTACACGATGCAGGTCTAGGATATGCCGGGGAACGCCATTCACCATTACGTTGTTCTTTGACTGCATTCCCGTTACGACCCCCCTCCCCCATCGAGTGGTACATTTTGCATTGGGGGCTTTACCCACACCTCCTCGCCCACTTTAATGGTAGCTTCTTCACCCTCAATTCCTACCGTTTTGTTGCACGGATGCCGCCACTTATATGCAAAGATGGCTCTATGAGGCATAGTTGTCTCATCTTGTCTGGTTTTCGGTGAGATGTTGTACCAAAACACTGCCTCCATGGGTGAAATGTTACTTTTTTCTACAGCAGCCTTGATGGTGCGATGATTCCTCTCCACTATCCCATTGCAACTCGGCCGATACGCTGCCCTAAAAAATTGCCTTACTCCCCACTTATCACACACCTCTTTAAAGGCTTCTGATCGGAAAGCGGGGCCATTGTCCATTAACAGTTCCTCAACCGGCCCTCTTTTCAAAAATATTTCTTCGATGACCCCTCCGATCACCCATGCAGCTTCTGCCCTGATCTCTCTCCATATGGCAAACTTCCCCGGTCCACAGTCGACCATCAACAGATACAGCTTATGGCGATAATGGGTCACATCAATGGCCAATTGCTTCCAGTCCTCTGCAATGTGTAACTCTCCTGCTTCATGTCTGGATAGTCCGGGATCTATCGATTGGCATTCCTGACAGTGCTCCACTACCTCCCTGACCTCCTTCTCGGTGGTTTCCGGGTAAACCTCTCTTGCCAGGAATAACGTCTGTTCTCGACCAAAGTGGTGCATTTCATGTAACTTTTTAACTTCCTCTCCTGCACAGCATACTGAGGAAACCTCCTTTCTCTCTTGCAGCCAGGCCTTCTTTACCCGTGTCATCGAATCCGCCTTGTTCTTTTCTGATGGGATCAGCACTACAGATACCTTCAACTGGAATTCCGCTATCAAATCTGCAAGTGCTCCAAGCCTGCGCTTGATCAGCATTTCTGCAGCACCTCTGGTCCTAACTCTCTTATCGCCAGTCACTGCTGACCTGATCCATGAAACTACCGTTGCTGAATCAGATTTGATTTCAATCGTTTTCAATCCCCATTTCAGGGCCAGATTGATTCCTTTAATAGCGGCCTCCAGTTCGGCTATGTTGATATGGGAATAGTCGTTTTTCTTCCTTAACCACGCCGCATCTTCCACAGTTACGCCTCCCATCTCTAATATGATGCCCAATGCCAGATTGCTGGCATCACACCAAATCACCCCCGCATCTCCGCCGCTGACGTACCATTCCCCCTTTACTGGGTCTTCTTTCGTCACTCTCGCGATGATTTCTTGTAGCATGTTCGTGACCTCCTTCGTCACACGGCCCTTCCAGCCATCAGTTTGTCGTTTAATAAAGCTGCATGCTATCCTGAGCCAGCCGGCGATTGGATAGTGTCCTACCAGTCTCCCGCAGACCGAGAAGAGTTCTCGTTTTGTCAGGTCGGTTCCGATTTCAGGTATTGCATTCCCTCGTCTAAAGACAAGGCTCCCTTTGCCATCTCGGCATAGTTTTAACCTCAACGCCACTCCTCCATCCAGGGACTCCGCCGGTTTTGCAGTCAACCCATACCTCACGACATGGCCTCTCACTTTCTCTGCTGTCACCTCTGCTTCCTCCACGAGAATGTCGTCAATGTACGAACTAGTGGCCTTGTCCACTGTACAGTCTTTACTCAGCACCGTCTTCAGCAGGGTAGTCATAATTTTGGGGGCTGAGCTCAGCCCAAAGCCTAACCTCGTCAGGCAATACAACTTCCCCTTGTACCGGACCAATTGATGTTTCCAGAGTTTTTCATCTACATGGATCTGGAGATAAGCCGACTTCAGGTCGAGAATCTTAGTGGCCTGCTTCATTCTCCTCCACTTCCTCATCACCTCTTCGCATACATCAATCCCCTTTCCAGTGTGGCAAGCTACATATCTGTTTAATTTTCTGAAATCCAGTATCGGTCTAACTTTATTCTTTGTGGGTTGAACAACCGCCAGTAATGGTAGCACTCCTTTTTCTTCCCCTGTCCACGGTTTTAGAATTCTCTCCTCTATCCACCTCTCCACTTCTTCCTCGAATCCTTTTATTTCTCCTCGCAGTGTTTTCTCATAGCAGCTTACTTTGTTTTGTAGTTCCGGAGGCCTGGAGATCCATTTCCATTCCACCATCCACCTCTCACCATCGAACCTCACCAGGAAATCCTCGTCCTCGATGCAGCAAGCCTCTGGTTTTTGTGTTCCGATATTTCTATCACCTTCCACTCCTGCCATTCCTACTGCACTGAGGCGTCCAAAAGTTACTTGGACACCTCTCAACGTAGCACCCCCCAGTTGGTTGATCGCACTTACTCCTAAAACCACATCAATATCACCAACCAGACGATCCAACACCAGGGTTCGTAGTCCAATAGGCACACCTTGCACCAGTACTTCTACTGTTGTCTCTCCCAGGCATTTCACCTCCCTGCCATCCATGGTCTTAATACTCCTGGTTCCGCTCCATGATCTAGCGACATTCTTCGTTACCAACGTCGTGGTGCAGCCTGAGTCAAGAAGGGCCATGGCTCTCTTCCCATTAACCATTACCGGTAACTGAGGCAACGTTTCATTGTGCGCCATTTCCACATAGAAGGGGGAACCACTGGCACAATGGCTCCCCTTCACTCGTTTCCCTGGTCCTGTGCAGCAATGCAAGAGCGGCTGATGTGCCCCACTCGTCCACATCGTTAGCAGATGACCCCTCGTCTCGGCTCTTTGCAGTCCTTGAACAGGTGAGGACCCTGGCACCGGAAGCACTTGATGGCAGGCCTCCCCTCCTGTCGCCTCGCTGCCTGTCTCTTGTCATTCAAGTGGGCCCTCATGCACTTATTTCCACTCACAGCTGCAGCCATGATTGGGCCCTTGACATTCTTGACTAGGACTCTGGCGTGGACCAAGAGATCGTCCACTTCCATCGTATTGATCTCAGTGATTCTCTGCATGTTCGCGAAGATTTCTTCTGGGAAGCCATTCATTATGTATAGCTTTACCGTCATCTCCAGACTCCTCCCCATGTAACCAGTAAATCCTGCCAGTCTTCTGATCTCTGCAGCAAAGACGTCAACAGACTCGCCTGTCCACCTCAAACTTGCAAGCTTGCCGAGTGCTTCAAATGGACTCTCAGAGAAAGCCAATTTCAGTCTTTGCTCCACAGAGGCAAGGTCTCCCTTATCTTCATCACGCATCTGCTGGTAAATAGATTCCCCCTCCAAGTAGAGCAGCAGCTGGCTGACCACGTCTTCGTTTTTTTGCAACCTTGCCACCATCTTTAATTTTTCCAGCTATTTAATTAGGTCACCCTCCTCAGTGAAGGGTTTCAACATCTGAGTTGAGAGTCTCCAGTCAGCTATGTTAACCTGCTTGACTCGCCAAAATAGCTTCTAGGGTTATAATCAGAATTCGGTTCTGGGGTTTGGGAAGGAGTGAGTCACTCTCTCGACAACAGCACGTTTCTGCCCTCTTCTTTTCCAATCGACCACACCTGGCCTCTCTCCACACCGCACAATCCAAACGTCAGCAATACAAAATTCTTTTCAAAAGAAGATGTTCACGACTCTTTTCTCTCTGCTGCCCAGGGAATTTTTCCCTGTTTTTATATCCTCCTATCTAGAAAAAAAAAGAAAGAGACAGGGAAAAAAAAATAGCTTCTCCCATCATGCTCTGCCTTCCCAAGATGCCCTTCACGTATACAAATGTGCTGGCCATCCTTTCCTTCTTCTTTCCCAAAGAGCAATGCAGATACGCCCGTTTCTTTTTTTTTTTCTTCTTCTTTTCTAACCCTATACCCCACACATTACACATGATCATTTTGATAAGCGAGTTAGAGTGTGCATAAATGTTTTATTATAGATGTGTGTGTGTGTATATTAGTGTGACTGTTTTGCCAGTGAGCGAGTATATGTATGAACTTCTGTGAAAGATAGTAGTTTATGAGTGTTTTTTGTTGTGTCTGCTATTATGCTTTTAACACAGTGTGGTGAGTTTAGTGTTTGGGGGTATTTGCAAATTTTCAGATTAAATATTTCTTGCATTGTGATTGGTTGAAATAAACTGTTAATTTCAATTTTTTGTCCAATTGAGAATCAAAGTCTAAAAGAATATTTGCTGACTGCTGTTGCTGCTTCCAACAGATTTTTATTTTTTGTGTTTGTTTGGAGTGGGATTTAGTTTTAATTTTTTTTATGTTTATGCGTTACTAAATTTTCTTTTTAGATTGTTGAAGGTGGTGTCTTACCACTTTTAACACGGATGCTGCAATATGACGATGTCCGTGAACAAAGCTCAGCTGCTCGCATTCTATGGACACTCCTTTTTGATGAGACGGTTCGTGAGAAATGCAAAGACGAACAAGAATTGGTGACTCTGCTGGAGAATCTGAAAGAAAGCAAAGATAAATCTGTTAGTAACAATGTCAGAGGAGCTCTATGGTTCATTACTGGTGCTAACCAAGTTACAGAAATGGACAGTAAGTCACTTGTCTACTTCTTCAAACATTTATTATTATTTACTCACTAGGAGTAGTCACACTGGCCATCATCAAAGATTTCTCTTTGAAAACAACTTGTCGTGTTCTCTGGAGTCTGAGTGACAACAAGTCTCTCCAGATTTTTAGTACTCTCCACCTCTTTTAATTTTCATAGATCAATTTGTAGCCGCTTACCATTGATTTCTTGTTGGTAGTAACCATAAGTTTTCACTGGAATTTGAGTGGCAATAAGCCTCCTCAAAGTCTCGATCCTCTTTACACTTATCCAGTGGAGGTCTGGCTAGTGCTTTCTCTTTCTTTCCATCCTTCTTGACCCTCCTCACTTATTTGGTGGGGTGCCAGTTTACGGTTTACACACACACAAAAAGAAAAGGAGGGGCAGGGTAACCTACAATTATTCAGTTCTCGTGATTCCATGTAATGTTCCTTTGCGTTTTACATCTGTAGATGTTTCTGAATGTTCGACTTGCGCCTGTAGCTCATGTGTGTTAGTCTTTGCATTCAAGGGTTTTCCTTAATGTTTCAATCGTTTATTATTGTATTTTCTCAGCCATCACTCTGATTCCAATTTTTTCCATTCTATTATTGAAGTTTTACAGTATTGTTCCTAGTGCTCCTACTATTATCTTTACTTTCTTCATCTTCCATATCCCTTAATCAGTTCTGTGTATTTTCTTCACATCTCTCGCCTTGATTTCTACTCTGTGATCTACTGGAATGGCAAAATCTACAATCTGGCAGGACTTTTCCTTCTTGTTAACTATTATGACATCCAGTCTTCTTGCTTTGATGGGTTTATCCATTTGTATATCCATGTCCCATAGGATTTTGTGATTTTCATATTCAAGTACTGCTGCTGGTTTGTACTTGTATCATTTATCAGGGTGTTTAAGATACAGTTATTATTATTATTATTATTATTATTATTATTATTATTATTATTATTATTATTATTATTAATGTTATTATTTATTTTAATCAAAACTGTAATTTGTATTTAAACAATAAATATTTTTGCTCTGAAGCATTTTTCTCTAAATTTAACCTTGGCAAAAATAAATCTACAAAGAAGCATCGCTTGTTTGGATCGATATGCAAATATCCGTGTCACTGTATTTTTCATTGTTGGTCTGTGTGTCCAGAAAATATGTTGACAATGGTATCAGTGTTTAAAATAAAAGTCACTGGGGAGTCGTTAAAAATTGTGTTTCGGTTCATGTAGGAATTTTTTTATCATGAAAACAGATAAGATATTAGTAAGAAATTTGTCTTACCTACCTGAAATTGTAGACCTTAGTGGAGGCCCCTTTTAAGGCTGTTTCTACGCTTCTGCCCCTCACATGTGTTGCCGAATATTTGCGGTAATGACAGACCTATCCGTCATCTTTAATTTGATTTCCCAATAGTTGAGATCTTTAAGTTAAATGGTGGCTAGTATTTTGTGCGTATCCATGATGACACTGTTCGAGTTGTTGTTTTACTGATTTTGTTTCTGCATGTGAACCACTTGTGGTTTTCATTGTTGTCATAGAATGAAGCTGCATGGACTTCTTTTCTTCGATGTTTGCAGCTTGTGTGCAAGCAAGTTCAACTGCTCTAACTTCATCTAATATTTGTTTAAAAGATGTAATTGTCTCTTAGCACCCTTAAAGGATTAAACAGCCTTGCAATTAGTAAGACAATATTTCTCAGTCTATATCTCGCTTTCATTGGAATTTTGCATCACCATCAAGATTTGAAAATTTGATACAATGTTTTTTGGGGGATTTTTTTAGGCATGAAGTTATTACTTAGTGATCTCTTTACTATTTCATATTGGTTTGGTTTTACTGTCCCATCTTCCTCTTTAGTACTGAGGGAGGGGGCTTCTGTTTGTCAGTAAAATTGTGGAAGATGTCAAAAACTTTGTCTTCAGCATAGTTTAAAAGAATTGTTTTTCCTTTAGTTGGTATCAATGTTTTAGGCAATTATTAAATTCTTCAATTTATCTATCCACTTTTTCCAATAAATGCCAATCGTACTTTGGTTAGTGTGGATACCGAAATTGGAAAAAAATAGTAAGGTTTTAGTCATATCTTTTGGGCTAAATAAAATCTCTCATTTAAATTTACTTTTTGTTTATGTCGTAGAGAATGTGAGCTTCTAACTTAAATTCTCATCACCAAATGTAATGTTTAGACAAAAACTAAAGGAATGAAAGACCAAAGGCATAAAGATATGCAAAGGGTAGGCAAATATGCACCAGACACAAATTCACTTAATCATATCCAATAAATAATTTCTAATAACCGAATTAACTAAAATAACAACTTATATTCATCTAATAATAGGAATTGAATTCTATCCAAAGTGAATTCCTGGTGCTATCAGATCAGACTATTTGAAGATATTAACTTTCTGACCCAAAAGCACTTAAATTTTTTTTGTTGCTTTTTGTAATCTTTTTGCAAAACTTAGTCATGTTCTACAAAAACAAAAATTAAGAAAAACTACACTCGTATCTTTCCTCTCTTTTTCTTTCTCCCCAAATTCCCTGTTTGAAGATATTGGCTCCCTGACTTTAAATAAACCAAACATTAATTTTATTGTTTTGTTTTGTTTGTTTTATCCTTTTCTATTTTACTACTCAATTACATTTTGCAAAGCCCAAAAATAAATACAACATAATCCTCTACAAAATGACCAAGCCCAACACTATGAATTAATATTTGAAGCATAAAACCTTTTTCCAAAATTACTGGATTTGGAATTAAATAACCCAAAAAGTTTTGATATGTTGTGAAACAAAATAACCAAACCAAACATTAAGTATAAATATTTGAAGATATGCAACATAATTTTTTTTATCACAATGAATGGATCCTGCATAAAATAACTCAAAAAGATTAATATATCATAAACTGAAACAACCAACCAAACACCATGAATATTCGATGATATAAAAAAAACACAAAATTTTTTACCAAAATGCTTGGCTTCAGAATTAATAATCTAAAAATAGTCGAAGTATAAAATAAAAAGCTAAAATTTTATTACAAATACAACAGTATACGAAATGAGCATCAGATTCTATCATCACCAAACTGCTTCATGGAAGAAATAAATCGAAAAATCTCCGTATTTGCAATAGACGAAATCAAAAACAGAATTAAAGAGCCGGTCGGGTCATAGATGTTTTAAAAAATAAAAATAAAAAAAAGGAGAGGTAATAAGTACGAATACCTACATATTAACATTTAACTTTTATAAAATACCAGAGACAATTGACATAGGATACGAAAAAAGCAAAGAGTAGTACATTCCAAACCCACAACATTGCTATCAGGTTGACAAGAAAATTCTTGCAATTTTCAACTTTTAAATTCAAATGAACCCATTTCGGCCCAAACAAAAATTTATTGATTAAAATAAACACTATCAGAGTCAACACACTTTTGCCAACACAAAATAATATATGTATGTGTGTGTGTGTGTGTGTGTGTGTGTGTGTGTGTGTGTGTGTGTGTGTGTATATATATATATATATATATATATATAATGAGAATAATGGAAATAGTATTCAGACAAGATAGAGAAATAGAAAATGAACAAACCAAATTATGTATGCATCAACGTTTCGTCTTTATTGTAAGATTTCTTTTGGGTAAATTCAATTATAAAAATAAAATACCAGTACATTATTTAAAAATATTTAATATTTTTTGGTGTAATGAAATGTATGACTTTGTTCTATTTCAGAAAAAAAATGTTGGAAATTCAAAAAGGTATAGAGAGTAAGATATTTTTTTAACGTTATATAGCCGTTAATATATTAAAAAATGGCAAATTCAAGCACAATTAAACAACGTGGAGGTTTCTATAATTTATTGCCATTAATAAGTAAATTCATATTAAAAGAACATCATTTAATTTTAGACACGAGTTAACTCTCTCCCACCATAGAAAACACAACCTAATAATTAGGACACATAATCAGTCAATAAATTACATAACAAAAATACACTCATTTCAGTTATACATCCACATTTGAATTATAGCGGTCATATTTATTTCAAAAAGAATATAAATTGCATCATATCTTTTTAAATATATTAACAGCTATATAACGTTATGAATAAAAATATTACTCTTTTTCACAATACTAAACATTTTTTGAATTTCCAACGACTTTTTGTTCTATTTTATAGAACAAAGTTATACATTTAATTACAACGAAAATATATTTTTCAATAATGTACTGGTATTTTATTTTTATAATTTCATTTATCCAGAAGAAGTCTTACAATAAAGACGAAACGTTGATGAACACACAACTTGATTTATTCTCTCTCTCTTTATATGTTTGTGTATATGCATGTATGCATACATATGTGTGTATAAATATCAGGTTAACAAAAAGTTCTTGCGGTTTTTAACTTTTTAGTTCAGATGAACATAGTTCGGCTCAAAAAAAATATTGATCAAAATAAGCACCATCAGAATCAACACACTTTTGTCAGCTCAAAACAACTGCATTTATGCCAGTAACATAAAAACCTTGCATTCTGAAATAACAACCTATGTTCATATACAATAAATAATTTCCAATAAATGAATTGGCTCAAATAGCAAATTTATGTTTGCCTAAATATATCTAATAAATAATTTTCAATAAGTGTAGCTTGTTATAGACCTTGAAAACACCCATGCTGTCTTAATATTTACTCAATACTCTCAACATTGGTCTGGTCATCCCATTTCCAGATAGACTTCCAGCCTATTCCCTTCCGAATACATTGGGATCAATGTTGTAATGTCATTAGTCTTTTGCATTTTCAAACCAGACTCACAGGATGTCAGTGCTTAATTGCAATTTTTTTCTCATTTTCTCCAATTCACTCAAATAATTTGTAGTTTTTGTGGTTAAAATCATCATGCCTCAGTACTGTATATACACACTGCAATCCAAACTCACAATTCGAAATATCACCCTCCTTTTCTGAAAACAGGCCTTTTCTCCAAGAACGATCTTATCTGAGATTTCATATTATTTTGCAAAACTCGCAAATCAGGAATTTGCTTTTCTTTTTCTGCACATAACTAGACCTTACACGCTATACAAACTCCTCCAGAAATTTGAAAGAAATCCTTTTCACAATCTCATTACTTGTTATTTTTATCACATCTACCTAATGAATCGTTTTCAATAACTGAACTAACAACTTATATAATCATATCTATTCTTTTCAATAAGTAAATTGGCTTAGATAACAACTAAATAATCAAAATAATCCTTTCCAATAAGCGAATTGTTCTTCAGCATTAAATAATCCAAAAGAGTTGATATACGGATAAAAAATATTCATTTAAACCAAATTTATTTTCATCTGTTTTTATCACCACATAGTTTTTTTTTTTTTTTTTTTTTTTTTTTTTTTTTACATAGACGGCACCACTTATCAAGGCCGATAGGCCACTCAAGGATAAGGGTTAAAGAGTGTAGAGTAGTCAAAAGGACAATATAGTAATCGATAGTAATGGAAGTTCGGTAAATTTGTTAACCTAAGTGGAACGGCTCATCAGAAACTTGTTCACGTTGGACTTGAAAACAACCATATTATAGAAAGCTGGAAAGCAGGAAAACGGAAGACAATTCCACAGGCGTGCAGTTCTAAGGAAGAAACTTTGATCATGGAATCTATGTTTAGGTTTAGGTACAGATAAAGAGTGGGGAAAATTATTGATAATGTTTTCAGCTAGTCTAGTGTTTCTTGTGAAAGTTTGGCGAGGGGGGACCATAGATTGAAGCTCAGTCGAACACTTTCCATGAAAATAACGATAAAGCAGAGACAAACTCGCAACATCTCTTCTGTGAGACAGAGGTTGCAGCGAAGAGAAAAGGACATCTCCCACCAAGCCCCGAAGTCTATTTTGAACTCTATCAAGGCAGGACAAGTCTTTTCTAGCAGCTCCTGCCCATATGTGGCAACAGTACTCCATCCTTGGACGTATCTGGCTCTTATATAGATAGAGAATTGCTTCAGCAGTGAGATATCTACTGGATCGATAGAAGGATCCGATCATTTTTCCAGCGGCCTTGGCAACAGATTTGATGTACGTATTCCATTTAAGATCAGGAGTAAAAGTCAAGCCTAGAAGCCTGTCAAAACTTGAGGCCTCCCCAAGACGAGAGCCATTCATTTCAATTGATGCCAGATGGGGATCAGAACGTTGATGATGTAAAGATAGAAGCTTGGTTTTAGATGCATTAAAAGTAACAAGCCACTCCTTTCCCCATTGTACAACGTGATCAAGATCAGAGGAGAGAGAATCAGAGAGAACTTGGTCGTTTACTGTCTTAGATGTGCTACCATAGATGGTAGTGTCATCAGCAAAAATGTCTACGAATGATGTAAGGATGTGATTTGGAAGATCATTAATGTAGATCAGGAAAAGAGTTGGGCCCAGGATGGACCCCTGAGGGACTCCAGCATTTATACTGTGAGCTTCTGATTTTTGCCCATCAACTACTACTCTTATGAACCTATCAGAGAGAAATGATTTAATAATTGAGAAGACATTTCCAGCAATACCATAGCTGGAGATCTTGTGAAGTAAACCTTTATGCCATACCCTATCAAAGGCCTTTGATATGTCAAGAGCAATTGCCCTAGAAAGGTTGCCTCTGTCGAGAGATTCGCTAATCCTATGAGATATAACTGTAAGCACATCTGCTGTAGATCTAGCAGAACGGAAACCATATTGTGTGTCACTAAGAAGGTTATTTTTGCTGAGATGGTTGATTACTTCTCTATTTAACACGGATTCCAGCAACTTACTCATGACGCACAGGAGACTTATTGGCCTGTATTGAGAGGGGGATGAACGATCACCTGAATTCTTAAATACAGGGCATACTGATGAGATTTTCCAGGGTGATGGGAAGCAATTCTCCTTAAGACAACGTTTAAACAGTTTTGTAAGTATGGGTGCTAGTTCTGGTTGAAGTTTTTTGAGTACTATAATTGGAATATCGTCAGGGCCGGTTGCTTTACTGGAATCAAGGTTTTTGATTAGCTTGGCAACATCACATACAGATATTTGTATATCACATAGTGTATTTTCTGATACAGGAGGAAATATTGGTTGGTCGCAAAGGGTCGAATTAGCTGCAAAGTTTTTGGCAAAGAGTTTGGCTTTGTCTGATGCTGACGAGATTAACTCAGGTCCATTGATGATAGTTGGGATGGAGCACACACTTCTGTTCAAGATTCTGTTTGCAATTTGCCAAAACTGGTGGGAACCAAGCCGCTGCTCAGCTACTTTGGACTTGACGGACTGAGCATACAACTCTCTTGCGTTCTTTATTACTTTCTTACAATGGTTGCTGGCAGTCCTGAAAGCGGCTTTAGTTTCCATACATCTATTACGTTGGAAGCAGTGGAAAAAGTTATTTCTGTGCGCAATAGCAGCAGCACATTCTGGAGAAAACCATGGCTGGCTGTTAGGTTTTTGCTGGAACTTTTTCGAGGGTATGAAATTGTCTATACCTACAATTAACCATTCTGTCAGGTCTGATACTATAGATGACACATCCTTTTTAAACATGGAACGCAGAGGAAGATCCGATATAAATGTACGGAAACTATCCCAGTCAGCCATAGTGTATCAATATACTGTACGATGGAGAGGTACGTCAGAGGACTTATTACATTTCATTTTTATCTTAATTGATACCACTGAGTGGTCAGAATATCCAAGAGGAGACAGAACGGAAACTGAACATAGTTCAGGGCAAGTTGTGAGAAAGAGGTCTAGGAGACTTGCATACTGGCCGTCATTGTCGGGCACACGGGTGGGTTCGTGAACAATCTGAGTGAGGTCATATGCAATGGAGAAATCATGACAGAATCTCCCCTCATCATCGGTCTTGTTTGAGTGGGTCAATCATTCGACGTTGTGAACATTGAAGTCTCCACATACGTGAATGTTAGCTGAAGGATATGCTAATAGAACTTGGTCAATTTTCTCAGATATGCTTCTAAAGATAGTAACTCCGCTGTTATGGGGGCGATAGAGAGTAAATAAAAATGCTGTAGTGTGAGCTAGTGTTACTCAGAAGCACATATAGGGCAAGTTAGGATCTTCTCTGGAGATGTCCCTACCACATGGAAAGCCATCTTTTATATAGGCACATATTCCATGCCCATGGCGATCTTGGGGGTCAGTTTTGGAAGTTAGGTTAGAGTATCCTTTAATTACGAACTCATTTAGGGAAATAGTCTGTCCAATTCCAGTTTCACATACAAAGAAAAGATCTGGTTTAGTCTCCTGTAATTGGACTTCAACCTCTGGAAGGTTAGAACGTAGACCCCTGATGTTGGAGAAGGAGACATGGTAGTGGGGGTCTACGTTGGAAGTTTCAGATCCGGGTTTAATCGTGTTTTTGTTATTGAAACTTGTCATGATAGAATTTTGGAGTTTGTGGACTAGGTCGTCAGATTTGCTTAGAGCAGGACAGAGAGGGGAAAACAAAGAGAGAAAAGTAACGAAGAATTTTTTTTTTTTTTGTAGCACATGATAAGATAAAGCCGTAACAATTACCCACTAATATGGCATCGAGAGGCCCCACCAGAGACTACTGCATGGTTCAGAATCCATTCACCAAATGGCAATACAGCAGCCCCAGTACTTTGCACCTGCTGATAGGACAGCCTCCTTAGTGGTTAATCCAAGGTTCGGGTCCCTGACTATCAGGCGGATAACGTCAGCCCAGATAAAACGTTTACCTCCAGCACCCTTACTAGTAACATGGCTACAAGGATAGACATAGAAACGAAATATTTCCGCCATCTTTGCCGACTGTTCACGCAAAATACTGCCAACCTAGAATACAGCTTTTTCTTCTCCCTTTGTCAGAAAAATCACTCATTAAAAAAATGAGGACTGAGTGACAAAAAAAGTGAAGCGAGAGTAACTAGAGCTGCCGACAACGCTTCCACAAAACGTTCTCTACTCTCCTTTAAAAAAAACTCTATTAAGTATTGTACTTAATAAAAGTCCAACTGGAGTGTTTTAATAAAGGGAACGTATGGTGATAGATTCACCTCTCACGAATTAACAATGAATACAATTTCCTAATCTGTTCATACAATCAACATGGTAGATATAATAAACATTTATGGCGAGAAAACGCTATCATTAAATAAAACAATCAGGAGATAAAAATATAAATTAAGTACTGAAATAGAATGTAATTATTAATATTAGAAATTAAACAAAAAATTAAAATACACTTATCTCGAATACGCATTCGTCTTCAGAGTGCAAACTGATTTGAAAAAACTTAGTTTTTATATCATTATATCAGCGTCCCGAAAGATTTTTTTTTTTTTTCAATTCACCGTTAAAACAAAACGTGATTTCTTTCTGAATTTTTGCGAGTGGCGTTTAAGAAATTGTGATATAAGAGAACAGGGGTGGGGGCTTCTGAAATTCAACTAGTGCCGTTATAAGAAAATTAACAAAAAAAAAAAACAAAAAAAAAACAAAAACAAAAAAAAAACAGAAATTGAGGGGGGGGGGGGTCTGAAAGAAATATAAAATGGTTGAGTATGCTATCCTTAAGATCAACATGGTAGATATAATAAACATTTATGACGAGAAAACGCTATCATTAAATAAAACAATCGTGTTTCCAGTGGTAAATTTCTGCAGGAAAACTGATGCAAGATTTTCAATTTACAAATCAACTAAAGATTGAGTACAGTAATACTCATTCCAAACTTCAAAATAAAAATGTTTTTGTTTTCACGATTCAAAATTATGTTTCATTTTGTATTTTCAACATTAGAATCAATTTCATACAACTGTTTTAATCTAAAACAAATTATGATAAATTTCTAAACTTTTAATTCATCTTCTCTTCTCTTCTCTGTCTTTTCCGATCTAATTTTCTTCTTTTATCTATCTATCTACCTATCATCAAATAATAATGATTGTTCCTCTGAAACTTTCAACACTATAGGAACCCAACGAGGCAATTCTTGCGCAAAGCTTCTGCACTCACCATTCCAAACTCGTATTGTAGCATGTTTTCATACAAGAATGCACACATTTCCTCATCTTCCCATAAAAGTTATATTTTTTTCCTCTTTGACACACTCTCTAACTAACGTAATCTCATAATGGTAGTAGCAAATATATCCCCCTCTTTAATTTTGGTCCTCCTACAAAACTCTAAATCACTGGTTCTTTTATTAAAAGTAATACTTAGCTACAAGACACCGGGTAATTAATTCACTTACTAAATACATTAGTTTTATACATATTACATTGGCATAAAATTACAGAATACAGAACGCTCCCTTTCAATTCTAAGTTTAGCAGAGAATAATGACTTTCTCTCCTCAATTGTAATAGTTACCCTATGTAAATCCACACATATCTACATTTTGAGGACAAAATAGGTTTTAATATAAATGATAAAATAGTTAAAAAATTTTATCAATCGACTTCATCTTGAAAGAAAATAACAAAAAAGAAAAAAGTAAAATTATTGATATTAAAGAAGTTAGAAATTGAAAATTAGAATTGTGAAAGTGACTACTTTTTATTCAGCGGGCACATGAAGTCTGCTGTGACTTGTTCTCTTATACTACAGCCTAGAAAATTTTCCCAGGATGTTATGGTTGCTCTGGAAGTTGAACCTTCTAACGATTTACTAGTACCTACTTTTGTCCTTTTGACAGCACCCAGACTACAAGAAATGCACAGGAAGTAGAAGTTGAGCCCCTAGAATAAGCAAACTCTTTGTCTAGAAAATAAAGATGACAAAGAAAAACTGTATACGATCATTTACTACCCAACATATCTGATTTTTGAAACACAATTAACTCTTGATTTCATGTGTTCTTCTTGAGTAAGATCTTTTTCAAGTAGCTATTAAAAATAATTACAATAGTTTTCTGAAATATGAAACTGGGCGTTAAAATAATGGTCAGTGTCATATTTCAAAAATTTATCAAACGATTTACAAGAAACAATGGTGGTTATTAGCTTTGTCAGCAGACCACAAATTTGTATACTCTATCCCCATGCAAAGGAGTATTCCCATTCTACCCTAAAATGGGGTCACTTATTGGTTATATGTGTCAACCTATGATGCAGTAGGATGAGATCCTGGTGGCTGAGCCATTCTATCACTTCAGCCCTTACTTCAACTAGACGTGATCTGCTAGTCATGTTATGCTCTAGTATTTATAAGTTTACTCCAAGTATGAGTCTTAGTAGACTGCACTGCTCTCAGTATACATTGCTCTTAGAAGAAAAATGAAAGTAGGACCATTCCACTGAGAGACCGTGATTTAGGATCCATATTTCTCTTATCTCTCAGAAAATATCGCTCCAAGGAAAACATTGCTTCATGAGAAATATTAAATCGTGGAAAAAAGTGACTCTTTGGCATTGTTAATCGTTTTTGTTATCAACATGATCCGACCTTTAACTACTACTTTCTAATATCTGTTTGAAGAGATAAATAAGTAGAAATAATAAAGTTTTTGTTTTTTTAATTTTGAAGAATCAGATTGAATAATGAAGTATTCTTAACATGATAGAATTTGTTTTGGAAGTATTTTGAAAATATAATTATCCTACCTATAGAATTATATTTGATATTAAATTACTCCTAGATGGTTGATATGCCATAAAACAAATCAAATCACATCAAATAAATGCATTTGTGGTTTGGGGAGTGTCCGATGCTTTTTCCAGCTCATATGTTAGTATTCTCAAAGATTAATGTTTACAAGGGCCACATTATTTTGAGAGCAATATATTCTAGGAATATAAATAATTATGCTATTTATAGAATTACATTTGATGATTTTATTCATTATTTAATAAACCCAAATAAAACAATCAAAAGCCAAAGATGGTTGTGAAATGAACAGGCACCAGTTGCTTCATACACCAATCATAGAAACATTTTTTATTTCATTGTTTTGCATGAGATTTTCACAAATCGATGAGAAAACTGAAGTGACACAATTTTCTTAAAGGTACATAAAAAACTGAAACTCGTAAAAGTGATCATTTTTTATTATCAAATCTTGTTTCTTCAATGGCAGAACTGTCTTGACTGACCATATCAGTATGTAAAAAACAAAGAAATCAGGATGATTTTAAGAATAATGTATAGTTGTCTTGGACTTACTGGTCAGCCAACTACTTTTTCTCCTAGATTATTAGCTTTTGTTTGCATGAATAGTCAAATTTTTCTTTGGATTTTTTCTGAGTCCAGAGAAACATTGAGCGTGGACCATAGTCCATGTATTTATATACTTAAATTTCACATGATGATAACTTGGTGATCACTTATCACATCTTCTATGGCTGAAGTCAGAACTGGAAAAATGCAGAAGATAATTTCAGTTTTCACACATGATGTTACAGCAACACATGAACTCATGAAGCTTCATACTCTCACAACCTCCATACCTTATCTACCACATATTTTTTCAAATTTTATAACAAATTTCAAAGTTTATAATAATGTTTTTGATATTTTATTAAATTTTAATCTTAAAATCTACTCGGATGAACAGTAATTCATTATTAATATTTTTCTAAACTTGACACAACTGGAGTTCACGCTCAGAGCTCCATAGAGAGATCCTGACAGCAAAATACAAAATATATGAATTAACCAGATATATAGCATCACACAAACTAACAACAATTTAACAGGCCTTTAATACGTATGTAATTGAAATTTCATTCTCCTTTAGGCAGATTCCTCAGCCTGGCTCGCTTGTCAACACTCACATCTAATTTCCTGGGAAACACACTCATAAACCTCTTCATTCTCTCATAAACGGATTATCTACATCCACTGATAGATTTTGAAATCATTTATTAATGAAATGAACCTGATAATTGTTATAGACCCGTGCTAGGGCTTACAAATGAAAGAAACCACAAGTGTATAAAATATAATATAAATATAATATGTATTTAACATAAAGACTACAGGAGCCACTAAAGTAGTATGAGAGGAATGTGTTCGTAGCATGCGGTTAAACATGGTATAAATGTCTCCCTTTTGTCTCTGAAACCATGGTATTCATAGGACTGGTTGATTCCACTAAATTCTGAAATAGGGGTGATTTGTAACCCACAACACCCACCCCCCTCCCGAACTTTTCATTCCCCTGTGATGATCGTATAGCTCTTTTTTCTGGGGTTGAGCTCTATCAGGTCAGTCATTTTCCTTTTCCTGGAGAACCGGTGTTGTCCGGCTGCTTGTGGTGTTACCCAGTCGAACGTGTCATATATCTGGTCCATTACTTCTTGTTCAGCAGGAGGTTGTTTTTCGTCATCAGTTATACGTTTTCAAATTTGGTCTAAATGTTTCTTGTGCATAAATCTTGGACCTTCGATAATGTAGACCATCCACCCGATCCTTTTCTGGACCTTTCCTAGTTCCCACATCATGCTATTATTTTTGTGTACCTGGAAAAATACCTTTTCACCAGGTGAATACCTCTTTTTAGGAACTATAGTATTTGGCAGTTTCAACTGTTTTGGTAAAAGTTTCTTGAAAACCGGCCTATTTTCCTTACGAACATTAACTCGGCCAACAACATCTTCAATGGAGTCCTTTCATTTGGCGTAATTCAGTAAACTTGTAAAAACTGTTGTAACGCCTTTTCTGAGGGCGTTCCTTAAGCCTTCTTCAGGGCTCATTTCAATGTTTTTTTTTTGTTTTTTTTTTATTACATTTTCACCCCAAACAAGGCACATTGCCACTTTGGTGTAGGGGGCTACTATCAGTGGAAACAACAACTGGGGTACTATGTAGGGACTTGGGCAGCAAGATGTTGGTTCACGTTGCACTTGAACTTCTGCATGTCAGTACAGTTGGGGAAGCAGTGACCTGG
>NC_136504.1:74260951-74338451 GCF_053919585.1 Euprymna scolopes
AATTCAGTAAACTTGTCAAAATTGTTGTAGCGACGTTTCTCAGGGCATTCCTTAGCCTTCTTCAGGGCTCTACAAACCCGCTCTGCCTGACCGTTCGATCGGGGATAATAGATGAGCATCATTATGGGGTTAACCTGGAAATCCCCGCAGAAACTTTTAAAATCTGTTCAAGTGAATTGTGTGCCATTGTCTGACACTAGACAATCAACCACACCAACCCTAGCATACAATTCGTGAAGAGCACCGATTGTAAAATCAGTCGTTGGACTTTTACATCAAAATTCCTCAGGCCATTTTGAAAAACTGTCTACCACTATTAAATAATAGTTTCCATCCAGTGGGCCTGTGTAATCTATGTGTATTCTTTGCCATGGGTGGTCCGCTTTAGGCCACGGACTAAATTGTATTGGGGGCGCTTTTGCAGCCAATGCGCATCCCTTACATGAATTTACCATGCCTTCTATATCAGTGTCCATACTCTTCCAGTTAACGTAGGACCTCATGAGGCTCTTCATTCGCATAGCCCCAGGGTGCCCCGTATGAAAATTCTTTAGAATTTTCTTTTGTAGTGTAGCTGGGATTACTACTCTTTCTCAGTACAACAGTACCTCATTGCACATAGAATAACCTTCCGCCACCGATTCATCTGATTTAATTTTTTGTTTCATTTCTTTGATGAAACTATCTTCTTCAGCCTTCCTTATTATATCTTCCAAAGTGACTGGTAGTTCTTTGATCGTATTACATAGTATTTGTGTATAGTCCTTTTCACTTTGTAGTGACGCTATTATTGTGTCTTCTAGCAGTTCCCTTGATTTCAAGATTAATCGCGACAATCTATCTGCATGACTTAACTTCGCAGATGTAAGAAATTCCATACTGAAATCGTAATTCAGTAGAATGGTCCCCCATCCTTTCAGTCTGTTGGCTGTGTAAGTTGGCAGACCTTTTTTAGAGCCAAACATGGTTATAAGCGACTTATGGTCAGTTTGTAATTTAAATTTATGACCGTGTAAAAATCGGTGGGAGTTGTAATGCCGAATATGTTTCCCAGTGCTTCCTTTTCGATTTGGGAGTAATTCTTCTTGGCAGGAAGTAAAGTTCTTGACACATGGGCGATCAGCTTAGTGGACCCATCAGGCATCTTGTGTAGAATGCACGCCCCGATCCCATAAGAACTTGCGTCAGTTGTGACAATAATCTCTTGTTTCGGATTGAAATGAGTTAGGGATAAATCTGACGTTAATACATCTTTTAATTTTTTAAACGCTGCCTGGCACTCAGGCGTCAAGTCCAATTTTTTGTCCTTTTTTAAAAGTACATTCAATGGCGCACGCAATTCATGCATGTTTTTAATGAACGTCTGATAATAGTTCGCGAACCCTAAAAAACTCTGCATTATGAGGTTCTGGCATGTCTTTTATAGCTGTGGACTTGTCTGGACTGGGTTTCCTCCCATCCTTACCTATGATATGACCCAGGTTCATTCCAAAACAAATTCGCATTTTGCTTCCTTAAATATGAAGCTGTATTCTTTTATTCTGTCAAAAACTTGACATACATGATCTTTATGTTGTTCAACATTTTGACTACGCATAAGAATATCGTTCAGATAGCCTATTGTGAAATCCAAACCACTTAGCAAAGTATCAATTACCTGTTGGAAAATTGCAGGTGCTACTTTTATACCAAATGCTAATCTATTGAATTTATAAAGTCCTTTGTGCGTTGAGATACACAAAAGTTTCAAGCTATCTTCCTCTACTGGTATTTGTAGGTACGCCTCGCTTAAGTCTATTTTGGAAAAATATTTTCCGCCATTTAACTTAGCGAATATTTCGTCTGTTTTGGTAGGGGGTAGTGATGGTCCTTGAGTGCCGCATTCAATCTGGTCGAAAAATCCACGCATACCCTAATCTCTTTAGATTTTTTTTTACGTATATAGTGGGGGCTGCCCACTCACTATAGTTAATAGGGGTCAAAATCCGAATGTTAATTAGTCTTTCCAATTCTTTTTCTATTTTTTCCCTCAAAGCGAACAGTACGCTCCGTGGCTTTTTGAATATTGGTTTTGCTTCGTCCAGCAATTCAAATTTTGCCTTTATTTTTGTGCAGCATCCAAGCTTTTTGGAGAAAACACTTGGGAAAGACTTTTTTGAGATCCTTTTTGAGTTTATCATCTTCAGCTATTAGATTTTCAACTTTGTGACAAAAATCACTCATTGGCGAATCCCATAATTCAAATTCCTGAATCCAATCAGCCCCGAATAAGTTCGTTGCGTTCCTTAGAACAAACACGTTTAGCTTTTTTGTCGTTCTTTTTAGTGACACGTCAATAACTAGCTCACCCTCAAAATTTATTTTTTCACCAGTTACCGATCTTCCGACTTTATTCGTCTTTGTCATGTTCTCTGTTGGTGAAAGGTCAATTTTAATAGTTTTTATGTAGCTCTTTTTTACTACTTTTGTTCTGCAATATGAGGCCTTGTGCTGTGCTTGCTGGCATAGATCACATGTTATTTTCCTTTGGTACTGACATGCATTGTACCCATGAGGTCCTCCACATTTGCTACAAGGGGTCCTAGGATTTTGTCTATCCTGATAATTTTGTGAAGGATTCTTTTTGCCTCTTTGTTGGTAATTGCTGGCGGGCAGGTGTCCTTTATTTTTGAAGCATATTTTTTTAATGTGAGTGATACCTGCTTCCTCTATGTTTTGGGAATCTTGCTTCATTACCACAAACCACTGACAATCTTCAGCCAGTTTCTGAAGTGTCAAATCAGGTTCTAATTCCAAACGTTAGTTCTTCCTCAGGAGCATAGTGAAATGTATCAATAGCTGACCAGATCGCATTTTGGGAAAAAACTGTGCTGGTTTCTTCTCCGCTGTCCTTATTCACTAAAACTTGTGTTATCAAATCCATTTTTTTTTATCTGACTGGTTTTGTTGCTTTAAATGTAATTTTTTCAATTCCAATATTTGTTCATTCATTTCTTCCCTTTCTCTTTCCTGTTTTTCCTCGAAAATTTCATTAAATCTAACTGCTTTTCCAATATTTGCTTGTTAATTTCTTTCTTTTCTCTTCCTTGTTTTTCTTCGAGATATTTCATTAAATATAACTGTTTCTCTTCATTTTGTTTCTGTATTGCCAATTGCTCTTCTCTGAACCTTTTTTGAAGTTCTAATTGTTGACTTTGTTAGAATTTCACCATTTCCAAAATTTGTTTTGCAAACTCGTCCATTTTGATTGGGGGTGGGCGGTATGGAATTACTTAATATGACAAAACAACCCAATTCATTGATTTACTTTTCCTAAAGTACCGACTCTAAAGAAAAAACCTTTACAAAATTTGTACCTGGTTGTTTAACGAGTATTTCTTTCATACATTTATTTCCTCATGTGGCAATTTTTCTGAGAAAATAATTCAACGTTTGCATTTATACAGAAAGCAGTAGATTTCGTTTGTCATTTTTCAATTTTCATAACGTGTCTTGTAGGTACTGGGTTCAATTCCTTGTAGATCCTACACATTTTTCCCTCTTTCTTCTTTAAAAAGAAAAAGTTACTTATCTGTGAAAGAGAGTTTATAGCATTTATTTAATATTGCCTATTCTTTTTGATCTCTGTGCGAAAAAGGATGTCCTTTTCTCGTTAACACTTTATTTGTTGTGCTTAGCGAAATCGTTTCTTTTCTTCTTCGATATACAGTCCCGTCCATCAGTAAAAAGTTTATTTTAATTGGATTAAAATCCAACGTCTTTTTTAATTTGTGCGAATAAAATAAAATATATCATTTACTTTTGCAGGAGGTTATTTTTCCTTTTTCCAATGCTAATACCTTTTAACCATAAGACGTATTAGCAAGACATGCTTTTTAGAACGACAAAGTTTTTTTTTGTACTTACTGAAAACTTGGTCTTGTTAATGCAGTAATAATAATTCTCCACACAATTCGTCTTATGAATTCTGTTTCAGCTCGTAGTTTACGTTTTAGTAGCTTTTTTAACAGCAATATAAGGCTTTTTGACGTCTTTGTAAAATCCTTTTTTCGGCAAGAATTGTTGTCCTTTTTTTCGAAGTGTTCTTTATCCCATATTTGTGGATTTTTACACTTGAATATTGTTTTTTTTCCCAATGTATACAAATAGTTTTCCTCGTTCTTTACCGAACTTTTGAAAAATAAATACTCTGGAAGTTTTAAATTTGCCCTGAGTGTAGGAAAAAATTATTTCCAATATCCGCGTGTGTTATTTTTTCTTGAATCCTTTTGGTCGTCAAATGCTGTCTTCCAATGGCTGTTTTATTTTTAGGGTGAATTCATTGCCCGAATGTTCGTCATTCAGTTATTGTTAAGCAACTATTGTAGATTGATCCGGGAAGTTCTGGAACTGTCCTCATCAGCCACTTATTGTAGACCCGTGCTAAGGGTTTCAAATGAAAGAAACCACAAGTAGTGTAAAGTGCATAAAATGTAATATGTATTTATCATAAAGAATACAAGAGCCACTAAAGTGGTATGAGAGGAACGTGTTCGTAGTATGCGGTTAAACATGGTATGAATGTCTCCATTTAGTCTCTGAAACCAGTGGTATTCATAGGACTGGTTGATTCCACTTAGTTCTGAAATAGGGGTGATTTGTACCCCACAGCAATGATAAACTCTGTCTGACACATGGAAAGGTAACACTAAAAATGGTGGAAGATTTGCTCCTAATGTTACTTTTTACATGCATTTATTTTTTAATAATGAGTTTCAAAAAAGGGTCAAGTATTTCCGATATTGGTTAGGATGTCAGATAGAAGGTGCTGGATCCAAAATTTCAATGCCAAAATGTCTTTAGATCAAACATGTGTGACGTTTGAATGCGCACATATACTGACAACTTTTATGTTATCAAAATTTATATAAAGAAAGTTAAGTGTGTGTTAAGTGTGTAAAGAAAAGGATGTGACTACTAATGTTCATTTCATGTCCTATTAAGCTTGAGAGCTGGAAATTCCCCAATAAATGTACAGTTGTCAGACAACTTCTTTCTTTGTCAACTACTACTGCATATACACCCTTTCCTTTTTTCTCTACTCATCCATCCACATACAACAATTATCAGATTTCTTTCATGGGGAGTAAAAGTAGATTCCTTGCACACAAACTTTTTCAACATCTTTAGAAATGGATTTCATAAAATTTCTTTATGCCTCAAAACGTCACTAGGTTCAATTGGCCAATTACTAATAGGAAAGCTGAAGGTTCAAATAATTCATTTTCTGATTAGACATGATTTCAGAATTTTACTTTCCTAGAATTAAATTTGGAATTGTATAAACTTTGTTTTGCAGAAGAAACTCTTCGGACAAGAACTAAAACACATGTCTTCATCAGTTATTCACAAGTTGATAAAGAAAGTGTCTGGAGAGTACGTGACCGATTAAAGGTAAGACAAATTTTTTTCATCACAGAACATGAGAAATGAAACTTTTTCACAACTGTTAATTTAATTTGATTTTACTTGTTTCTTTCATTTGGAATTGATATTTTAATTGAGAAACATCATTAAATTTAATACTTGTTCTTGATGTGAAATCTTAAATTCATGTGTTATTAGACAAAAATAATTAGGTTAAGAATGTTCTTTACAGATGACTGCTATTTTACATTGCAATTATTACATTGCCATTGTTAGTTAAAAATGAGTTAGCAACAGTAACTGGATATCATCATCATCGTCATCATCATATTTTGTTTACATGCTAGAATGTAAAAATGTTCAATTTCTTAAAGCTATTAATATAGCTATAAGAAATTGACTACCCAACATGTCTATCACTTGCTAGATCTTAAGTTATCTTTCTCCCAAGTCTATTCTCCCATGTTTTCCTTGGCCTTTCCCCATGAACTATATTTACTACCTCTTTATTTACCTTGTTCTCCATCTATGTAAGGAATGGATGGTTCCAAATAATCTTATATCTGAAGATTATGAGTAGAACAAGAAGAGTGGCCAATGATTGGTGTAATCCAATTAGTTTGAGATGGTGTATCACTTAGTGCACATTCCTCTATGTGCATATGACTTAAATTAAATAGTCTTGTTGTCGTGTGATATCCCGAGAAATAATTCTGAATAAAGGATACCACTGTCACTCACACATTAGTTGAGAGCAAAAGGGGTGTTAATCACTCATCCAGTCAAAGGATTCATCTAGCTAAATAATCGTCATAAATTATACATAGTTTTGAAGAAAAGGGTTACTTTGTTAATGTCATTTATGCTTTGTGTTAAATTGTTGTGGACCATTGATTTCCATGCAAATGTGTACCTAAGGCAAACTGGAAGAATCTCTTCATCTGTCACATTCATATTGTTCTAGAGATCTAGGTTGGAGAAATTTTAAAATGTTGAAATCATGGGAAAGGTTTTTATTTGAGAAATTAAAAAAAAAAAAATTATGGAAACATTTTTGGAGAATTCCTGCAAGTTAGCATAAGATATTTGGGTTGTTGAGCAATTTTTAACATGATTAGAATTCTGACAAAAATTAGGAGTTTCTACAAGTTTACATTAGATATTTAGATTATTTAAAATGATAGAATCACGAGAAAAGTTTTTGCAGCATCTTGCAAGTTTGAAAATATATTTGATCTATTAAAAAATTTCAAAATCGCAGAAATATGGAATATATTTTGTTAGCATCCTCATCACACAAACAAAAAATGTATGGAGCATTTTTGCAAAGAAGAGGTTTTGAGTCTAAATATATATAGATATATATATTTGGAGTCTAAATATATATATATATACTATATATATATATATATATATATATATATATTTGGAGTCTAAATATAGATATATATACTATATATATATATATATATATATATATATATATATATATATATTTGGAGTCTAAATATAGATATATATACTATATATATATATATATATATATATATATATATATATTTGGAGTCTAAATATATATATATATACTATATATATATATATATATATATATATATTTGGAGTCTAAATATATATATATATACTATATATATATATATATATATATATATATATATATATATTTGGAGTCTAAATATAGATATATATACAGTCTAAATATATATATATATATTTAGACTTCATATATATCTATATATTACATAGATATATATATATATATATATAGATTTGGATATATATATATATATATATATATATATATATATATATACTACATAGATATATATATAGATTTAGAGTCGAAATATATATATATAAAGTCTAAATATATATATACTAGTAGGCTATCCAACATAACCCAGTCATAAAATATGCATATCATATTTTAATTCATGCAGAAACTGAGACATGTCAAAGCAAGTATTATGTTTTTTTTTTATGGACAGTCAATTTCTTATAAGTAAAAAAAATACTCAGTTGAGATTGAAACCAAATCCTAAAGACAGTGTAAAGTATGATAACAATTCAGCCAGCGTGACACGCACTTTAAAAATAATTAAACCGAATTGTAGCTAACATACGGAATCTGTAATATGAACAAGTAACGCATACATAGTCGTAAAACAGATAGAAAACGGAAGAATTCACTAAATAATAATTAAATTTTGGCATACTTGGAAGCCCATTTTTCTGAAAAAAAAAACATGAAAAGATTTCCACATGTCAAAATTACATGCCTACAAAATTTCAAGTCCGTAGATAAACAATTTGTTGAGTATATAAGTTGAGAAGTGGCCTCATACATATACACATTCTCACTTCAATAAATACATGAAAAATAGTTTAATTGGGAAATGTTTAAAACATCAGAAAGTATGTATGATGAAAAACATAAAGTGATAACAAAATACATTGAATAAAAACAATGTGAGTTGTACAATGCTAATGATGAAGTGATAACGATAATGATTATTGTTATGATGATGATAAAGTGATAACGATAATGATTATTGTTATGATGATGATGAAGTAATAATGACAATGATTATTGTTATGATGATGATGAAGTGATAACGATAATGATTATTGTTATGATGATGATAAAGTGATAACGATAATGATTATTGTTATGATGATGATGAAGTAATAATGACAATGATTATTGTTATGATGATGATGAAGTGATAACGATAATGATTATTGTTATGATGATGATAAAGTGATAACGATAATGATTATTGTTATGATGATGATGAAGTAATAATGACAATGATTATTGTTATGATGATGATGAAGTGATAACGATAATGATTATTGTTATGATGATGATAAAGTGATAACGATAATGATTATTGTTATGATGATGATGAAGTAATAATGACAATGATTATTGTTATGATGATGATGAAGTGATAACGATAATGATTATTGTTATGATGATGATAAAGTGATAACAATAATGATTATTGTTATGATGATGATGAAGTAATAATGACAATGATTATTGTTATGATGATGATGAAGTGATAACGATAATGATTATTGTTATGATGATGATAAAGTGATAACGATAATGATTATTGTTATGATGATGATGAAGTGATAATGATAATGATTATTGTTATGATGATGATAAAGTGATAATGATAATGATTATTGTTATGATGATGATAAAGTAATAATGATAATGATTATTGTTATGATGATGATGAAGTGATAACGATAATGATTATTGTTCTGATGATGATGAAGTGATAACGATAATGATTATTGTTATGATTATGATAAAGTGATAACGATAATGATTATTGTTATGATGATGATGATGAAGTGATAACGATAATGATTATTGCTATGATGATGATAAAGTGATAACGATAATTATTATTGTTATGATGATGATAAAGTAATAATGATAATGATTATTGTTATGATGATGATGAAGTGATAACGATAATGATTATTGTTATGATGATGATAAAGTCATAACGATAATGATTATTGTTATGATGATGATAAAGTGATAACGATAATGATAATTGTTATGATGATGATAAAGTAATAATGATAATGATTATTGTTATGATGATGATGAAGTAAAAATGATAATGATTATTGTTATGATGATGATGAAGTAATAACGATAATGATTATTGTTATGATGATGATAAAGTGATAACGATAATGATAATTGTTATGATGATGATAAAGTAATAATGATAATGATTATTGTTATGATGATGATAAAGTAAAAATGATAATGATTATTGTTATGATGATGATAAAGTAAAAATGATAATGATTATAGTTATCATTATAATAAAGTGATAATGATAATGATTATTGTTATGATGATGATGAAGTAAAAATGATAATGATTATTGTTATGATGATGATAAAGTAAAAATGATAATGATTATAGTTATCATTATAATAAAGTGATAATGATAATGATTATTGTTATGATGATGATAAAGTAAAAATGATAATGATTATTGTTATGATGATGATAAAGTAAAAATGATAATTATTATAGTTATCATTATAATAAAGTGATAATGATAATGATTATTGTTATGATGATAATAAAGTAATAATGATAATGATTATTGTTATGATGATGATAAAGAGATAATGATAATGATTATTGTTATGATGATGATAAAGTAATAATGACGATGATTATTGTTATGCGATTGATAAAGTAAAAATGATAATGATTATTGTTATGATGATGATAAAGTGATAATAATAATGATTATTGTTATGATGATGATAAAGCAATAATGATGATGATTATTGTTATGATGATGATGATAAAGTGATAATGATAATGATTATTGTAATGAATGATGATGATAAAGTGATAATGATAATGATTATTGTTATGATGATGATGAAGTAATGATGATAATGATTATTGTTATGATGATGATAAAGTGATAATGATAATGATTATTTTTATGATGATGATAAAGTAATAATGATAATGATTATTGTTATGATGATGATAAAGTGATAATGATAATGATTATTGTTATGATGATGATAAAGTGATAATGATAATGATTATTGTTATGATGATGATAAAGTGATAATGATAATGATTATTGTTATGATGATGATAAAGTGATAATGATAATGATTATTTTTATGATGATGATAAAGTGATAATGATAATGATTATTTTTATGATGATGATAAAGTAATAATGATAATGATTATTGTTATGATGATGATAAAGTGATAATGATAATGATTATTGTTATGATGATGATAAAGTGATAATGATAATGATTATTGTTATGATGATGATAAAGTGATAATGATAATGATTATTGTTATGATGATGATAAAGTAATAATGATAATGATTATTGTTATGATGATGATAAAGTAAAATATGATAATGATTATTGTTATGATGATGATAAAGTAATAATGATAATGATTATTGTTATGATGATGATAAAGTAATAATAATAATGATTATTGTAATGAATAATGATAATAATGTGATATTGATAATGAATATTGTTATGAATGATGATAAAGTAATAATGATAATGATTATTGTAATGAATGATGTTGATAAAGTAATAATGATAATGATTATTGTTAATGAATGATGATAAAGTAATAATGATAATGCTTATTGTTATGAATGATGATGATAAAGTAATAATGATAATGATTATTGTAATGAATGATGATAATAATGTGATATTGATAATGATTATTGTTATGAATGATGATGATAAAGTGATGATGATAATGATTATTGTTATGAATGATGATGATAAAGTGATAATGATAATGATAATTGTTATGAATGATGATAAAAGTAATAATGATAATGATTATTGTTTATGAATGATGATAAGTAATAATGATAATGATTATTGTTATGAATGATGATGATAAAGTAATAACGATTATGATTATTGTTATGGATGATGATGATAAAGTAATAATGATAATGATTATTGTTATGAATGATGATAAAGTAATAATGATAATGATTATTGTTATGAATGATGATCATAAAGTAATAATGATAATGATTATTGTTATGAATGATGATAAAGTAATAAATGATAATGATTATTGTTATGAATAATAATGATAAAGTAATAATGATAATGATTATTGTTATGAATGATGATGATAAAGTAATAATGATAATGATTATTGTTTATGATGATGATAAAGTGATGATGATAATGATTATTGTTATGAATGATGATGATAAAGTAATAATGATAATGATTATTATTATGAATGATGATGATTAAGTAATAATGATAATGCTTATTGTTATGAATGATTATGGTAAAGTAATAATGATAATGATTATTGTTATGATGATGATAAAGTGATGATGATAATGATTATTGTTATGATGATGATGATAAAATGATAATGATAATTATTATTGTTATGATGATGATGATAAAGTTATAATGATAATGATTATTATGAATGATGATGATAAAGTAATAATGATAATGATTATTGTTATGAATGATGATAAAGTAATAATGATAATGATTATTGTAATGAACGATGATAATAATGTGATATTGATAATGATTATTGTTATGAATGATGATGATAAAGTGATAATGATGATGATAATTGTTATGAATGATGATAAAGTAATAATGATAATGATTATTGTTATGAATGATGATGATAAAGTAATAATGATGATGATTATTGTTATGAATGATGATAAAGTAATAATGATACTGATTATTGTAACGAATGATGATGATAAAGTAATAATTATGATGATAATTGTTATGAATGATGATAAAGTAATAATGATAATGATTATTGTTATGAATGATGATAAAGTAATAATGATAATGATTATTTGTTATTAATGATGATAAAGTAATAATGATAATGATTATTGTAATGAATGATGATAATAATGTGATATTGATAATGATTATTGTTATGATGATGATTATGATGTGATAATGATAATGATTATTATGATGATGATGATAAAGTAATAATGATAATCATTATTGTTATGATGATGATGATAAAGTGATAATGATAATGATTATTGTTATGATGATGAGGATAAAGTAATAATTAATAATGATTATTGTTATGAATGATGATGATGATAAAGTGATAATGATAATCATTATTGTTATGAATGATGATGATAAAGTGATAATGATAATGATTATTTTTATAATGATGATGATAAAGTAATAATGATAATGATTATTGATATGAATGATGATGATAAAGTGATAATGATAATGATTATTGTTATGATGATGATAAAGTAATAATGATACTGATTATTGTAATGAATGATGATGATAAAGTGATAATGATAATGATTATTGTTATGATGATGAGGATAAAGTAATAATGATAATGATTATTGTTATGATGATGATGATAAAAGTGATAATGATAATGATTATTGTAATGAATGATGATGATAAAGTGATAATGATAATGATTATTTTTATAATGATGATGATAAAGTAATAATGATAATGATTATTGTATGAATTGATGATGATAAAGTGATAATGATAATGATTATTGTAATTAATGATGATGATACAGTAATAATGGTAATGATTATTGTTATGAATGATGATGATGAAGTAAAAATGATAATGATTATTGTTATGAATGATGATGATAAAGTGATAATGATAATGATTATTGTAATTAATGATGATGATACAGTAATAATGATAATGATTATTGTTATGAATGATGATGATAAAAGTAATAAAGATATTACTTATTGTTATGATGATGATAAAGTGATGATGATAATTGATTATTGTTATGATGATGATGATAAGGTAAAAATGATAATTATTATTGTTATGATGATGATAAAGTGATGATGATAATGATTATTGTTATGAATGATGATGATAAAGTAATAATGATAATGATTATTGTTTTGAATGATGATGATAAAGTAATAATGATAATGATTATTGTTATGATGATGATGATAAAGGAATAATGATAATGCTTATTGTTATGATTATGATCAAGTAATAATGATAATGATTATTGTTATGATGATGATGATAAAGTAATAATGATAATGATTATTGTAATGAATGTTGATGATAAAGTAATAATGATAATGTTTGTTGTTATAAATTGATGATGATAAAGTAATAATGATAATGATTATTGTTATGAATGATGATGATAAAGTAATAATGATAATGATTATTGTTATGAATGATGATGGTAAAGTAATAATGATAATGATTATTGTTACGATGATGATAAACTGATGATGATAATGATTATTGTTATGATAATGATGATGATAATGATTATTTGTTATGATGATGACGATAAAGTAATAATGATAATGATTATTGTTATGAATGATGATAAAGTAATAATGATAATGATTATTGTAATGAATGATGATAATAATGTGATATTGATAATGATTATTGTTATGAATGATGATGATAAAGTGATAATGATAATGATAATTGTTATGAATGATGATAAAGTAATAATGATAATGATTATTGTTATGAATGATGATAAAGTAATAATGATAATGATTATTGTTATGAATGATGATAAAGTAATAATGATAATGATTATTGTTATGAATGATGATTAAGTAATAATGATAATGATTATTGTTATGAATGATGATAATAATGTGATATTGATAATGATTATTGTTATGATGATTATGATAAAGTGATAATGATAATGATTATTGTTATGATGATGATTATAAAGTAATAATGATAATCATTATTGTTATGATGAGGATGATAAAGTGATAATGATAATGATTATTGTTATGATGATGAGGAGAAAGTAATAATGATAGTGATTATTGTTATGAATGATGATGATAAAGTGATAATGATGATTATTGTTATGAATGATGATGATAAAGTAATAAGTATAATGATTATAGTTATGAATAATGATTAGAAAGTAATAATGATACTGATTGTTATGATGATGATGATTACAATGATAAAGATAATGCTTATTGTTATGATGATGATAAAGTGATGATGATAATGATTGTTGTTATGATGATGATGATGAAGTAAAAATGATAATGATTATTGTTATGATGATGATAAAGTGATGATGATAATGGTTATTGTTATGAATGATGATGATAAAGTAATAATGATAATGATTATTGTTATGAATTATGATGATAAAGTAATAATGATAATGATTATTGTTATGATTATGATGATAAAATAATAATGATAATGATTAATGTTATGATTATGATTATAAAGTAATAATGATAATGATTATTGTTATGATGATGATAAAGTAATAATGATACTGATTATTGTAATGAATGTTGATGATAAAAGTAATAATGATAATGATTATTGTTATGATGATGATGATAAAGTAATAATGATAATGATTATTGTTATAATGATGATGATAAAGTAATAATAATTATGATTATTGTTATAAATGATTATGATAAAGTAATAATGATAATGATTATTGTTATGATGATGATGATAAAGTAATAATGATAATGCTTATTGTTATGATTTATGATGATCAAGTAATAATGATAATGATTATTGTTATAAATGATGATGATAAAGTAATAATGATAATCATTATTGTTATGATGATGATAATAAAGTAATGATAATGATTATTGTAATGAATGTTGATGATAAAAGTAATAATGATAATGATTATTGTTATGATTATGATAAAGTGATAATGACGATGATTATTGTTATGCTAATGATAAAGTAAAAATGATAATGATTATTGTTATGATGATGATAAAGTGATAATGATAATGATTATTGTTATGATGATGATAAAGTAATAATGATGATGATTATTGTTATGATGATGATGATAAAGTTATAATGATAATGATTATTGTAATGAATGATGATGATAAAGTGATAATGATAATGATTATTGTTATGATGATGAAGTAATGATGATAATGATTATTGTTATGATGATGATAAAGTGATAATGATAATGATTATTGTTATGATGATGATAAAGTAATAATGATAATGATTATTGTTATGATGATGATAAAGTGATAATGATAATGATTATTGTTATGATGATGATAAAGTAATAATGATAATGATTATTGTTATGATGATGATAAAGGAAAAATGATAATGATTATTGTTATGATGATGATAAAGTAATAATGATAATGATTATTGGTATGATGATGATAAAGTAATAATATTAATGATTATTGTAATGAATGATGATAATAATGTGATATTGATAATGATTATTGCTATGAATGATGATAAAGTAATAATGATAATGATTATTGTAATGAATGATGATGATAAAGTAATAATGATAATGATTATTGTAATTAATGATGATAAAGTAATAATGATAATGCTTATTGTTATGAATGATGATGATAAAGTAATAATGATAATGATTATTGTAATGAATGATGATAATAATGTGATATTGATAATGATTATTGTTATGAATGATGATGATAAAGTGATGATGATAATGATTATTGTTATGAATGATGATGATAAAATAATAATGATAATGATTATTGTAATGAATGATGATGATAAAGTAATAATGATAATGATTATTGTTATGAATGATGATAAAGTAATATTGATAATGATTATTGTTATGAATGATGATGATAAAGTCATAATGATAATGATTATTGTAATGAATGATGATAATAATGTGATATTGATAATGATTATTGTTATGAATGATGATGATAAAGTGATGATGATAATGATTATTGTTATGAACGATGATGATAAAGTGATAATGATAATGATAATTGTTATGAATGATGATAAAGTAATAACGATAATGATTATTGTTATGAATGATGATAAAGTAATAATGATAATGATTATTGTTATGAATGATGATGATAAAGTAATAATGATAATGATTATTGTTATGAATGATGATGATAAAGTAATAATGATAATGATTATTGTTATGAATGATGATAAAGTACTAATGATAATGATTATTGTTATGAATGAATGATGATAAAGTAATAATGATAATGATTTTTGTTATGATGATGATAAAGTGATGATGATAATGATTATTGTTATGAATGATGATGATAAAGTAATAATGATTATGATTATTGTTATGAATGATGATGATAAAGTAATAATGATAATGATTATTGTTATGAATAATGCTGATAAAGTAATAATGATAATGATTATTGTTATGAATGATGATGATAAAATAATCATGATAATGATTATTGTTATGATGATGATAAAGTGATGATGATAATGATTATTGTTATGAATGATGATGATAAAGTAATAATGATAATGATTATTGTTATGATGATGATAAAGTGATGATGATAATGATTATTGTTATGAATGATGATGATAAAGTAATAATGATAATGATTATTGTTATGAATGATGATGATAAAGTAATAATGATAATGATTATTGTTATGAATGATGATGATAAAATAATCATGATAATGATTATTGTTATGATGATGATAAAGTGATGATGATAATGATTATTGTTATGATGATGATAAAATGATAATGATAATTATTATTGTTATGATGATGATGATAAAGTAATAATGATAATGATTATTATGAATGATGATGATAAAGTAATAATGATAATGATTATTGTTATGAATGATGATAAAGTAATAATGATAATGATTATTGTAATGAACGATGATAATAATGTGATATTGATAATGAGTATTGTTATGAATGATGATGATAAAGTAATAATGATAATGATTATTGTTATGAATGATGATGATAAAGTAATAATGATAATGATTATTGTAATGAATGATGATAATAATGTGATATTGATAATGATTATTGTTATAAATGATGATTATAAAGTGATGATGATAATGATTATTGTTATGAATGATGATGATAAAGTAATAATGATAATGATAATTGTTATGAATGATGATAAAGTAATAATGATAATGATTATTGTTATGAATAATAATGATAAAGTAATAATGATAATGATTATTGTTATGAATGATGATAAAGTAATAATGATAATGATTATTGTTATGAATGATGATAAAGTAATAATGATAATGATTATTGTAATGAATGATGATAATAATGTGATATTGATAATGATTATTGTTATAAATGATGATTATAAAGTGATGATGATAATGATTATTGTTATGAATGATGATGATAAAGTAATAATGATAATGATTATTGTTATGAATGATGATAAAGTAATAATGATAATGATTATTGTTATGAATGATGATAAAGTAATAATGATAATGATTATTGTTATGAATGATGATAAAGTGATAATGATAATGATTAGTGTTATGAATGATGATGATAAAGTAATAATCATAATGATTATTGTAATGAATGATGATAAAGTACTAATGATAATGATTATTGTTATGAATGATGATCATAAAGTAATAATGATAATGATTATTGTTATGAATGATGATAAAGTAATAATGATAATGATTATTGTTATGAATAATAATGATAAAGTAATAATGATAATGATTATTGTTATGAATGATGATGATAAAGTAATAATGATAATGATTATTGTTATGATGATGATAAAGTTATGATGATAATGATTATTGTTATGAATGATGATGATAAATTAATAATGATAATGATTATTGTTATGAATGATGATGATTAAGTAATAATGATAATGCTTGTTGTTATGAATGATGATGGTAAAGTAATAAATATAATGATTATTGTTATGATGATGATAAAGTGATGATGATAATGATTATTGTTATGATGATGATGATAAAATGATAATGATAATTATTATTGTTATGATAATGATGATAAAGTAATAATGATAATGATTATTATGAATGATGATGATACAGTAATAATGATAATTATTATTGTTATGAATGATGATAAAGTAATAATGATAATGATTATTGTAATGAACGATGATAATAATGTGATATTGATAATGATTATTGTTATGAATGATAGTGATAGTGATAATGATGATGATAATTGTTATGAATGATGATAAAGTAATAATGATAATGATTATTGTTATGAATGATGATGATAAAGTAATAATGATAATGATTATTGTTATGAATGATGATAAAGTAATAATGATAATGATTATTGTTATGAATGATGATAAAGTCATAATGATAATGATTATTGTAATGAATGATGATAATAATGTGATATTGATAATGATTATTGTTATGATGATGATGATGATATAATCATAATGATTATTGTTATGATGATGATGATAAAGTAATAATGATAATCAATATTGTTATGATGATGATGATAAAGTGATAATGATAATGATTATTGTTATGATGATGAGGATAAAGTAATAATAATAATGATTATTGTTATGAATGATGATGATGATAAAGTGATAATGATAATCATTATTGTTATGAATGATGATGATAAAGTGATAATGATAATGATTATTTTTATAATGATGATGATAAAGTAATAATGATAATGATTATTGATATGAATGATGATGTTAAAGTGATAATGATAATGATTATTGTAATTAATGATGATGATAAAGTGATAATGATAATGATTATTTTTATAATGATGATGATAAAGTAATAATGATAATGATTATTGATATGAATGATGATGATAAAGTGATAATGATAATGATTATTGTTATGAATGATGATTATAAAGTGATAATGATAATGATGATTGTAATGAATGATGATGATAAAGTGATAATGATAATGATTATTTTTATAATGATGATGATGAAGAAAAAATGATAATGATTATTGTTATGAATGATGATGATAAAGTAATAATGATAATGATTATTGTAATGAATGACGATGATAAAGTGATAATGATAATGATTATTTTAATTAATGATGATGATACAGTAATTATGATAATGATTATAGTTATGAATAATGATGATAAAGTAATAATGATAATGATTATTGTTATGAATGATGATGATAAAGTAATAAAGATATTACTTATTGGTATGATGATGATAAAGTGATGATGATAATGATTATTGTTATGATGATGATGATAAAGGAATAATGATAATGCTTATTGTTATGATGATGATCAAGTAAAAATGATAATGCTTATTGTTATGATGATGATAAAGTGATGATGATAATGATTATTGTTATGAATGATGATGATAAAGTAATAATGATAATGATTATTGTTTTGAATGATGATGATAAAGTAACAATGATAATGATTATTGTTATGATGATGATGATAAAGGAATAATGATAATGCTTATTGTTATGATGATGATCAAGTAATAATGATAATGATTATTGTTATGATGATGATGATGATAAAGTAATAATGATAATAATTATTGTTATGATGATGATGATAAAGTAATAATGATAATGATTATTGTAATGAATGTTGATGATATAGTAATAATGATAATGATTGTTGTTATTATGATGAGGATCAAGTAATAATGATAATGATTATTGTTATGAATGATGATGATAAAGTGATGATGATAATGATTATTGTTATGAATGATGATGATAAAGTGATAATGATAATGATAATAGTTATGAATGATGATAAAGTAATAATGATAATGATTATTGTTATGAATGATTATAAAGTAATAATGATAATGATTATTGTTATGAATGATGATAAAGTAATAATGATAATGATTATTGTTATGAATGATGATAAAGTAAAAATGATAATGATTATTGTTATGAATAATGATGATAAAGTAATAATGATAATGATTATTGTTATGAATGATGATTAAGTAATAATGATAATGATTATTGTTATGAATGATGATAATAATGTGATATTGATAATGATTATTGTTATAATGATTATGACAAAGTGATCATGATAATGATTATTGTTATGATGATGATGATCAAGAAATAATGATAATCACTATTGTTATGATGAGGATGATAAAGTGATAATGATAATGATTATTGTTATGATGATGAGGAGAAAGTAATAATAATAATGATTATTGTAATGAATGATGATAATAATGTGATATTGATAATGATTATTGTTATGAATGATGATGATAAAGTGATGATGATAATGATTATTGTAATGAATATTGATGATCAAGTAATAATGATAATGATTATTGTTATGATGATGATGATAAAGTAATAATGATAATGATTATTGTTATAATGATGATGATAAAGTAATAATGATAATGATTATTGTTATAAATGATGATGATAAAGTAATAATGATAATGATTATTGTTATGATGATGATGATAAAGTAATAATGACAATGCTTATTGTTATGATTATGAGGATCAAGTAATAATGATAATGATTATTGTTATAAATGATGATGATAAAGTAATAATGATAATCATTATTGTTATGATGATGATAAAGTAATGATAATGATTATTGTAATGAATGTTGATGATAAAGTAATAATGATAATGATTATTGTTATGATGATGATGATAAAGTGATAATGATAATGATTATTGTTATGATGATGATGATGAAGGAATAATGATAATGATGATTGTTATGAGGATGATGATTAAGTAATAATGATAATGATTATTGTTATGATGATGATGATAAAGTAATAATGATAATGATTATTGTTATGATGATGATGATAAAGTAATAATGATGATGATTATTGTTATGAATGATGATTGTAATGTAATAATGATAATGAGTATTGTAATGAATGATGATGATAAAGTAATAATGATAATGAGTATTGTTATGAATGATCATGATAAAGTAATAATGATAATGATTATTGTAATGAATGATGATGATAAAGTAATAACGATAATGATTTTTGTTATGAATGATGATTATAAAGTAATAATGATAATGATTATTGTAATGAATGATGATGATAAAGTAATAACGATAATGATTATTGTTATGAATGATGATGATAAAGTAATAATGATAATGATTATTGTTATGAATGATGATGATAAAGTAATAATGATAATGATTATTGTTATAAACGATTATTATAAAGTAATAATGATAATGATTATTGTTATGAATGATGATAATAAAATAATAACGATAATGATTATTGTTATGAATGATGATTTTAAAGTAATAACGATAATGATTTTTGTTATGAATGATGATTATAAAGTAATAATGATAACGATTATTGTTATGATGAAGATGATAAAGATATAATGATTATGATTGTTGTTATGAATGATGATGATAAAGTGATAATGATAATGATTATTGTAATTAATGATGATGATAAAGTGATAATGATAATGATTATTGTTATAAACGATGATGATAAAGTAATAATGATAATGATTATTGTTATGATTAAGATGATAAAGTAATAATGATAATGATTATTGTTATGGATGATGATGATAAAGTGATAATGATAATGATTATTGTAATTAATGATGATGATAAAGTGATAATCATAATGATTATTGTTATAAACGATGATTATAAAGTAATAATGATAACGAATGTTGTTATGATGAAGATGATAAAGTAATAATGATTATGATTGTTGTTATGAATGATGATGATAAAGTGATAATGATAATGATTATTGTAATTAATGTTTATGATAAAGTGATAATGATAATGATTATTGTTATAAACGATGATGATAAAGTAATAATGATAATGATTATTGTTATGATTAAGATGATAAAGTAATAATGATAATGATTATTGTTATGGATGATGATGATAAAGTGATAATGATAATGATTATTGTAATTAATGATGATGATAAAGTAATAATGATAATTATTATTGTAATGAATAATGATGATAAATAATGATAATGATTATTTTTATGATGATGATGATAAAGTAATAATGATAATGATTATTGTAATGAATGTAATGATAAAGTGATAATGATAATGATTATTGTAATGAATGATGATGATTAGGTAATAACGATAATGATTATTGTTTTGAATGATGATGATAAAGTAATGACGATAATGATTATTGTTATGATGATGATGATAATTTTATAATGATAATGATTATTGTTATGAATAATGCTGATAAAGTAATAATGATAATGATTATTGTTATGACTAATGATGATGATAAAATAATCATGATAATGATTATTGTTATGATGATGATAAAGTGATGATGATAATGATTATTGTTATGAATGATGATGATAAAGTAATAATGATAATGATTATTGTTATGATGATGATAAAGTGATGATGATAATGATTATTGTTATGAATGATGATGATAAAGTAATAATGATAATGATTATTGTTATGAATGATGATGATAAAGTAATAATGATAATGATTATTGTTATGAATGATGATGATAAAATAATCATGATAATGATTATTGTTATGATGATGATAAAGTGATGATGATAATGATTATTGTTATGATGATGATAAAATGATAATGATAATTATTATTGTTATGATGATGATGATAAAGTAATAATGATAATGATTATTATGAATGATGATGATAAAGTAATAATGATAATGATTATTGTTATGAATGATGATAAAGTAATAATGATAATGATTATTGTAATGAACGATGATAATAATGTGATATTGATAATGAGTATTGTTATGAATGATGATGATAAAGTAATAATGATAATGATTATTGTTATGAATGATGATGATAAAGTAATAATGATAATGATTATTGTAATGAATGATGATAATAATGTGATATTGATAATGATTATTGTTATAAATGATGATTATAAAGTGATGATGATAATGATTATTGTTATGAATGATGATGATAAAGTAATAATGATAATTGTTATGAATGATGATAAAGTAATAATGATAATGATTATTGTTATGAATAATAATGATAAAGTAATAATGATAATGATTATTGTTATGAATGATGATAAAGTAATAATGATAATGATTATTGTTATGAATGATGATAAAGTAATAATGATAATGATTATTGTAATGAATGATGATAATAATGTGATATTGATAATGATTATTGTTATAAATGATGATTATAAAGTGATGATGATAATGATTATTGTTATGAATGATGATGATAAAGTAATAATGATAATGATTATTGTTATGAATGATGATAAAGTAATAATGATAATGATTATTGTTATGAATGATGATAAAGTAATAATGATAATGATTATTGTTATGAATGATGATAAAGTGATAATGATAATGATTAGTGTTATGAATGATGATGATAAAGTAATAATCATAATGATTATTGTAATGAATGATGATAAAGTACTAATGATAATGATTATTGTTATGAATGATGATCATAAAGTAATAATGATAATGATTATTGTTATTAATGATGATAAAGTAATAATGATAATGATTATTGTTATGAATAATAATGATAAAGTAATAATGATAATGATTATTGTTATGAATGATGATGATAAAGTAATAATGATAATGATTATTGTTATGATGATGATAAAGTTATGATGATAATGATTATTGTTATGAATGATGATGATAAATTAATAATGATAATAATTATTGTTATGAATGATGATGATTAAGTAATAATGATAATGCTTGTTGTTATGAATGATGATGGTAAAGTAATAAATATAATGATTATTGTTATGATGATGATAAAGTGATGATGATAATGATTATTGTTATGATGATGATGATAAAATGATAATGATAATTATTATTGTTATGATAATGATGATAAAGTAATAATGATAATGATTATTATGAATGATGATGATACAGTAATAATGATAATTATTATTGTTATGAATGATGATAAAGTAATAATGATAATGATTATTTTAATGAACGATGATAATAATGTGATATTGATAATGATTATTGTTATGAATGATAGTGATAGTGATAATGATGATGATAATTGTTATGAATGATGATAAAGTAATAATGATAATGATTATTGTTATGAATGATGATGATAAAGTAATAATGATAATGATTATTGTTATGAATGATGATAAAGTAATAATGATAATGATTATTGTTATGAATGATGATAAAGTCATAATTATAATGATTATTGTAATGAATGATGATAATAATGTGATATTGATAATGATTATTGTTATGATGATGATGATGATATAATCATAATGATTATTGTTATGATGATGATGATAAAGTAATAATGATAATCAATATTGTTATGATGATGATGATAAAGTGATAATGATAATGATTATTGTTATGATGATGAGGATAAAGTAATAATAATAATGATTATTGTTATGAATGATGATGATGATAAAGTGATAATGATAATCATTATTGTTATGAATGATGATGATAAAGTGATAATGATAATGATTATTTTTATAATGATGATGATAAAGTAATAATGATAATGATTATTGATATGAATGATGATGTTAAAGTGATAATGATAATGATTATTGTAATTAATGATGATGATAAAGTGATAATGATAATGATTATTTTTATAATGATGATGATAAAGTAATAATGATAATGATTATTGATATGAATGATGATGATAAAGTGATAATGATAATGATTATTGTTATGAATGATGATTATAAAGTGATAATGATAATGATGATTGTAATGAATGATGATGATAAAGTGATAATGATAATGATTATTTTTATAATGATGATGATGAAGAAAAAATGATAATGATTATTGTTATGAATGATGATGATAAAGTAATAATGATAATGATTATTGTAATGAATGACGATGATAAAGTGATAATGATAATGATTATTTTAATTAATGATGATGATACAGTAATTATGATAATGATTATAGTTATGAATAATGATGATAAAGTAATAATGATAATGATTATTGTTATGAATGATGATGATAAAGTAATAAAGATATTACTTATTGGTATGATGATGATAAAGTGATGATGATAATGATTATTGTTATGATGATGATGATAAAGGAATAATGATAATGCTTATTGTTATGATGATGATCAAGTAAAAATGATAATGCTTATTGTTATGATGATGATAAAGTGATGATGATAATGATTATTGTTATGAATGATGATGATAAAGTAATAATGATAATGATTATTGTTTTGAATGATGATGATAAAGTAACAATGATAATGATTATTGTTATGATGATGATGATAAAGGAATAATGATAATGCTTATTGTTATGATGATGATCAAGTAATAATGATAATGATTATTGTTATGATGATGATGATGATAAAGTAATAATGATAATAATTATTGTTATGATGATGATGATAAAGTAATAATGATAATGATTATTGTAATGAATGTTGATGATATAGTAATAATGATAATGATTGTTGTTATTATGATGAGGATCAAGTAATAATGATAATGATTATTGTTATGAATGATGATGATAAAGTGATGATGATAATGATTATTGTTATGAATGATGATGATAAAGTGATAATGATAATGATAATTGTTATGAATGATGATAAAGTAATAATGATAATGATTATTGTTATGAATGATTATAAAGTAATAATGATAATGATTATTGTTATGAATGATTATAAAGTAATAATGATAATGATTATTGTTATGAATGATGATTAAGTAATAATGATAATGATTATTGTTATGAATGATGATAATAATGTGATATTGATAATGATTATTGTTATAATGATTATGACAAAGTGATCATGATAATGATTATTGTTATGATGATGATGATCAAGTAATAATGATAATCACTATTGTTATGATGAGGATGATAAAGTGATAATGATAATGATTATTGTTATGATTATGAGGAGAAAGTAATAATAATAATGATTATTGTAATGAATGATGATAATAATGTGATATTGATAATGATTATTGTTATGAATGATGATGATAAAGTGATGATGATAATGATTATTGTAATGAATATTGATGATCAAGTAATAATGATAATGATTATTGTTATGATGATGATGATAAAGTAATAATGATAATGATTATTGTTATAATGATGATGATAAAGTAATAATGATAATGATTATTGTTATAAATGATGATGATAAAGTAATAATGATAATGATTATTGTTATGATGATGATGATAAAGTAATAATGACAATGCTTATTGTTATGATTATGAGGATCAAGTAATAATGATAATGATTATTGTTATAAATGATGATGATAAAGTAATAATGATAATCATTATTGTTATGATGATGATAAAGTAATGATAATGATTATTGTAATGAATGTTGATGATAAAGTAATAATGATAATGATTATTGTTATGATGATGATGATAAAGTGATAATGATAATGATTATTGTTATGATGATGATGATGAAGGAATAATGATAATGATGATTGTTATGAGGATGATGATTAAGTAATAATGATAATGATTATTGTTATGATGATGATGATAAAGTAATAATGATAATGATTATTGTTATGATGATGATGATAAAGTAATAATGATGATGATTATTGTTATGAATGATGATTGTAATGTAATAATGATAATGAGTATTGTAATGAATGATGATGATAAAGTAATAATGATAATGAGTATTGTTATGAATGATCATGATAAAGTAATAATGATAATGATTATTGTAATGAATGATGATGATAAAGTAATAACGATAATGATTTTTGTTATGAATGATGATTATAAAGTAATAATGATAATGATTATTGTAATGAATGATGATGATAAAGTAATAACGATAATGATTATTGTTATGAATGATGATGATAAAGTAATAATGATAATGATTATTGTTATGAATGATGATGATAAAGTAATAATGATAATGATTATTGTTATAAACGATTATTATAAAGTAATAATGATAATGATTATTGTTATGAATGATGATAATAAAATAATAACGATAATGATTATTGTTATGAATGATGATTTTAAAGTAATAACGATAATGATTTTTGTTATGAATGATGATTATAAAGTAATAATGATAACGATTATTGTTATGATGAAGATGATAAAGATATAATGATTATGATTGTTGTTATGAATGATGATGATAAAGTGATAATGATAATGATTATTGTAATTAATGATGATGATAAAGTGATAATGATAATGATTATTGTTATAAACGATGATGATAAAGTAATAATGATAATGATTATTGTTATGATTAAGATGATAAAGTAATAATGATAATGATTATTGTTATGGATGATGATGATAAAGTGATAATGATAATGATTATTGTAATTAATGATGATGATAAAGTGATAATCATAATGATTATTGTTATAAACGATGATTATAAAGTAATAATGATAACGAATGTTGTTATGATGAAGATGATAAAGTAATAATGATTATGATTGTTGTTATGAATGATGATGATAAAGTGATAATGATAATGATTATTGTAATTAATGTTTATGATAAAGTGATAATGATAATGATTATTGTTATAAACGATGATGATAAAGTAATAATGATAATGATTATTGTTATGATTAAGATGATAAAGTAATAATGATAATGATTATTGTTATGATGAAGATGATAAAGTAATAATGATTATGATTGTTGTTATGAATGATGATGATAAAGTGATAATGATAATGATTATTGTAATTAATGATGATGATAAAGTAATAATGATAATTATTATTGTAATGAATAATGATGATAAAGTAATAATGATAATGATTATTTTTATGATGATGATGATAAAGTAATAATGATAATGATTATTGTAATGAATGTAATGATAAAGTGATAATGATAATGATTATTGTAATGAATGATGATGATTAGGTAATAACGATAATGATTATTGTTTTGAATGATGATGATAAAGTAATGACTATAATGATTATTGTTATGATGATGATGATAATTTTATAATGATAATGATTATTGTTATTAATAATGATGATAAAGTAATAATGATAATGATTATTGTTATGACTAATGATGATAATGATTATTTTATGAATGAATGATAAAGTAATTACGATAATGATTATTGTTATGATGATGATGATGATAAAGTTATAATGATAATGATTATTATTATGAATGATGATGATGAAGTAATAATGATAATGATTATTGTTATGATGATGATGATAAAGTTATTATGATTATTATTGTAATGAATAATGATGATAAAGTAATAATGATAATGATTATTGGTATGAATTATGACGATAAAGTAATAATGATAATTATTATTGTAATTAATAATGATGATAAAGTAATAATGATAATGATTATGTTTATGTATGATGATGATAAAGTAATAATGATAATGATTATTGTAATGAATAATGATGATAAAGTAATAATGATAATGATTATTGTTATGAATGATGATGGTAAAATTATAATGATAATTACTATTGTAATGAATAATGATGATAAAGTAATAATGATAATGATTATGTTTATTATGATGATGATATAATGATAATGATTATTGTTATAAATGATGATTATATAATGGTAATGATTATTGTTATGAATGATGAGTATAATGTAATAATGATAATGATAAAGTAATAATGACAATTATTAGTGTTATGAATGATGATTATAATCTATATATTTAAAAATGTAAATGTTGGTTCGTTCGGAGTTAATTGTCTAAAAAACCACTGGACGCATGGCTTCCACGTTTTGGTATAATATGTTTACTATATCCATGTGTGTTTTTATATATTTCTTTTCAATTATAACATTATACTTAATTTTCCTATGATAAATAGCTGGATTTCTTTGTACCGAGAGGCCATGTTTTTATTTAGGGACAATTATTTATTACCGCTTCCTGTCACGTGACCAGTGTTACAATTTAGCGGTTTTCCTGCTAGATTTGGAGATTACGTTTACAATCTAGTGCGAAATTCTAGAAAATCTGGAGGTATTTGGCACCCAGACGCTCGCATTAGATTGCTTGAAAATACTTTAAAACATAAAATAAACTCATTCATGTAAGTAAAAAAAAGTAGCATTTATTGCCTTTGGTAAAAATTATTTATTGATTATTTGTTTTGTTTTTTACCTTTTTGTCGACTAACCATTCTTAAATCTCACTATAAAATCGATTTTTCCAAGTACATTTTAGGTGGGGGGGGGGCATTCCAATCTCCCCGAAGAAGGGGTTTGTATTACTGTACACGGGTTTGTATTACTGTACACATAGATTCGAAAAAGTTGTCCAAAAACAAATATATAACAAATAAATGTTATCAAAGGCAAGATAAGTTACTTTTCTGCCAAACTGACTAGCGATTTTCTTGACATTTCTTTCCCCTGATCTTGCGGGGGTTTTTTTTTTAAATCTCAGTTGACAACATTGCATCACTAAAAAAACACCACAGGCTTAATGTAAACAGAATGTGTTTACAATATCGGTAAATTTTCAATGGGTTTATTGATAATGTAACCATGTGATTGAACTTTAATTTAAATTAACTACACGTGGTCGCAAAATGAATGCCGACGCTCAAAGTGTATACACATTTTGATTCCTCCCTTTACTTAAAAATTCACCAAAAATCAGGAAATTAACGAATTTTAATGAAACTTGCAGTATTTTTCAAATAATGATCGCAGAATATAACGAACTAATTATTTTTACTTAACTCTTGGTGAAGATGTTTTATTTTGTTTAAACAAAGAATACCTTTACTAAAGTTATGGTTTTCAGTAGTAAATAAAAAACGCAAGAATTTATTTTTGCATTTTTTAAAGCATCGTAATTTGTAACAATAAAAAATAATTTTTACAGTAACATTACGAAAAAAGCCCCTAAAGTCCGTATTAATATATTCGATATAACTCGAAGAAAAATGAATTATCGGATACTATTCAGGAAATTAAATATTCAATTAGATTCCTATTGCAGTCACCTAAATTATTTAGGGTGAAGGAACAAGACCTAAATATTTTTTTTTGGTAAATATCCAGATACGCTACTAAAGAACATCGACCACTCCAATTTGTTTGGGGGAGGGGGGGATGTGATGTTGGGGCGCGCGCCAACATCACATCCGCTCCCCCCCCACACAATGTTAAATGGTGTTCTAATTGGTAAATGTCGGTGCGTTACTTATGGAAAATTTGAAAATTCGATGTTCCAGATAAAAAAAAAAAAAAACAGATAAATTACCCCCCCCCCTACTCCAACTTGGTGTGTTTTCCTTTTCTTATTTTATTTCTTTTTCAGCTAATTTTAAATTTTCCACCCAAAAAGCGCTATAATGTATTTTTGAAAATTAGAAAATTCTATGTCCTGGAAAAAAAAATCCCCTCCCCCCAACATAGTTTGCTTGGTGAAGCCGTCGTTTATGCTACAGCGTGCATGCGCATAGCATAAACGGATGCTGCAAAATGGTGGAAAGAAGTTTGTGGGTTCAGGGGTAAATACCATGCAAATGGTAAATTTGTCCCAAGTTTGACTATCAGATTCGTTGTCAGCGACCTCAATTACCTACAAAAAAACAAATTAGAGTGGTAGGTGTTCTGTAGTAGCGTATCTGGATATTTACCCTTTTTTTTTTTCTTGCTTAAAAAAAATAGCATTAATACAGTAAGTTAGGTAAACTGACTTTTTCGTTTAAAAATGGAATTATTTCCCTTTCGTTAAAAAAAAAATTTTTTTTTTTCATAAATATTTTGTGAGGTTTGTACACATAGATTCGAAAAAGTGTTCCAAAAAGAAATATATAACAAATAAATGTTATCAAAGGCAAGATAAGTTACTTTTCTACCAAACTGGATATATTTTTCGTGTTTTTATTCAATGTAACATGTTTATTCAGCTCGAAAACCATACAGTGTGTACCGATTTATTTAGAACATTCAAGATGGCGTCTGATTCTCTCTTTAACACGGTAAGTGTGGGAAAAGATGTTATAAATACAAAAACCCGATAAAATACTGTTAAAAACTCGCTCAATATATGTTAACGTGACATAGGTTGACATATATTCGGTGGGTTTTTAATAGTATTTTGTATAGTTTTTTATTTATAACACCTTTTTCCATACTTACGGTGGTAAAGAGGGTGTTAGACGCCATCTTGAATTTTCGAATACATTGGTAAACACTGTATGTTTTTCGAGCTGAATAAATATGTTACATTGAATAAAAACACAAAAAATATATCCAGTTTGGCAGAAAAGTAACTTATCTTGACTTTGATAACATTTATTTGTTATATATTTGTTTTTTGACAACTTTTTCGAATCTACGTGTACAGTAATACAAACACCCATTTTGTGTTTTATATACATAAAGTACAATTGTTGAATGTTACTGTTTTGATTATATTCGTTTTTTTTGGGGGGGGCACAATTAAAAAATTAAGAAAGATTAAAATGAAGCGAAATTTAAGTTTCCGTTCCAATTTTACAACTGTTACAAATGTTGGTTCGTTCGGAGTTAATTGTCTAAAAAACCACTGGACGCATGGCTTCCACGTTTTGGTATAATATGTTTACTATATCCATGTGTGTTTTTATATATTTCTTTTTAATTATTACATTATACTTAATTTTTCTATGATAAATAGCTGGATTTCTTTTTACCGAGAGGCGATTTTTTTTATTTAGGGACAATTATTTATTACCGCTTCCTGTCACGTGACCAGTGTTACAATTTAGCGGTTTTCCTGCTAGATCTGGAGATTTCATTTACAATCTAGCGGGAAATTCTAGAAAATCTGGAGGTATTTGGCACCCAGACACCCGCATTAAATTGCTTGAAAATACTTTAAAACATAAAATAAACTCATTCATGTAAGTAAAAAAAAAGTAGCATTTATTGCCTTTGGTAACAATTATTTATTGATTATTTGTTTTGTTTTTCACCTTTTTTTCGACTAACCATTCTTAAATCTCACTATAAAATCGATTTTTCCAAGTACATTTCAGGGGGGGAGAGCATCCCAATCTCCCCGAAGGGGTTTGTATTACTGTACACGGGTTTGTATTACTGTACACATAGATTTAAAAACGTTGTCAAAAAACAAATATATAACAAATAAATGTTATCAAAGGCAAGATAAGTTACTTTTCTGCCAAACTGGCTAGTGATTTTCTGGACATTTCTTTCTCCTAATCTCGCGGGTTTTTTTTTAAATCTCAGTTGACAACATTGCATCACTAAAAAAACACCACAGGCTTAATGTAAACAGAATGTGTTTACAATATCGGTAAATTTTCAATGGGTTTATTGATAATGTAACCATGTGATTGAACTTTAATTTAAATTAACTACACGTGGTCGCAAAATGAATGCCGACGCTCAAAGTGTATACACATTTTGATTCCTCTCTTTACTTAAAAATTCACCAAAAATCAGGAAATTAACGAATTTTAATGAAACTTGCAGTATTTTTCAAATAATGATCGCAGAATATAACGAACTAATTATTTTTACTTAACTCTTGGTGAAAATGTTTTATTTTGTTTAAACAAAAAATACCTTTACTAAAGTTATGGTTTTCAGTAGTAAATAAAAAACGCAAGAATTTATTTTTGCTTTTTTTAAAGCATCGTAATTTGTAATAATAAAAAATAATTTTTACAGTAACATTACGAAAAAAGCCCCTAAAGTCCGTATTAGTGTATTCGATATAACTCGAAGAAAAATGAATTATCGGATACTATTCAGGAAATTAAAGATTCAATTAGATTCCTATTTCAGTCACCTAAATTATTTAGGGTGAAATGTGTTTAGGAATTTATAACCAAACCTAAATACGCGCGCGCCAACATCACATCCCCCCCCCCGCTCGCGCCCCCAATGTACAAAGTAAAATCTTCGGAAAATGTTTAATGGTGTAAATGTCGGTGCGTTACTTACGGAAAATTTGAAAATTCGATGTTCCAGGTAAAAAAAAAAAAAAAAAACAGATAAATTACCCCCCCCCCGACTCCAACTTAGTGTGCTTTCCTTTTCTTATTTTATTTCTGTTTCAGCTAATTTTAAATTTTCCACCCAAAAAGCGCTATAATGTATTTTTGAAAATTAGAAAATTCTATGTCCTGGAAAAAAAAATCCCCTCCCCCCTAACATAGTTTGCTTGGTGAAGCCGTCGTTTATGCTACAGCGTGCATGTGCGTAGCATAAACGGATGCTGCAAAATGGTGGAAAGAAGTTTGTGGGTTCAGGGGTAAATACCATGCAAACGGTAAATTTGCCCCAAGTTTGACTATCAGATTCGTTGTCAGCGACCTCAATTACCTATACAAAAACAAATTAGAGTGGTCGGTGTTCTGTAGTAGCGTATCTGGATATTTACCTTTTTTTTTTTTCTTGCTTAAAAAAAATAGCATTAATGCAGTAATTTAGGTAAACTGACTTTTTCGTTTAAAAAATGGAATTATTTCCCTTTCGTTATTAACTTTTAAAAAAAAAATTTTTTTTTTTTAATAAATATTTTGTGTTTTATATACATAAAGTACAATTGTTGAATGTTACTGTTTTGATTATATTCGTTTGGGGGGGGGCACAATTAAAAAATTAGGAAAGAATTATTATTTATGTTAAGGCTTTTCACTCATGAAACATTACATTTTAATTGTTTAGTTTCTTTTCACAGCATTGTTTACATAAAAAAGTTTGTTTTAACTTTTTCTAAACTGTTTCATTTTTACGACATGCCACAATGTATTATAAACACCCTAACCTCCCCATGTTAAAAAAAAAAAACGCCCTTTCATAAACCTTGAAAGCCGTTCTTAATATGGGGAGGTTGGGGGTGTTCATTCCGAAAGCCGTTTTAACATGGGGAAGTTAGGGTGTTTATAATATGCTGGGGCGAGTCGTAAAATTAACGAAGTTGCTATCTATTATTTATTGCAAAAATTGCTTGAAATTTATTTATTTGACAAAAAAAAGTACATTTTGGTACTCCTTGGGTGTTGAGTTCCATGGCGACCAGCAGAAAAAAATAATAGTCGCTCCCTTAATCCCCCACCCCACCCCACACGTAACATTTTATTTACTGACGTTGCCGTAACTAAACGATTATTTGTCACATTTACAAACATTTATTTATTTATTTATTTATTTTGAAAAAAGTTTTACTTTTTATGAATATTAAAAGAAAAATGGGTACTCATGCAGAGAGTGATCCATGCTGAAATAATAGCGTTATTATTTAAAAAGCCATTCTTAACATGGGGAGGGGAGGGTGTTTTGTACCTATTTGCAATTGAATAAAAAAAAAAACATATCATAAAACTTTAATAAAACGTGGAAATACGATTTAAAAAATAGCGCGGATTACTCTCTGCATTAGCACCGAAAAATGTTATTAAATATTTATTAATAATTTCTCACTTTTACAAACATTTGATTTTAAAATTCTTTTTAAATGACGACTTTTATCGGCTTTTTTTAAATATCCCTCCCCCCCCCCCCAAATGGTGTTTATTCCGAAATCCGTTGTTAACATGGAAAGGTTGAGGGTGTTTATTCGGAAAGCCGTTCTTAACATTTGTGGAGGTGGACCTAATGTAAAAAAAAAAATAAATAAATTAAAAAATAAAACTAAATCATTTACTGATAACTTCTCACTTTTTTTTAATTTACATGTGCGGATGAACAATTTGTTGAATAGTGCGAAAACAAAACGTTTTTGTAATAAACTTTGGGATAATTTTTTTGGTAAATATTTACATTTAGGTCCACCTCCACAATTTTCTTTTTTAAATGACGACTTTTATTGATAAATAAATTTACTTCTCCGCAACTTTTATTGATAAATAAATCTACTTCTCTGCCACGGGCACTGAACTCCTCCTTTTTTTTTTTAAATAGTATTTTCGGGTGGGTACGCTGACAACAAATATCAGTTAAATTTTGCAAATAGCCCCCCCCCCCCCTCCAAAAGTGGTGTTTATTCCGGAAGCTGTTCTTAAGATGAGGAGGTTGGGGGGGGGGGTGATTATAATAAAAAAAAAAAAACAAGTTTTTTATGCGCACATAAGCAACTATTTTTTTATTAACTTTCTTTTTACTTTTTTATTTAAAAATTAGTAAATTTCAATGAATACAATAATAAATCATTTATCATTAATATGTGTTTTTGGTTTTGTGTTGAATGAAACTTTTTTTTTTTCATTACGACAATAATGAACCAATTTAAATCTTCCGGCATGCGTTTAAGGGTTACGAAATTATCAATAAATCGTTTAGTTACTAAGCCAACGTCAGTAAATAAAAAAATGTTACGTGCACATGCATTAGCCTTGACTAGGATGGGGGGGCTAAGGAGCGACCATTAAATAATTATGCTGGTCGCCATGGAACTCAACGCCCAAGGAGTACCTAAAGTGGCACTTATGCACTTATGTTATCGTGCTATTTTTTAAAATAGTATTTTCATGTTAAATTCAAATTTTACAATATGTTTTTCTTTTATTAATTTGTTAAGTAAAAATACAGATAACCCAGTCGGTTTCTAATGTGAGGAAAATCTAGCCCATACCCCAAAAAAAGGGGTACTCTGGATAATAACAAAACATTAAAATTGCCTCAGTCTCGAAAGATTTCTTCTCTACTGAACGAGGAAACAAAGAGTGAAGTGTAGTTCACCTTCTGTTTCTCTCCACCTCTCTCTTCCTCTCTTAATATCTCTCTCTATCCATCTCTCCCTTTCCCTCTCTCAATCTATCTTTCTCTCTATATCACCCTCTCCATCTCTCTTTGAGCCCCTTTTGCTCTCTAACTCCCTCTATCTCTCTCCTTTCCTCTGTCTCATCCCTCTCTGTTTCTAACTCTCCCCCTCTCTCTGTTTATCTATCAATCCCTTTATCTCTCTATCTCCTTCTCTTTCTCTATTTTCCTCTCACTTTCTCTTTTCTATCTATATATCTTCCTCTCTATCTGTCCATCTCTAATCCCTCATCCTATTTTAGTCTCCTAAATTAATTACAGTGAATAAGGCATTGTCAAAACATGGATAAATCCTATTTTAGTCACCTAATTTACTGACTGTGAAAATAGAAGTTATTTGGAAATTACTGCTACCTTGAACAGCACCAGAAGTAACTGGTAAAACCTTTCTAATTAAATTGATTTTGGCAGCCATTTGGTAACAAAATGACATAGCCTTAGCCCTTGCTGCATGAGGAATACCTGCGACCTTGCTGCCAAGTAAAAGAATTATTTATTCTACTTTAAAACATTTAATTTTTCAAAAATCTCATGTTTGACATCTCCAAAACATCCAATATGGGGAAAAATATTGCAGAAATGCAAACTTATTGTTTAGGATGAATGCACAATGGTACGCAAAAAATCACTTGAGGCTCTTGGTCGATCCTTGCAAGATTTGCGTGGCAATGTCAGACCATTTGGGAATGCAGTAATATTGCTTGCAGGAGATTTCAGACAAATGTTACCTGTTATTCTTCAATCAACACCAGCAGATGAAATAAATGCTTGCCTCAAATACTCTACTTTTTTGTTCCATGTGAAGACATTAAACTTAACTCAAAATATGCATGTCCAGTTGCCGACTGTTCGATCCGCACAAAAACTTTTGCATCACTTGTGGGAAATTGAGTACAAAAAAGTGCCAGCTGATCAGAGTTAAGGGCAAAATTCTTTGACTTTTAACTTCTTTAATTTCTGTAATTTTATTTCATCAAAAGAATAGTTAGTTTAAAAGGTTTTTGCAGATATTCAAATTATAAGAATTCCATTTGACTGAGTGAATGAGCTATTCTTGCAGGTCAATACAAAGATGCCCATGAACTTAATGCTATTATTCAATGTAAAATTCCAAGTGAGGTAGTCAAATACAAATCCATCGACACTGTTGTGAAAGCAGATAAAGTGGTTAATTATCCAACAGCTATATTTACCAGGGATGCCACCGCATGTATTGCAACTGAAAGTTGGTGTACTAATTATCATGTTGTGAAATATAAACCAATCCAAGCTTTGCAATGGCACATAGCTTGCAGTAAAAAAAAAATAACAAACAATATCATAGAAAGAACAATCTTAACAGGACCTTTCACAGTAGAATATATCTTCATTCCAGGCATTCCTATGACTCCACTGGATACATCATTACACTTTAGGAAATTGCACTTTCCAATTTTATTGTCATTTGCCATAACCATCAACAAAGCACAGGGAACAATCTTTATAATTGTGGGCCTTACAGTTACACACTGACTGTTTTTTCACATGGACAATTTATGTTATGTATTCAAGAGTCACCAAACCGGAAAATCTTTATATCAGCTAAGAAAATGGAAAAACAAAAACTGTGTACCCATGCAAAATGGAAAATTAAACCTATAAGAAACATGCTTTTTCTCATTTTGGAACTTTTTCCATTGCGCCAATTTGAGCCACAGCAATGCATGGCAGGGTACAGCTAGTGTAAGAATAATAACTAGCAGGACCCATGGAAATCCACGGTAGTTAAAATCTTTTAAAACACATCAGTAAGAAAGTCCTTATAAAAATGAACGTATGGAAGCAAGTAGAACAAAAAAAGAACTTTAGTTTAAACTTTTATTAAAGGTCAATGCGATCGTAACTGATGCTGTTGATATTGTCAGGAAGTGCTGGTGATGATTGAGGCGGTGACAGGGATGTCGATCAGCTGCTTGGAGTGAGAATAGTGGTCAGTCAGCAGGTTCTTGGGTGTCAGATTGTGAATTAAAAAAAACTGTGTGACATTGCTGACATCGATTTTGTGCAAGTTCTGATGACCCCAAGTTATTTAATATTTCAGGACATTTTGGATTACATGTATAAGTAATGAATAGGTCACAGAAAACTGCCATTGCATCTTGATAAAGCTGTTGTAGATTCCTAGGACTTCCTGTAAATGTAGATGGTAGAATAACTGGTACACCAGAATAACCATCTTCATTCCTTGCTAAATGATCCATTAAGCCAGAATATTGAGCAGCTCTTAGTTGACTTTGATAGCTTTTAATGAAGTTAAATAAGCAACCGTCAACTTTTACATCAGCGATAGACTTTTCTATTTATTTTGAATTTTATTCAATGAAGATTTGGAAATTCACAAATATTTTTTAAGTTGAATTATTGATATAGATTTCAATTAATGCATCACAACTTCCTGATAATATAAATAGAACACTTTGAATTTTCTGTACAAAAGTTTTTTCCATAAAAACATTGTAATCTGTTATAATGTTCAGATTCTTGTGTATTACATGCATAGAAAATGAAGTGTTTCTGTAAATCTTACGAAGTACAGTTAAACTTTGATTTTTCGATAATCAAAATGATGTGAGGTAGGTTATACCTATCAAATTTATGTCAATGTTATATAGTTAAGTAAGCTGGCTAATTGGCTATAAAGTAAGTTATTCCGAACTTTGATCTAACATTTTAATTAAAAAAAAAAGAAGCTTGACATTTTCTTGTATCTTTTTTTAAGAAAAATGTAAGCATCATGCTGAAATAATAAAATGCCATTCTTAATAAGGGGAGAGGGTTTGACTATTCTAAACCTTCACCTAAATAACGATTTAACGAAAAAAATGTTTAAAATGTTCTTGTATCTTTTTTATAATTTTTGTTAAATAAGAAAAATCAATAAACTTTGATAGCACTATTGTAAGAATCATGCTGAAAGCCATTCTTAATATGGGGAGGGGGTTTAACTATTCTGAAACTTCACCTAACAATGTAAAAAAAAAAATGAGGGAAAAATATATGTATGAACAATAAATATTTCTTCAGTTAAATAAAATATACTGTAAATCTTTAAATAAGGAATAAATATTTATTTAAACCATAATTATTGAAACAAAGTATTTTACTGCATAAAAAAAAAACGGTTATGGGGAGAAGGGTTAACTATTTTGAACCTTTACCTAAATAGCGATTTAATGAAAAAAAATTTAATGGTCTTGTATCTTTTTTTTATAATTTGTTTTAAAATAAGAAAAAAAAACTTTGATACCGCTATTGTAAGAATCATGCTGAAAGCCATTCTTAATATGGGGAGGGGGTTAACTATTCTGAAACTTCACCTAACAATGTAATAAAAATAATGGAAAAATTCTTCAGTTAAATAAAATATACTGAAAATCTTTAAATAGGAAATAAATATTTCTTTAAATAAATTAAATCGTAAGTAATAAAATACTGTTTTATTTCATATTAAAAAAAAATTGTTGTGTCCATTTTTTATAGTATTTAAATATGTATGCCCTGTCGGTGGGCATTAGAAGATGATGAATGCCTGTAAAAGAAGCAAAATAAAACGAACAAAACATAAGTAAGAACTATGTAAACAACGTGAAGCTGTATAAATGTTACAAAATTACTCGATTCGGCATTAAATAACACGAAAAAGGATTGATATGCCGTAAAACAAAAACAAAACAGAACAAGACGTAAAATATGTTTTGACTCTGTGTTACTCAGTGTATTTGCGAATGGTGACTTTGGTGATTTATTTAATAAAGTCATTCTTGACTTTTGTAACATGTATTTCTAAACATATTTTTTGTTATGTAAGGCTCACTCAAAAGTAAAAAAAAAAAAAAAAAAAGATAAAGTGGCACAGTAAAAAAAATAAAAAAAACGAACTCGTAACGTTAAATCTAAAAAATATATTTATTACTGAATAAAATCAAATAAGCGTTCCGTATTACACTACAATAATACACAGAAGACATCGTTAAAAATGTAAGTAAAATACTATACTATTTAAACTGTGGAACGATACCTTCTATGCATAATTGTCTTTAAAATAATCCGGAACAATAAATAGACAGTTATTTTTATTTATTTATTTTTTTTGTTCAGGAACTTTTGGGAAATAAAAGGGTTTAATGATTTTTAAGTAATAAAGATTGAAAAATAAAGGGAGATAATTCACATTAATTAATGTTTGCGATGATGATGACGCGTTTCATTAATTAATGTTTGCGATGATGATGACGTGACACCGTACGAACAAGCATCTATATATATAAAAATGTAAATGTTGGTTCGTTCGGAGTTAATTGTCTAAAAAACCACTGGACGGATGGCTTCCACGTTTTGGTATAATATGTTTACTATATCCATGTGTGTTTTTATATATTTCTTTTTAATTATTACATTATACTTAATTTTTCTATGATAAATAGCTGGATTTCTTTGTACCGAGAGGCCATGTTTTTTATTTAGGGACAATTATTTATTACCGCTTCCTGTCACGTGACCAGTGTTACAATTTTAGCGGTTTTCCTGCTAGATCTGGAGATTTCATTTACAATCTAGCGGGAAATTCTAGAAAATCTGGAGGTATTTGGCACCCAGACACCCGCATTAAATTGCTTGAAAATACTTTAAAACATAAAATAAACTCATTCATGTTAGTAAAAAAAAGTAGCATTTATTGCCTTTGGTAACAATTATTTATTGATTATTTGTTTTGTTTTTCACCTTTTTTTTGGACTAACCATTCTTAAATCTCACTATAAAATCGATTTTTCCAAATACATTTTAGGGGGGGGGGCATTCCAATCTCCCCGAAGGGGTTTGTATTACTGTACACGGGTTTGTATTACTGTACACATAGATTCGAAAAAGTTGTCAAAAAACAAATATATAACAAATAAATGTTACCAAAGGCAAGATAAGTTACTTTTCTGCCAAACTGGCTAGCGATTTTCTGGACATTTCTTTCTCCTGATCTCGCGGGGTTTTTTTTAAATCTCAGTTGACAACATTGCATCACTAAAAAAACACCACAGGCTTAATGTAAACAGAATGTGTTTACAATATCGGTAAATTTTCAATGGGTTTATTGATAATGTAACCATGTGATTGAACTTTAATTTAAATTATGGTCGCAAAATGAATGCCGACGCTCAAAGTGTATACACATTTTGATTCCTCCCTTTACTTAAAAATTCACCAAAAATCAGGAAATTAACGAATTTTAATGAAAATTGCAGTATTTTTCAAATAATGATCGCAGAATATAACGAACTAATTATTTTTACTTAACTCTTGGTGAAAATGTTTTATTCTGTTTAAACAAAAAATACCTTTACTAAAGTTATGGTTTTCAGTAGTAAATAAAAAACGCAAGAATTTATTTTTGCTTTTTTTAAAGCATCGTAATTTGTAACAATAAAAAATAATTTTTACAGTAACATCACGAAAAAAGCCCCTAAAGTCCGTATTAATGCATTCGATATAACTCGAAGAAAAATGAATTATCGGATACTATTCAGGAAATTAAAGATTCAATTAGATTCCTATTTCAGTCACCTAAATTCTTTAGGCTGAAATGAGTTTAGGAATTTATAGCCAAACCTAAATATTTTTTTTTTTTGGTAAATATCCAGATACGCTACTACAGAACACTGCCCACTCTAATCTGTTTGGGGGGGGGTGTAATGTTAGGGCGCGCGCGCGCCAACATCACATCCGCTCCCCCCCCCTCCCCCCGCTCGCGCCCCCAATGTACGAAGTAAAATCTTCGGAAAATGTTAAATGGTGTTCTCATTGGTAAATGTCGATGCGTTACTTACGGAAAATTTGAAAATTCGATGTTCCAGGTAAACCCCCCCCCTACTCCAACTTGGTGTGCTTTTCTTTTCTCATTTTATTTCTTTTTCAGCTAATTTTAAATTTTCCACCCAAAAAGCGCTATAATGTATTTTTGAAAATTAGAAAATTCTATGTCCTGGAAAAAAAAATCCCCTCCCCCCAACATAGTTTGCTTGGTGAAGCCGTCGTTTATGCTACAGCGTGCATGCGCGTAGCATAAACGGATTCTGCAAAATGGTGGAAAGAAGTTTGTGGGTTCAGGGGTAAATACCATGCAAACGGTAAATTTGCCCCAAGTTTGACTGTCAGATTCGTTGTCAGCGATCTCAATTACCTATAAAAAAAACAAATTAGAGTGGTCGGTGTTCTGTAGTAGCGTATCTGGATATTTACCTTTTTTTTTTCTTGCTTAAAAAAAATAGCATTAATACAGTAAGTTAGGTAAACTGACTTTTTCGTTTAAAAATGGAATTATTTCCCTTTCGTTATTAACTTTTTAAAAAAAAATTATTTTTTTTTAATAAATATTTTGTGGGGTTTGTATTACTGTACACATAGATTCGAAAAAGTTGTCCAAAAAGAAATATATAACAAATAAATGTACTCAAAAGCCAGATAAGTTACTTTTCTACCAAACTGGATATATTTTTCGTGTTTTTATTCAATGTAACATGTTTATTCAGCTCAAAAACCATACAGTGTTTACCGATGTATTGGAACATTCAAGATGGCGTCTGATTCTCTCTTTAACACGGTAAGTGTGGTAAAAGATGTTATAAATAAAAAACCGGATAAAATACTGTTAAAAACTCGCTCAATATATGTTACCGTGACATAGGTTGACATATATTCGGTGGGTTTTTAATAGTATTTTGTATAGTTTTTTATTTATAACACCTTTTTCGATACTTACGGTGTTAAAGAGGGTGTGAGACGCCATCTTGAATTTTCGAATACATCGGTAAACACTGTATGTTTTTCGAGCTGAATAAATATGCTACATTGAATAAAAACACAAAAAATATATCCAGTTTGGCAGAAAAGTAACTTATCTTGCCTTTGATAAAATTTATTTGTTATATATTTGTTTTTTGACAACTTTTTCGAATCTATGTGTACAGTAATACAAACACCCATTTTGTGTTTTATATACATAAAGTACAATTGTTGAATGTTACTGTTTTGATTATATTCGTTTGGGGGGGGCACAATTAAAAAATTAAGAACGATTAAAATAAAGCGAAATTTAAGTTTCCGTTCCATTTTTACAACAACCGTAAAACAGCGCATACTCAGCAAGTTTTATCGTAATTTATAAGCATATTGAAACACTAAATCAACATTTTATTTATTTTTTGCATAATTAATGATAGAAGTATTTTTCTGTTTATTTTCTTAACATCTGTTAAAAAAAAATAAATAATTTGTACATTCTCATGAAAAAAAGAATCAAACTTTTCTCTACTTTCACATGTGTTCCATTTTAACAAACTGAGCCACAGCAACGCGTGGCCGGGTACAGCTAGTATTAATATATAGATGATTATTGTTATCAATGATGATAATGTAATAATGATAATGATTATTGTTATGAATGATGATGATAATGTATGAATGGTATGATTATCGTTATTAATGATGATAATGTAATAATGATAATGATTATTGTTATGACTGATGATTATAATGTAAGAATAATAATGATTATTGTTATCAATGATGATAATGTAATAATGATAATGATTATTGTTATGAATGATGATTATAATGTATGAATGTTATGATTATTGCTATTAATGATGATAATGTAATAATGATAATGATTATTGTTATGAATGATGATGATAATGTATGAATGTTATGATTATTGCTATTAATGATGATAATGTAATAATGATAATGATTATTGTTATGACTGATGATTATAATGTAAGAATAATAATGATTATTGTTATGAATGATGATAATGTAATAATGATAATGATTATTGTTATGAATGATGATTATAATGTAAGAATAATAATGATTATTGATATGAATGATGATAAGGTAATAATGATAATGATTATTGTTATGAATAATGATGATTTTGTAAGAATGATAATGATTATTGTTATTAATGAGGATGATAATGTAATAATGATAATGATTATTGTAATGAATGATGATGATGATAATGTAATAATCATAATTATTATTGTTATGAATGATGATGATAATGTAATAATGATAATGATTATTTTTATGAATGAGTATTATAATGTAATAAAGACAATGATTGTAAGGAATGATGATAATAATGATTATGGTTATGAATGGTGATGATAATGCAATATTGATAATGATATTTGTAATAAATAATGATGATAAAGGAATAACGATAATGAATATTGTAATAAATAATGATGATCAATTCATAATGATAATGATTATTGTTATGAACAATGATAATAAAGTAATAATGATAATGATTATTGAAATCAATGATGATGATAAATTCACAATGATAATGATTATTGAAATGATTAATGATGATAATATAATAATGATAATGATTATCTTAATGAATAATGAAGATAAATTAATAATGATAATGATTATTGTAATGAATAATGATGATAAAGTAATAACGATAATGATTATCTTAATGAATAATGACGATAACTTCATAATGATAATGGTTATTGTAATGAATGATGATGATAAAGTGATAACAATAATGATTAATGCTATGAATGATTATGATAAAGTAATAACGATCATGATTATTGTAATGAATGATGATAATAAAGTGATAATGATAATGATTATTGTAATGAATAATGATGATCAAGTAATAATGATAATGATTATTGTTATAAATGATGATGATAAAGTAATAATGATAATGATTATTGTAATGAATGATGATGATAAAGTAATAATGATAATGATTATTGTTATGAATAATGATGATAAAGTAATAATGATAATAATTATTGTAATGAATGCTGATGATGAAGTGATAATGATAATGATTATTGTAATGAATGGTGATGATACAGTAATAATGATAATGATTATTGTTATGAATGATGATGATAAAGTAATAATGATAATGATTATTGTAATGAATGATGATGATGAAGTGATAATGATAATGATTATTGTTATGAATGACGATGATGAAGTGATAATGATAATGATTATTGTAATGAATGATGATGATAAAGTAATAATGATAATGATTATTGTAATGAATGATGATGATGAAGTGATAATGATAATGATTATTATGAATGATGATGATGAAGTGATAATGATTATGATTATTGTTATGAATGATGATGATAAAGTAATAATGATAATGATTATTGTTATGAATGATGATGATAAAGTAATAATGATAATGATTATTGTTATTAATGATGATGATAAAGTAATAATGATAATGATTATTGTTATGAATGATGATGATAAAGTAATAATGATAATGATTATTGTTATGAATGATGATGATAAAGTAATAATAATAATGAGTATTGTAATGAATGATGATGATAAAGTAATAACGATCATGATTATTGTAATGAATGATGATAATAAAGTGATAATGATAATGATTATTGTAATGAATAATGATGATCAAGTAATAATGATAATGATTATTGTTATAAATGATGATGATAAAGTAATAATGATAATGATTATTGTTATGAATGATGATTATAAAGTAATAATGATAATGATTATTGTTATGAATGATGATGATAAAGTAAAAATGATAATTCTTATTGTAATGAATGATGATGATAAAGTAATAATGATAATGATTATTGTTATGAATGATGATGATAAAGTAATAATGATAATGATTATTGTTATGAATGATGATGATAAAGTAATAATGATAATGATTATTGTTATGAATGATGATGATAAAGTAATAATGATAATGATTATTGTTATGAATTGTGATGATAAAGTAAAAATGATAATTCTTATTGTAATGAATGATGATGATAAAGTAATAACGATAATGATTATTGTTATGATGATGATGATAAATAATGATAATGATTATTGTTATGAATGATGATGATAAAGTAATAATGATAATGATTATTGTTATGAATGATGATGATAAAGTAATAATGATAATGATTATTGTTATGAATGATGATGATAAAATAATAATGATAATGATTATTGTTATGAATTGTGATGATAAAGTAATAATGATAATGATTATTGTTATGAATGATGATGATAAAGTAATAATGATAATGATTATTGTTATGAATGATGATGATAAAGTAATAATGATAATGATTATTGTTATGAATGATGATGATAAAGTAATAATGATAATGATTATTGTTATGAATGATGATGATAAAGTAATAATGATAATGATTATTGTTATGAATTGTGATGATAAAGTAAAAATGATAATTTTTATTGTAATGAATGATGATGAAGTGATAATGATAATGATTATTGTTATGAATGATGATTATAAAGTAATAATGATAATGATTATTGTAATGAATAATGATGATAAAGTAATAATGATAATGATTATTGTTATGAATGATGATGATAAAGTAATAATGATAATGATTATTGTTATGAATGATGATGATAAAGTAATAATGATAATGATTATTGTTATGAATGATGATGATAAAGTAATAATGATAATGATTATTGTTATGAATTGTGATGATAAAGTAAAAATGATAATTCTTATTGTAATGAATGATGATGAAGTGATAATGATAATGATTATTGTTATGAATTATGATTATAAAGTAATAATGATAATGATTATTGTAATGAATAATGATTATAAAGTAATAATGATAATGATAATTGTTATGATAGATGATTATAAAGTAATACGTTATTGAAACGACACTCCTTGTTATGCAAAATGCCCCATGACTCTTACTGGAAAATACCTACAACTTCAACCCTATTTGCACCTACTGAAAACCTGCCCATATATCTATTCACCTAATTACGCATGACTCAAAACTTGCTGTCTTATCCATGCTATATTGCACTTACATTTTAACCCTCCTATCATCTAAAATAGCTCGGGCACAACTCGTAGCTCATTCCTCATACCTACTCATACTGTAACATTGTCCTAGACCTAAGCTAACATAAATAAAATAATATAAAAAAAGGGGTAGGACTAAAATCACATTATCTCCTCCCTAACAAGCCCTCTTACAATCATAGACGCTTACACTGCATGAACTTCACCCACATCCTTTATCCATTAACAAGTAAATAGCATGTCCCTAAATCAATTTGAGGAGTGTAACTAATCAGTAGAGATATAATCCCCCACAAACTAACCCAGTAGCACTAACCACGCGGGGTCGTAGAAATACCTGGATTAGAACCTAGGCGCGGAGAAAACCCTCTCAGGGCTGACGGACCCAGTAGGTCTTCCCAGATCATCCGTCTAGGAGAAGGAAAACTCTGAAACTAAACCAAAGGGGAGAGAGGCCTCTTCAGTCTTGGATGACAACCTTCCTAGAGCTGGTGACTCAAACAAATTCACCGGTTTGCAAACCTAAATTGCTTAAGGAGTAGATAGGCTCTGTCTATCGCCCGGTTTCCATACTCCTTCTTTGCCTATTAGTCAAGCGCAGAGACACTATCTCAGTGATTTGACAGAAACACCCAGCGGTAGACCTTGTTTCCTGGCTAGGGCAATGAACGCCGTTCTTCCCCATTCCCAGCACGCCCCACCCCTAAAACTGAACATTTGGGAGTGCTTGAGTATAAGATATGCCTGAGCGATTAGATTGGCTTCTTCTAAAGGGTTGAGGGTACCGGATTGACAGTTCCTGGCTGCTGTTCCCGACTGGTAGTACAGGAGCCCTAACTCTTTGGTAGCGCTTAGAGCGGCTGCTCCATCAACAGTTGAATAATATCGGGTTGTTTGTAGTGCCATGACGCGCATGGAAAGGGACCCTGCACTCATCCCCGGTGGGCTTTCCTGAGGCCACAATCCTAATTGGAGAAAGGTCAGCTGATGGTCTACTTGTGATGCATGTCTGAAGCTCCGCATAACCTCTTGTTTAGCTCCCCCTTACCGAAACTCTTAAAAAAAAAAAATATGACGACAGTACAATCTAAAAATAAGCTTAAACCAGGATTAGGGACAAACAAATTCAACTTGCCTCCTCCCTTGAGGCTCTTATTCACAAATATCCGTGGGCTTAGAACTAACTTAGCTGATGTTGAAGCATTTCTCTTAACAAATATCCCGGATATCTTAGCACTAAGTGAGACTAACCTACACTCCTCCATTCCCTCTAACCACTTTAACATGCCTGGATATCTCCCACTCTGCCGTAAGGACTCTGACAGACATATGCACGGACTTGGAGTTTACATTCGTAATACCCTTCCCTTGACTAGAGAAACAAACCTAGAAACAGATGATCAAAACTTTATGTGCTTTAGACTAAACATGCAACACAATATTAGCTACTATTATTTTCTCTACCGCTCTCCCTCGACTCAGGACTGCTCCATAATAAACAAAGTATCTGACAGCATAGACACGGCACTGACCCTCGACACTAGCGCACAAATACATGTGTTTGGTGACTTTAATGTCCACCACAAAAACTGGCTTGGATTCTCTACTCACACAGATGCAGCGACCAGCACAACCCATAGCTTCGCTATATCTCACTCTCTATCACAAATTGTTACATTTCCAACCCGTTTCCCTGACCAGGAAGAACAACACGCATCACTTCTAGATCTGTTTTTGACCACAGTTCCCGATGTCTGCATAACGAAGGCCCACAGCCCACTCGGGAACGCTGATCATGCAGTGATAATGGTTGAAATCGCCCTAAACTCTAGACCCAAAACTGAAGAGCCAGTGCTCAAAACAACGAGATATTATTATAAGGCTGACTGGGAAGCCATCAGGGAACTAATTAGAGATGCTCCATGGAAAAATATTTTCTCTCTCCCTGCTGAACAATGTGCAAACGAGACCACTGACTGGTTCAAAACTACAATCGAAGCGCATGTTCCCATGCGGAAATTTTATAGTAAGCCCCACTCTCCCCAATGGTTTACGTCGACTTGTGCAACTGCCATTGCTCAAAAGCAGCATGCATACCGTAGGTTTAACCGACATAAGTCCAGTTTAAACAGACTGAAGTATATAGAAGCTAGAAATAACGTTAAGAAAGAAATAGCGACTGCTAAGAGAGAATTTATGGAAACCACTAAAAAGCGCATCGAAGCACAAAAACTAGGAACTCGAGACTTCTGGAAAATCTACAACACTGTAGTAAATAATGGGCAATCAACAATTCCCCCACTAACCAACAATCACGAGGTTGTCGCCTCAGCAACCGACAAGGCTAACATGCTTGCCAGTCGGTTTGCCTCAAACTCCACACTGGACCCGTCCAACCATCCCCTACCTGACTTTCCTATGTGGACAGACGCCACACTAGACGATCTGAAAACCACCCCTGCTCAGGTGCATGCTATCATAAAAAACCTTGATACCTCAAAAGCATGTGGACCCGATCTTATCCCAGCTGTACTATTAAAAAAGTGCTCAGCCGAAGTAGCTTCAGTTCTCTCCAAACTCTACAACAAATGCCTTAATGAAGCTTGCTTTCCGGTCTGTTGGAAAACTGCTTCTGTTGTACCAGTATTCAAGAATTCTGGCGAAAGGACAGACCCATCAAATTATCGCACCATTAGCCTCCTCCCACTTTTTGCCAAAATATTTGAGACCATAATTAACTATGCTCTAGTCCATCATCTTACAGATGCTAAACTACTGACTGACAAACAATATGGATTTAGACAAGCCCGTTCCACAGCAGACATCCTAACTGTGATCTCTGAACGTATATACCATTCACTGGACAACGCGGGGGAGGACAGAGCGGTAGCTCTAGATATATCTAAGGCTTTTGACAGGGTATGGCATGAGGGTCTGTCTCCTCAGTAAAATCAGATCATACGGTATCACTGGTAGAATACTTAACATAATTAAATCCTTCTTAGATAAGAGAAAAATCCAGGTTGTTCTCGATGGTCGTACATCTAAACAATATGATATAAATGCGGGGGTGCCCCAGGGTTCTATCCTTGGACCTCTATTGTTCCTGATATTCATAAATGACCTCCCCAACAACGTTGCCTCTGAGATGGGTATATATGCTGATGACACTACACTCTATGGCAGGCAAGACAGGAAGACGAATGAACACACTTCTAAAGAAATGGCAGAAACACTAGAGGAAGACCTCCAATCTGTAGTGGAATGGGGACAAAAGTGGTTGGTCGCGTTCAATGCTGCCAAGACTAAACTAGTTTCATTCAATAATTACAAGAAACCCTCTCTACCACCCATAGCAATGGCCAACGACTCTTTATCTGAGAGTCCATCTTTCAAACTGCTTGGCCTAACGTTCACAGGAAACATGAGTTGGAACAATTACATTGAAGGCATTGCCAGGGCCGCTGCAAGAAAGGTGGGCTCTCTCTACCGTGCTAGAAAACTACTAACACCCGAAAGTATCCTGTACCTCTATAAGGCCACCATTCGCCCATGTATGGAGTATTGCTGCCACATCTGGGCTGGTGCATCTGCTACTAGTCTCTCGCTCCTTGACAAGGTTCAAAAGAGAGTCGCAAACCTGATAGGCCCTGAACTGGCATCTAAGCTTCAGCCTCTGTCCCATCGACGAAATGTTGCATCCCTCTGCCTTTTCTACAAGTATTTAAGTGGTGAATGCTCTGACGAACTGCAATCACTTGTGCCCCCACGACGTGTGCACCCTCGACAAACTCGACAGGCTGCTAAATCCGACCCCCACACTGTAGAGATCCCTAGATGTAAAAGATCTTTTTACTCCAATAGTTTCTTCCCCAGAACCGCTAGACTCTGGAATTCCATTCCAGGTCCCTGCTTCCCCAACAGTACTGACGTGCAGAAGTTCAAGTGTAACGTGAACCGACACCTTGCTGCCCAAATCCCTACATAGTACCCCAGTAGTTGTTGCCCATGATAGTAGCTCCCTACACCAAAGTGGCAATTTGCCTTGTTTAGGATGAAAATGTAATAAAAAAATAAAATAAAAAAAAATAATGATAATGATTATTGTTATGAATGATGATGATAAAGTAATAATGATAATTCTTATTGTAATGAATGATGATGATAAAGTAATAGCGATAATAATTATTGTAATGAATGATGATGATAAAGTAATAATGATAATGATTATTGTAATGAATGATGATGATAAAGTAATAATGATAATGAATATTGTAATGAATAATGATGATAATGTAATAACGATAATGATTATTGTTATGAATGATGATGATAAAGTAATAATGATAATGATTATTGTTATGAATGATGATGATAAAGTAATAACGATAATGATTATTATTATGATGATGATGATAAAGTAATAATGATAATGATTATTGTAATGAATAAAAATGATAAAGTAATAACGATAATGATTATTGTTATGAATGATGATGATAAAGTAATAATGATAATGATTATTGTTATGAATGATGATGATAAAGTAATAATGATAATGATTATTGTTATGAATGATGATAATAAAGTTATAATGATAATGATTATTGTTATAAATGATGATTATAAAGTAATAATGATAATGATTACTGTAATAAATAATGATGATAAAGTAATAATGATAATGATTATTGTTATGAATGATGATTATAAAGTAATAATGATAATGATTATTGTTATAAATGATGATTATAAAGTGATAATGATAATGATTATTGTTATAAATGATGATGATAAAGTGATAATGATAATGATTATTGTTATGAATGATGATTATAAAGTGATAATGATAATGATTATTGTTATGAATTATGATGATGATAAAGTAAGAATGATAATCATTATTGTTATAAATGATGATGATAAAGTAATAATGATAATGATTATTGTTATAAATGATGATGATAAAGTGATAATGATAATGATTACTGTAATAAATAATGATGATAAAGTAATAATGATAATGATTATTGTTATGAATGATGATTACAAAGTAATAATGATAATGATTATTGTTATAAATGATGATGATAAAGTGATAATGATAATGATTATTGTTATGAATGATGATTACAAAGTAATAATGATAATGATTATTGTTATAAATGATGATGATAAAGTGATAATGATAATGATTATTGTTATGAATGATGATGATAAATAATAATGATAATGATTATTGTTATAAATGATGATGATAAAGTAATAATGATAATGATTATTGTTATGAATGATGATTATAAAGTGATAATGATAATGATTATTGTTATAAATGATGATGATAAAGTAATAATGATAATGGTTATTGTTATGAATGATGATTATGAAGTAATAATGATAATGATTATTGTTATAAATGATGATGATAAAGTAATAATGATAATGATTATTGTTATAAATGATGATGATAAAGTAATAATGATAATGATTATTGTTATGAATGATGATTATGAAGTAATAATGATAATGATTATTGTTATAAATGATGATGATAAAGTGATAATGATAATGGTTATTGTTATGAATGATGATTATAAAGTAATAATGATAATGATTATTGTTATAAATGATGATTATAAAGAGATAATGATAATGATTATTGTTATAAATGATGATGATAAAGTGATAATGATAATGATTATTGTTATGAATGATGATTATAAAGTAATAATGATAATGATTATTGTTATAAATGAGGATTATAAAGTGATAATGATAATGATTACTGTAATAAATAATGATGATAAAGTGATAATGATAATGATTATTGTTATAAATGATGATGATAAAGTGATAATGATAATGATTATTGTTATGAATTATGATGATAAAGTGATAATGATAATGATTATTGTTATGAATGATGATGATAAAGTAAAAATGATAATGATTATTGTTATGAATGATGATTATAAAGTAATAATGATAATGATTATTGTTATAAATGATGATGATAAAGTAATAATGATAATGATTATTGTTATAAATGATGATGATAAAGTAATAATGATAATGATTATTGTTATGAATGATGATGATAAAGTGATAATGATAATGAGTATTGTTATGAATGATGATGATAAAGTGATAATGATAATGATTATTTTTATGAATGATGATGATAAAGAGATAATAATAATTATTATTGTTATAAATGATGATGATAATGATAATGATTATTGTTATGAATGATGATGATAAAGTAATAATGATAATGATTATTGTTATGAATGATGATGAAAAAGTAATAATGATAATGATTATTGTTATAAATGATGATGATAAAGTGATAATGATAATGATTATTGTTATGAATTATGATGATAAATAAAAATGATAATGATTATTGTTATGAATGATGATGATAAAGTAATAATGATAATGATTATTGTTATGAATGATGATGATAAAGTAATAATGATAATGATTATTGTTATAAATGATGATGATAAAGTGATAATGATAATGATTATTGTTATGAATGATGATTATAAATTAAAAATGATAATGATTATTGTTATGAATGATGATGATAAAATAAGAATGATAATGATTATTGTTATGACAATGATGATAAAGTAATAATGATAATGATTATTGTTATGACAATGATGATAAAGTAATAATGATAATGATTATTGTTATAAATGATGATTATAAATTAATAATGATAATGATTATTGTTATCAATGATGATGATAAAGTGATAATGATAATGATTTTTGTCATAAATGATGATTATAAAGTAATAATGATAATGATTATTGTTATGAATGATGATGATAAAGTAATAATGATAATGATTATTGTTATGAATGATGATGATAAAGTAATAATGATAACGATTATTGTTACAAATGATGATGATAAAGTAATAATGATATCGATTATTGTTATGAATGATGATGATAAAGTGATAATGATTATTGTTATGAATGATGATGATGATAAAGTGATAATGATAATGATTATTGTTATGAATGATGATGATAAATTAATAATGATAATGATTATTGTTATGAATGATGATGATAAAGTGATAATGATAATGATTATTGTTATGAATGATGATTATAAAGTGATAATGATAATGATTATTGTTATAAATGATGATGATAAAGTGATAATGATAATGATTATTGTTATGAATTATGATTATAAAATAATAATGATAATGATTATTGTTATGAATGATGATTATAAAGTGATAATGATAATGATTACTATGAATTATGATGATAAAGTAATAATGATTATTGTTATAAATGATGATGATAAAGTGATAATGATAATGATTATTGTTATAAATGATGATTATAAATTAATAATGATAATGATTACTGTTATAAATGATGATGATAAAGTGATAATGATAATGATTAGTGTTATAAATGATCATTATAAATCAATAATGATAATGATTATTGTTATGAATGATGATGATAAAGTAATAATGATAACGATTATTGTTCTAAATGATGATGATAAAGTGATAATGATAATGATTATTGTTATGAATTATGATTATAAAATAATAATGATAATGATTATTGTTATGAATGATGATGATAAAGTAATAATGATAATGATTATTGTTATGAATGATGCTGAAAAGTGATAATGATAATGATTATTGTTACAAATGATGATTATAAATTAATAATGATAATGATTATTGTTATGAATGATGATGACAAAGTAATAATGATAATGATTATTGTAATGAATAATGATGATAAAGTAATAATGATAATGATTATTGTTATAAATGATGATGATAAAGTGATAATGATAATGATTATTGTTATGAATGATTATTATAGATACATAATGATAATGAATATTGTTATGAATGATGATGATAAAGTAATAACGATAATGATTATTGTTATGAATGATGATGATAAAGTAATAATGATAATGAATATTGTTATGAATGATGATGATAAAGTAATAACGATAATGAATATTGTTATGAATGATGATGATAAAGTAATAACGATAATGAATATTGTTATGAATGATGATGATAAAGTAATAACGATAATGAATATTGTTATGAATGATGATGATAAAGTAATAATGATAATGATTATTGTTATGAATGATGATGATAAAGTGATAATGATAATGATTATTGTTATAAACGATGATTATAAAGTAATAATGATAATGATTATTGTTATGAATGATGATGATAAAGTAATAATGATAATGATTATTGTTATAAATGATGATGATAAAGTAATAATGATAATGATTATTGTTATGAATGATGATGATAAAGTAAAAATGATAATGATTATTGTTATAAACGATGATTATAAAGTAATAATGATAACGATTATTGTTATGAATGATGATGATAAAGTAATAATGATAATGATTATTGTTATAAACGATGATGATAAAGTAATAATGATAATGATTATTGTTATGAATGATGATGATAAAGTAAAAATGATAATGATTATTGTTATGAATGATGATGTTAAAGTAATAATGATAATGATTTTTGTTATGAATGACGATGATAAAGTAAAAACGATAATGATTTTTGTTATGAATGATGATGATAAAGTAAAAACGATAATGATTTTTGTTATGAATGATGATGATAAAGTAAAAACGATAATGATTTTTGTTATGAATGATGATGATAAAGTAAAAACGATAATGATTTTTGTTATGAATGACGATGATAAAGTAAAAACGATAATGATTTTTGTTATGAATGATGATGATAAAGTAATAATGATAATGATTATTGTTATGAATGATGATTATAAAGTGATAATGATAATGATTATTGTTATAAATGATGATTCTAAATTAATAATGATAATGATTATTGTTATGAATGTTGATTATAAAGTAAAAATGATAATGATTATTGTTATGAATGATGATGATAAAGTAAAAATGATAATGAGTATTGTCATGAATGATGATTATAAAGTAATAATTATAATGATTGTTGTTATAAATGATGATGATAAAATAATAATGATAATGATTGTTATGAATGATGATGATAAAGTGATAATGATTATTGTTATTAATGATGATGATAAAGTAATAATGATAATGATTATTGTTATGAATGATGATGATAAAGTAATAATGATAATTGTTATAAATGATGATTATAAAGTAATAATGATAATGATTATTGTTATAAATGATGATTATAAAGTAATAATTATAATGATTATTCTTATGAATGATGATGATAAAGTGATAATGATAATGATTATTGTTATGAATGATGATGATAAAGTAATAATGATAATGATTATTGTTATAAATTATGATTATAAAGTAATAATTATAATGATTATTCTTATGAATGATGATGATAAAGTGATAATGATAATGATTATTGTTATGAATTATGATTATAAAGTAATAATTATAATGATTATTCTTATGAATGATGATGATAAAGTGATAATGATAATGATAATTGTTATAAATGATGATTATAAAGTAATAATGATAATGATTATTGTTATAAATGATGATTATAAAGTAATAATTATAATGATTATTCTCATGAATGATGATGATAAAGTGATAATGATAATGATTATTGTTATGAATGATGATGATAAAGTGATAATGATAATGATTATTGTTATGAATGATGATGATAAAGTAATAATGATAATGATTATTGTTATAAATTATGATGATAAAGTAATAATGATAATGATTATTGTTATAAATGATGATGATAAAGTAATAATGATAATGAGTATTGTTATGAATGATGATGATAAAATAATAATGATAATTATAATTGTTATGAATTTTGATGATAAAGTAATAATGATAATGATTATTGTTATGAATGATGATGATAAAGTAATAATGATAATGATTATTGTTATGAAGAATGATGATAAAGTAATAATGATAATGATTATTGTTATAAATGATGATTATAAGTAATAATGATAATGATTATTGTAATAAATGATGATGATAAAGTAATAATGATAATGATTATTGTTATAAATGATGATGATAAAGTAATAATGATAATGATTATTGTTATGAATGATGATGATAAAGTAATGATGATAATGATTATTGTTATGAATGATGATGATAAAGTAATAATGAAAATGATTTTTGTTATGAATGATGATGATAAAGTAATAATGATTATTGTTGTGAATGATGATGATAAAATAATGATGATAATGATTAATGGTATGAATGATTATGATACGGTAATAATCATAATGATCATTATGAATGATGATGATAAAGTAGTAATGATAATGATTGTTATGCATGATGATGATAAAGTAATAATGATAATGATTATTGTAATGAATGATGATGATAAAGTAATAATGATAATGATTATTGTTATGAATGATGATGATAAAGTAATAATGATAATGATTATTGTTATAAATGATGATGATAAATGATAATGATAATGATTATTGTTATGAATGATGATGATAAATAATGATAATGATTATTGTTATAAATGATGATTATAAAGTAATAATGATAATGATTATAGTTATGAATGATGATGATAAAGTAATAAGGATAATGATTATTGTTATGAATGATTGTGATAAAGTAATAATGATAATTATAATTGTTATGAATGATGATTATAAAATAATGATGATAATGATTACTGTTATGATGATGATGATAAAGTAATAATGATAATGATTGTTGTTACGAATGATGATCATAAAGTAATAATGATATCGATTATTGTTATAAATGATGATGATAAAGTAATAATGATAATGATTATTGTTATGAATGATGATGATAAAGTAATAATGATAATGATTATTGTTATGAATGATGATTATAAGTTAATTATGATAATGTTTATTGTTATGAATGATGATGATAAAGTAATAATGATAATGAATATTGTTATGAATGATGATGATAAAGTAAAAATGATAATGATTATTGTTATGAATGATGATGATAAAGTAATAATGATAATGATTATTGTTATGAATGATGATGATAAATAATAATTATAAGTATAATTGTTATGAATGATGATGATAAAGTAATAATGATAATGATTATTGTTATGAATGATGATGATAAAATAATGATGTAATGAATAATGATGAAAAATTCATAATGATAATGATTACCGTAATGAATAATGATGGTGATTATTGTAATGAATTATGATGATACATTTATAACGATAATAATTATTGTAATGAATGATAAAAAAGCAATAATGACAATGATTATAAATTTATGACGATACTTATTTTTGTAATAAACAATCATTACAACTTCATAATGATAATTACTATTGTAATGAATAATGATGGTAAAATAATAACGATAATGCGATTGTTGTAGTGAATAAAGATGAGACAGTAATGATGATAATGATTATTGTAATGAATAATGATGATAAATTCATAATGATAATGATTACTATAATCAATAATGATGATGAAATAATAATGATAATGATTTTTGGACTGAATTATGATGATGATAAATTTATAACGATAATTATTATTGTAATTAATAATGATGATAAATTCATAATGATAATTATTGTAATGAATAATGATGATAAATTACTGATGATAATTATTAGTGTAATGAATAATGATGATAAATTAATAACGATAATTATCATTGTAATGAATAATGAAAAAGTAATAATGATAATGATTATGGTAATGAATAATGATCATAAATTAATAACACTAATGATTATTGTAATTAATAATGATGACAAATTCATAAAAATAATGATTATTGTAAGTAATAATGATGATAAATTAATAACAGTAATGATTATTGTAATTAATAATGATGATAAATTCATAATGATAATTATTATTGTAATGAACAATGATGATAAATTCATAATGATAATGATTATTGTTATTAATAATGATTATAAATTCATAACGATAATTATTATTGTAATGAATAATGATGATAAATTAATAACAGTAATGATTATTGTAATTAATAATGATGATAAATTCATAACGATAATTATTATTGTAATGAATAATGATGATAAATTCATAATGATAATGATTATTGTAATGAATAATGATGATAAATTCATAACGATAATTATTATTGTAATGAATAATGATGATAAATTCATAATGATAATGATTATTGTAATGAATAATGATGATAAATGCAAAATGATAATGATTATTGTTATGAATGATGATAAATAATAATTATAATGATTGTTATGAATGATGATGATAAGTAATAATTATAATGATGGTTATGAATGATAATGATCATGTAATAATGATAATGATTGTTATGAATGCTGATGATTAATTAATAATGATTTTGATTGTTATAAATGTTGATTATAAAATGATAATGATAATGATTATTGTATTGAATGATGATGATAAATTAATAATGAAAAAGATTATCGTTTCAATGATGATGATAAATAATAATGATAATGATTATTGTTATGAATGATTATGATACGGTAATAATGATAATGATTATTATGAATGATGATGATAAAGTAGTAATGATAATGATTGTTATGAATGATGATGATAAAGTGATAATGATAATGATTATTTTTATGAATGATGATGATAAAGTGATAATGATAATGATTATTGTATTGAATGATGATGATAAAGTAATAATGATAAAGATTATTGTTATGAATGATGATGATAAAGTAATGATGATAATGATTATTGTAATGAATGATGATGATAAAGTAATAATGATAATGATTATTGTTATGAATTATGATGATAAAGTAATAATGATAATGATTATTGTTATGAATGATGATGATAAAGTAATGATGATAATGATTATTGTTATGAATGATGATGATAAAGTAATGATGATAATGATTATTGTTATGAATGATGATGATAAAGTAATAATGATAATGATTATTGCTATGAATGATGATGATAAAGTAATGATGATAATGATTATTGTTATGAATGATGATGATAAAGTAATAATGATAATGATTATTGTTATTAATGATGATGATAAATAGTAATGATAATGATTATTGTTATGAATGATGATGATAAAGTAATAATGATAATGATTATTGTTATTAATGATGATGATAAATAGTAATGATAATGATTATTGTTATGAATGATGATGATAAAGTAAAAATGATAATGATTATTGTTATGAATGATGATGATAAATAGTAATGATAATGATTATTGTTATGAATAATGATGATAAAGTAATAATGATAATGATTATTGTTATGAATGATGATGATAAATAGTAATGATAATGATTATTGTTATTAATGATGATAAAGTAAAAATGATAATGATTATTGTTATGAATGATGATGATAAAGTAATAATGATAATGATTATTGTTATGAATGATGATAAAGTAAAAATGATAATGATTATTGTTATGAATGATGATGATAAAGTAATAATGATAATGATTATTGTTATGAATGATGATAAAGTAAAAATGATAATGATTATTGTTATGAATGATGATGATAAAGTGATAATGATAATGATTATTGTTATGAATGATGATGATAAAGTAATGATGATAATGATTATTGTTATGAATGATGATGATAAAGTAATAATGATAATGATTATTGTTATGAATGATGATGATAAAGTAATGATGATAATGATTATTGTTATGAATGATGATGATAAAGTAATAATGATAATGATTATTGTTATTAATGATGATGATAAATAGTAATGATAATGATTATTGTTATGAATGATGATGATAAAGTAATAATGGTAATGATTATTGTTATTAATGATGATGATAAATAGTAATGATAATGATTATTGTTATGAATGATGATGATAAAGTAAAAATGATAATGATTATTGTTATGAATGATGATGATAAAGTAATAATGATAATGATTATTGTTATTAATGATGATGATAAATAGTAATGATAATGATTATTGTTATGAATGATGATAAAGTAAAAATGATAATGATTATTGTTATGAATGATGATGATAAAGTAATAATGATAATGATTATTGTTATGAATGATGATGATAAAGTAAAAATGATAATGATTATTGTTATGAATGATGATGATAAAGTAATAATGATAATGATTATTGTTATGAATGATGATGATAATGATAATGATTATTGTTATGAATGATGATGATAAATAGTAATGATAATGATTATTGTTATGAATGATGATAAAGTAAAAATGATAATGATTATTGTTATGAATGATGATGATAAAGTAATAATGATAATGATTATTGTTATGAATGATGATGATAAAGTAATGATAATGATTATTGTTATGAATGATGATGATAAAGTAATAATGATAATGATTATTGTTATGAATGATGATGATAAAGTAATGATGATAATGATTATTGTTATGAATGATGATGATAAAGTAATAATGATAATGATTATTGTTATTAATGATGATGATAAATAGTAATGATAATGATTATTGTTATGAATGATGATGATAAAGTAATAATGGTAATGATTATTGTTATTAATGATGATGATAAATAGTAATGATAATGATTATTGTTATGAATGATGATGATAAAGTAAAAATGATAATGATTATTGTTATGAATGATGATGATAAAGTAATAATGATAATGATTATTGTTATGAATGATGATGATAAATAGTAATGATAATGATTATTGTTATGAATGATGATAAAGTAAAAATGATAATGATTATTGTTATGAATGATGATGATAAAGTAATAATGATAATGATTATTGTTATGAATGATGATAAAGTAAAAATGATAATGATTATTGTTATGAATGATGATGATAAAGTAAAAATGATAATGATTATTGTTATGAATGATGATGATAAAGTAATAATGATAATGATTATTGTTTTGAATGATGATGATAAAGTAAAAATGATAATGATTATTGTTATGAATGATGATGATAAAGTAAAAATGATAATGATTATTGTTATGAATGATGATGATAAATAGTAATGATAATGATTATTGTTATGAATGATGATGATAAAGTAAAAATGATAATGATTATTGTTATGAATGATGATGATAAAGTAATAATGATAATGATTATTGTTATGAATGATGATGATAAATAGTAATGATAATGATTATTGTTATGAATGATGATAAAGTAAAAATGATAATGATTATTGTTATGAATGATGATGATAAAGTAATAATGATAATGATTATTGTTTTGAATGATGATGATAAAGTAGTAATTATAATGATTATTGTTATGAATGATGATGATAAAGTAATAATGATAATGATTATTGTTATGAATGATGATGATAAATAGTAATGATAATGATTATTGTTATGAATGATGATAAAGTAAAAATGATAATGATTATTGTTATGAATGATGATGATAAAGTAATAATGATAATGATTATTGTTTTGAATGATGATGATAAAGTAGTAATTATAATGATTATTGTTATGAATGATGATGATAAAGTAATAATGATAATGATTATTGTTATGAATGATGATGATAAATAGTAATGATAATGATTATTGTTATGAATGATGATAAAGTAAAAATGATAATGATTATTGTTATGAATGATGATGATAAAGTAGTAATGATAATGATTGTTATGAATGATGATGATAAAGTAATAATGATAATGATTATTGTTATGAATGATGATGATAAATAGTAATGATAATGATTATTGTTATGAATGATGATAAAGTAAAAATGATAATGATTATTGTTATGAATGATGATGATAAAGTAATAATGATAATGATTATTGTTTTGAATGATGATGATAAAGTAGTAATTATAATGATTATTGTTATGAATGATGATGATAAAGTAATAATGATAATGATTATTGTTATGAATGATGATGATAAATAGTAATGATAATGATTATTGTTATGAATGATGATAAAGTAAAAATGATAATGATTATTGTTATGAATGATGATGATAAAGTAGTAATGATAATGATTATTGTTATGAATGATGATGATAAAGTAATAATGATAATGATTATTGTTATGAATGATGATGATAAAGTAGTAATGATAATGATTGTTATGAATGATGATGATAGAGTAATAATGATTGTTATGAATGATGATGATAAATTAATAATTATTGTTATTAATGATGATGATAAAGTAATAATGATAATGATTATTGTAATGAATGATGATGATAAAGTAATAATGATAATGATTATTGTAATATATGATGATGATAAAGTAATAATGATAATAATTTTTTTTATTAATGATGATGATTAAGTGATAATGATAATGATTATTGTAATATATGATGATGATAAAGTGATAATGGTCGTCATATTTTATAAATTATGATGATGATAAATTCATAATTATAATGATAATGATGATTACAGTGAGTTATGATGATAATATAATGATAATGATTATTGTAATGAATGATTGATGATAAAGTAATAATGTTAATGCGTATTGTAAATTATGATGGTTATAAATTTATGATAATTCTGCTCATAATGAATGACGATGATTAAGTAATAGTGACAATGATATTCGTAATGATTAATTTTGAGTGTAAAGTAATGATTCTAATTATTGTAATTGATTATGATCATGATGATAATGATGATTATGATGATGATGATTAAGTCGTACTGGTAATGTTTGGGGTCCTGTATTATGATTAGAAAATAATAATTTTCATCAAACCTGTCCCTATGTTTGCTTTTCTTATAGCAATAATTCCAGTTCCTTTTCTATATACAATATACTATGAATCGTTTTCAAGTTTCGTCAAATTAAATATTGATAAATGAGGTCCTAGCTGTTTCATATATTTTCCTATTTTGTAACTGTGAGACATTGATGCTTTTAGGCACTTTTACTCCATTGGCTCTGACCTTTTTCCTCATACACAACTTAAGTTTAGCACAAACAAGATTGTGATCAGTGTCAGTCTGTACACTGCATAACTTACAGTAAACGTGTCCTGAATATCACGTTTACACACGATGACATAATAAAGAATATGACCATGTTTTTATCTAGAATGTATCCAAGTTACCTTGTGAATGGGTTTTTAATTAAAGATGATCATCCCATTAGAAAACCGAAGCAACTAATAGGGAATTAATTAAAATTAATGTTTAAAAGAATATGCAAATTACCTAGATCTTTTGCTAGTGAATGCATATATAAGAAAATTGTATTTTCTTGTTAAATAAATAGAAAAGAGGGGTTTTAATATGAATATCAATACACACAATAGAAAAACGAATTCATATGAGTATAGATGTATATATATATATATATATATGCATATATATATGTACATATATTTATGTACATATATATATATATATATATATATATATATATATATATATATATATATATATATAATTTGAGGTTGCTATTTTTCAAAAGTAGGGTAACCAATTAAATATGACGAGGTTAATACAAGGAAATAGAGCAAGTTACATTTTAAATTTGTCTTTACATAAGCAGTAGTTTGTTGCTACACAGTCATGAGCATGTTTCGGTCTTCTAGTGTTTAGTAACTCGAGACCTCTTCAGGCAACAAACGCTTATTTAAGAAAGTGGAATTCAAAATGAAAACCGAAAATCAACTTTAAGCAAAAGAGGGCCGTTTTTTTTTTTTCACCCTCTTTTAAAGGGTCATGAGAGTGACGGTTCAGGTGTGTGGAGAACAGGTTTGATTGTGTGCGAATTTGTTAGTTTATTTAGTTTCCTATTTGTTTATTCACTTATTTACCGTGTCTTTATTCAATCAATTCATGTTGGTGTTAGGGAATAGGGTTTGTAAGGTTGGGGGTTGTAAAGCCAGAGTCATATAGATGTTATCTTAAACAAGTATGAGCTTAGCTTGTCTGTTGCCCGCTGTCTGAGACTACAAAGGTTGGGCTGTCTTAAATTCCTTTTTATTATTTGTTTTAATTTAATATTCCTATTTGTCTCTGCTAAAAGGATTTGACCATTCCTTGGGCTTCGAGTGAACGGTGGAGGGGAGGAGGGGGGTGAGAGGCATAAGAAAGAAAGGAAAGAAAAGAGTAGGGGGGAGATGTAATGGGGAAGGAGGAAAGCGGGCGAAGAGGAAGGAAGAGAGAAGAAAAGGGAGAGGGGAAGAGAGGGGTGGCATCATTTGTTTGATAGTGGTAGATTTGTTTTCTCTCATTTAAACAAAATCGGTTTTTTATTCTTTATTTTTTATTTTTATTTTATTTGACCAAATTTATTTTATTTGACCTATTTACTTTGTTTAATGTTGGTTTATTAATTGGTGTATTTGTAAATTTTTTATTAAAACTTTTCATAATGATAGTAATTGCAAAACTCAGAATATATGTCATTAACTTATGATGGTTAAATGCAGTGATTTTTATTTATTTATTTAATTTTTTATTCTTCTTTTTTATTTTTTATTTTCTATTTTTTTATTTTATTTTTATTTATTTTTTTATTATTTATTTTACTGGCAGCGATAATGATTATTCCGCTAGAAGGGTGATTAGGAATTCCTCCCAGTTATTTGCTACTAATTAGCACTGATATAACTTTACTGAGGGTTATATTAATTATCCGTAAATAGTACTACCCATGGATCTTATGCACGTAGAGTGTATTATAGGCATATTAAATTTCCATTTCCTCGATAATCGTAGATTTCTATATTCTTTCTGCTGAGATTTCACGGCCAAAATTGGTTAAAATCAATGGAAGTGGTAAAATGTTTTCTCTCTTATAAATTCCTCTTATAACCGCTACCACTTAACACTGTTGGAGGATCGTTAACAAGGAACAATTACGAAGGAACAGCGGTTGGAGTTTTCTTTACTCAGTATGTTAAAAAACCTGGAATTACCCGAATCAAAGGGTTACTTCGAGTGTAGTAATAAAGTAATGATCTAATGATATTTATATGTAATTGAAAAAAAACCCTTAGTCATGTTACGTGATCTGACGTCAGCAAGCTGTAATGGCGAGGTCTGTATACAAAACAATGTATATACTAAGAGATTCTTATCGGTAAAGATGCAAGTATCATACAAATTAAAATATTAACTTACACATTATGAAAACGTTACGAAAGTTATTAGCGACTTAAAAATAGTATAATACGAGAGTTCAACATTACATGACAAGCGAAAATGTCAAGTACAAAAAAAAATTATGCTTAAAAATATTAAGCGATGAGACGAAACAATCGCTGTGTTTACAAAAAACACAGACAAACGGCCATTATACGGCCATTTTCTTTTCAGTATTAGTAACAATATTTCTGTTTAGAAGGAGAAAGTCAAAAGATGGACCCGCTGGAATTTTAGGAACAGATACTACACTTTGATCTTAGCCAAAAGATCAAGTAACTGTATTATATAGTCTACTTTCCTACCAAGTGTGTACTAACTTGAGACGAGACATCATATTCCAAAAATCACATCACTGAACTGCTGATTCCAAAAATCAAGTGAATGAATCTGCATGCGGAGTGCTTATTTGTAAAATTTCAAAAATCACGTAAAGAACGAGTCGGCATGCTAACAAAACAAAACATACGGCCATTTTCTTTTTTGTATTAGTAACAATATGATATCATAACTGTTTACCGGAAAGGGGGAGGGAAAGATGTGACCATTTGAATTCTAAGAACAGATACTACACTTTCATCTTAGCCAAAAGACCAAGTAAACATATTATATAGTGTGAGTTCCTACTGAACATTATCTCTATTAAAAAAAGATGCATATTATATATATAATTCTTAGTATAAGAAGGGGATAGTACTTTACTATTATACAATATGGACTGTGCTGAAATAAAGGCCTTATTATTTAGAAAGCCATTCTTAGTCTTGAGAAGGAATGTTTTTTTATATGTCCTGTACTTAAACCTAACATTTCTTGATATAAGGCAGTTTCATAATTCTTAATATAAAAAGGGCAATCGTATTTTACTATTATGGAATACGGACCATACTGAAATAAACCCATAATTATTTAGAAAGCCATTCTTAGTATTGGGAGGGGATGTTTTTTTAAATCTTCTCTAATTACACCTACCAATTTCTAATTTCAAAATATAAGGTAATTTAATAATTCTTAATATAAAATGGAGATAGCATTTTACTATTATAGAATACGAACCACTGTCGAATACGATTAGAATAATAGACAATCAGTTACAATATGCGAGTGACCTCCCTTTGATGTTGCTTCATTGTCGTATGCAATTAGAATAATATACAATCATTGTTATAATATCCGAGTGACCTCCCTTTGATATAGCTTCATTGTCAAATATCATTAGATTAATATACACGCATTATTATAATATACGAGTGACGTGCCTTTGATATAGCTTCATTGTCAAATACCATTAGAATAATATACAATCATTGTTATAATATGCGAGTGACCTCCCTTTGATACAGCTTCATTGTTGAATGCCATTAGAATAATATACAATCATTGTATAATGTGGGAGTGACCTCCCTTAGATGTAGCTTCGTTGTCAAATACCATTAGAATAACATACGATCATTGTTATAATATGCAAGTGACCTCCCTTTGATGTAGCTACATTGTCGAATACCATTAGTATAATATACAATCATAGTTATAATATACGAGTGACTTCCCTTTGATCTAACTCCATTGTCGAATACCATTAGAATAATATACATTGTTATAATATCCGAGTGAACTCCCTTTTATGTAGCTTCGTTGTCAAATACTATTAGACTAATATACAATTATTGTAATAATATACGAGTGACCTCCCTTTGATGTAGCTTCATTGTCGTATGCAATTAGAATAATATACAATCATTGTTATAATATGAGAGTGACCTCTCTTTGATACAGTTTCATTTTTGAATACCATTAGATTAATATACAATCATTGCAATAATATGCAAGTGACCTTCCTTTGATGTAACTTCATTATCGAATACCATTAGATTAATATACAATCATTGTTATAATATGAGAGTGACCTCCCTTTGATGTAGCTTCATTGTCGAATTCCATTAGAATAATATACAGTCATTGTTATAATATGCGAGTGACTTCCCTTTGATATAGTTTCATTGCCAAATACCATTAGAATAATATACAGTCATTGTTATAATACGCGAGTGACCTCCCTATGATGCAGCTTTATTTTTAAATACCATTGGAATAATATACAATCATTGTTATAATATGCGAGTGACCTCCCTTTAATGCAGCTTCATTGTTTAATAACATTAGAATAATATACAATCATTGTATAATGTGGGAGTGACCTCCCTTAGATGTAGCTTCGTTGTCAAATACCATTAGAATAACATACAATCATTGTTACTATATGAAAGTGACCTCCCTTTGATGTAGCTTCATTGTCGAATGCAATACGTATAATATACAATCGTTGTTATAATATACAAGTGACCTCCCTTTGATCTAACTCCATTGTCGAATACCATTAGATTAATATACAATCATTATTATAATATGCGAGTGACGTCACTTTGATGTAGCTTCATTGTCGAATACCATTAGATTAATATACAATCATTGTTATAATATGCAAGTGACCTCCCTTTGATGAAATTCCATTGTCGAATACCATTAGTATAATATAAAATCATTGTTATAATATTCGAGTGACCTCCCTTTGATCTAACTCCATTGTTGAATACAATTAGATTAATATACAATCATTATTATAATATTCGAGTGACCTCCCTTTGAGGTAGCTTCATTGTCGAATGCCATTAGGTTAATATACAATCATTGTTATAATATTCGAGTGACCTCCCTTGTATGTAACTTCATTGTGGAATACCATGAGAATAATATACAATCATTATTATAATATTCACGTGATCTCTCTTTGATGTAGCTTCATTGTCGAATGTCATTAGATCAATATACAATCATTGTTATAATATGCGAGTGACTTCCCTTTGTTGCAGCTTTATTTTTAAATACCATTAGTATAATATACAATCATTGTATAATGTGGGAGTGACCTGCCTTAGATGTAGCTTCGTTGTCAAATACCATTAGAATAACATACAATCATTGTTATAATATGCAAGTGACCTCTCTTTGATGTAGCTTCATTGTCGAATACAATTCGTATAATATACAATCATTGTTATAATATACAAGTGACCTCCCTTTGATCTAACTCCATAGTCGAATACCATTAGATCAATATACAATCATTGTTATAATATGAGAGTGACCTCCCTTTGATGTAGCTTTATTGTCGAATACCATTAGATTAATATACAATCATTGTTGTAATATGCGAGTGACTCCCTTAGATGTAGCTTCGTTGTTGAATACCATTAGATTAATATACAATCATTATTATAATATCCGAGTGACCTCTCTTTGATGTAGCTTCATTGTCGAATACCATTAGAATAATATACAATCATTGTTATAATATGTGAGTGACTCCCTTAGATGTAGCTTCGTTGTCGAATACCATTAGATTAATATACAATCATTATTATAATATTCGAGTGACCTCTCTTTGATGTAGCTTCATTGTCGAATACCATTAGATTAATATACAATCATTGTTATAATATGCGAGTGACTCCCTTAGATGTAGCTTCGTTGTCGAATACCATTAGATTAATATACAATCATTATTATAATATTCGAGTGACCTCTCTTTGATGTAGCTTCATTGTCGAATACCATTAGATTAATATACAATCATTGTTATAATATGCGAGTGACTCCCTTAGATGTAGCTTCGTTGTCGAATACCATTAGATTAATATACAATCATTATTATAATATTCGAGTGACCACTCTTTGATGTAGCTTCATTGTCGAATACCATTAGAATAATATACAATCATTATTATAATATTCGAGTGACCTCTCTTTGATGTAGCTTCATTGTCGAATACCATTAGAATAATATACAATCATTGTTATAATATCTGAGTGACCTCCCTTAGATATAGCTTCGTTGTCTAATACCATTAGAATAATATACAATCATTGTTGTAATATGGGACTGACCTCCGTTTGATGTAGCTTCGTTGTCGAAAATGATTGTCAAAATTAGTAACGTATACAAGAATTATAGGAGTCAGCGAGATAGACTAAAATACATACTAGCAGAATACCCGGAATAAGCCAGGATTGAACGAGATACATGCAAATGAATGCTAGCAGAATACACGGGCGCTTGGGATTGAATGAGATAGATGCAAATATATACTAACAGAATACCTGGCATTATCTGGGATTGAATGAGATTGATTGAAATATATACTAGCAGAATTCCTGGGATTGTATAAGATGGCCGCACCTATACACTAGCAGAATACCCGGCATTGCTCAAGATTGAATGAGATAGGTGAGAAAATATACTAGCAATATCCCTGGCGTCGCCCGGGATTGAAGGATATTGATGGAAATTTCTATTAGCAGAATCCCTGGTGTTGTCCCCTGCTGAATGAGATAGGGGTAAATTTATACTAGCTGAATAATCAGCGTCACTCTGGATTAAATGGGGGTGGTAGAATATAAAGTTTCTACCAGAAATGGCTTAAACTGTTTTCTATCTCAAAATTACTTTATTTGCGAAGCCGATTCCGGATATGGTTTAAACAGTTTACGATCTACAAATTAGATTAATACATATATATTGTTGGTTTAATATGAAAGCTTACTAGGCCAGTTTCTAGGGGGGGGGGGTGATCTATATTTTTTTGAATATTTTATGTTATCATCCGGGCATGATATGAGGGTTGGCGAGGTGGGTAGAAAGAAGCATGATTATGTTAATTTACAGTTCTCTTTTGGGGTTGGGTTGGAGAGAGTAATGTCCGTTTTGAGGTCAAAGAGTATATGAAATTGTTTCATATATGTATTTCAATTACGCGTCTTAGTGTAGGTAAAATTATTTAAAATATGTGTTGTATATTCACCGTCCTTGCAAAGGTAAAATTATTTAAAATATGTGTTGCATATTAACCGTCCTTGCAAAGGTAAAATTATTTTAAATATGTGTTGCATATTCACCGTCCTTGCAAAGGTAAAATTATTTTAAATATGTGTTGTATATTCACCGTCCTTGCAAAGGTAAAATTATTTCATATACATGCTGTAAATTATCTACCTTAGGTAAGATACAATTATTTCATACGTCTAATACCCGTCCTAGCTAAGTAAAATATTCTTTTGCTCGAAATAGCAAATGATGCATAGACATTAAAAATTTCTCACTCCTGAGAATAACAAATACATTTAAAATCAAATTTAATTTTCTCATTGTTTATACGGTCGCGAGCAACGCCGGGTAGCTCCGCTAGTAATATAATATTAATAACAATAATAATAATAATAATAATAATGTTCTTGATAGTAATAATAGTAAAATTAGCAATACATAATAATAACAAAGATGATACTACTACTACTACTACTACTACTACTACTACTACCAATAATAATAATAAATAGTAACAGTAATAATAATAAATAAATATGTATATGTCTGTATATAGTATATAGTAATGTATATATATATATATATATATATATATATATATATATATAGATTTGTATATAAATATATTTGTATATGTATATATATTTGTATATATTTATATATATATATATTTGTATATATATTTATATATATTTATATATACATATATATACAAATATATATATACATATATACAAATATAAATATATATACATATATACGTATAAATATATATATATATATACACTAATATATTTATATACAAATATATATATATATATATGTATATATATATATATACATTATTATATCGATACATATGTATGCAGACATATACATCTTTATCTATTACTAGCAGGGGTGGCCGGCGTTGCTCGGGTGTTTGGAGGTGTATGCTGTGCAAAAAAACAAAAAAAATGGTTGATTTTTTTTAAACTTTGACCCCTATTATGACCCCTTAAAATTTATTGTTTCGGGCTCAAATCACTTTATTAAGTTAGATCCATGTTCAAGGAACCTAAATCTAAAATTTCAAGTGTCTAGACCCAAAATTGTCGGAGGAGTTTGGTAGAGTTCCTAAAGGTCAAATCGTTGAAATTTGACCCCTTAACAGCCAAATTTCTGGCTGACACCCGTCACATCGATTTTCCCAAATCTCAGTACCCGGTATTTCAAATTTCGAGTCTATAGACTAAAAATTGACAGAGTTATTGCGTAGGGAAATGTACACAGACAGACAGACAGACAGACAGACAGACACGTTCACTTTTATAGATATATAGATTGTCACTGTTACTATTTATTATTATTATTGGTAGTGTAGTTTTATCACCTTTGTAGATATATATATATATATATATATATATATATATATATATAAAATCATTCAAACATGGTAGTGTTTGAATATATGGTTAACTGGCAGTTTTAGTCATTTAGAACTGCTATATATATATATATATATATATATATATATATATATATATATGTATAAATATTTATATTTCTTGTATATATATATGTATATATATGTATAAATATTTATATTTCTTGTATATATATATGTATATATATGTAAATTTATATTTATATATATATATTTATATTTTTTATATATATTTATATTTTATATATATATTTATATTTTTTATATATATTTATATTTTATATATATATGTATATATATTAAAATATATATATATTTATATATCTATATATATAAAAATGTAAATGTTGGTTCGTTCGGAGTTAATTGTCTAAAAAAAACACTGGACGGATGGCTTCCACGTTTTGGTATAATATGTTTACTATATCCATGTGTGTTTTTATATATTTCTTTTTTATTATAACATTATACTTAATTTTTCTATGATAAATAGATAGATTTCTTTGTATCGAGAGGCCATTTTTTTTTATTTAGGGACAATTATTTATTACCGCTTCCTGTCACGTGACCAGTGTTACAATTTAGCGGTTTTCCTGCTATATCTGGAGATTTCGGTAACAATCTAGCGGGAAATTCTAGAAAATCTGGAGGTATTTGGCACCCACACACCCACATTAGAAAAGCGCTTGAAAATATTCAATGTAAGTAAAAAAAAAAAAAAGTAGCATTTATTGCCTTTGGTAACAATTGTTTATTGATTATTTGTTTTGTTTTTCACCTTTTTTTCGACTAACCATTCTTAAATCTCACTATAAAATCGATTTTTCCAAGTACATTTTAGGTGTGTGTGTGTGGGGGGGGTGTATTCCAACCTCCGAAGTTTGGGTTTGTATTACTGTACACATAGATTCGAAAAAGTTGTCAAAAAACAAATACATAACAAATAAATGTTATCAAAGGCATGTACAAAGTAAAATCTTTGGAAAATGTTAAATAGTGTTCTAATTGGTAAATGTCGGTGCGTTACTTACGGAAAATTTGAAAATTCGATGTTCCAAGTAAAAAAAAACAAAACAGATAAATTAACCCCCCCCCTACTCCAACTTGGTGTGCTTTCCTTTTCTTATTTTATTTCTTTTTCAGCTAATTTTAAATTTTCCACCCAAAAAGCGCTATAATGTATTTTTGAAAATTAGAAAATTCTATGTCCTGGAAAAAAAAAAATCCCATCCCCCCCAACGTTGGTGAAGCTGTTGTTTATGCTACAGCGTGCAGCATAAACGGCAGCTGCAAAATGGTGGAAAGAAGTTTGTGGGTTCAGGGGTAAATACCATGCAAACGGTAAATTTGCCCCAAGTTTGACTATCAGATTCGTTGTCAGCGACCTCAATTACCTATACAAAAACAAATTAGAGTGGTCGGTGTTCTGTAGTAGCGTATCTGGATATTTACCCTTTTTTTTTCTTGCTTACAAAAAATTCCATTAATACAGTAAGTTAGGTAAACTGACTTTTTCGTTTAAAAAATGGAATTATTTCCCTTTCGTTATTAACTTTTTTTTTTTTAATTTTTTTTTTTAATAAATATTTTGTGTTTTATATACATAAAGTACAATTGTTGAATGTTACTGTTTTGATTATATTCGTTTGGGGGGGCACAATTAAAAAATTAAGAAAGATTAAAATGAAGCGAAATTTAAGTTTCCGTTCCATTTTTACAACAACCGTAAAACAGTGCATACTCAGCAAGTTTTATCGTAATTTATAAGCATATTGAAACACTAAATCAACATTTTATTTATTTTTTTGCATAATTAATGATGGAAGTATTTTTCTGTTTATTTTCTTAACATCTGTAAAAAAAAATAAATAATTTGTACATTCTCTTAAAAAAAAGAATCAAACTTTCACATGTGTTCCATTTTAACAAACTGAGCCACAGCAACGCGTGGCCGAGTACAGCTAGTATATTTATATATGTATATATATTTATATACATATATATATATATATTTATATATATATTTTTTTATATATATATTTATATATTTATATATATATATATATTTATATATATATTTATATATATATATCTATATATATAAAAATGTAACTGTTGGTTCGTTCGGAATTAATTGTCTAAAAAACCACTGAACGGATGGCTTCCACGTTTTGGTATAATATGTTTACTATATCCATGTGTGTTTTTATATATTTCTTTTTAATTATAACATCATACTTAATTTTTCTATGATAAATAGGTGTTTTTCTTTGTACCGAGAGGCCATTTTTTTTTTTTATTTAGGGAGAATTATTTATTACTGCTTCCTGTCACGTGACTAGTGTTACAATTTAGCGGTTTTCCTGCTAGATCTGGAGATTTCGTTTGCAATCTAGCGGGGAATTCTAGAAAATCTGGAGATATTTGGCACCCACACACCCGCATTAGATTATTAAAAAAATAAAGAAAAGCGCTTGAAAATACTTTAAAACATAAAATAAACTCATTCATGTAAGTAAAAAAAAGTAGCATTTATTGCCTTTGGTAACAATTATTTATTGATTATTTGTTTTGTTTTTCACCTTTTTTTCGACTAACCATTCTTAAATCTCACTATAAAATCGATTTTTCCAAGTACATTTTAGGTGGAGGGGGGGGGGCATTCCAACCTCCGAAGGGGTTTGTATTACTGTACACATAGATTCGAAAAAGTTGTCAAAAAACAAATATATAACAAATAAATGTTATCAAAGGCAAGATAAGTTACTTTTCTGCCAAACTGGATATATTTTTCGTATTTTTATTCAATGTAACATATTTATTCAGCTCGAAAAACATACAGTGTTTACCGATGTATTCGAAAATTCAAGATGGCGTCTCACACCCTCTTTAACACCGTAAGTTTGGAAAAAGATGTTATAAATAAAAAACTATATAAAATACTATTAAAAACCCGCCGAATATATGTCAACCTATGTCACAGTAACATGTATTGAGTGAGTTTTTAACAGTATTTTATCCAGTTTTTTATTTATAACATCTTATCTCAAACTTACCGTGTTAAAGAGAGAATCAGACTCCATCTTGAATGTTCCAATACATCCGTAAACACTGTATGGTTTTCGAGCTGAATAAACATGTTACATTGAATAAAAACACGAAAAATATATCCAGTTAGGTAGAAAAGTAACTTATCTTGCCTTTGATAACATTTATTTGTTATATATTTGTTTTTTGATAACTTTTTCGAATCTTTGTGTACAGTAATACAAACGCATAGTGAGAAAACACGGAACATTATGGATTTTTTGGGGGGGGGATTAGCGATTTTTGAAAATTTCAGACGATAAGTTAAAAATCTAGCGATTTTCTGGACATTTCTTTCTCCTGATCTCGCGGGGTTTTTTTAAATCTCAGTTGACAACATTGCATCACTAAAAAAACACCACAGGCTTAATGTAAACAGAATGTGTTTACAATATCGATAAATTTTCAATAGGTTTAATTACATGATTATTGATAATGTAATCATATGATTGCACTTTAATTTAAATTAAGCACACGTGGTCGCAAAATGAATGCCGACGCTCAAAGTGTATACACATTTTGACTCCTCCCTTTACTTAAAAATTCACCAAAAATCAGGAAATTAACGAATTTTAATGAAAATTGCAGTATTTTTCAAATAATGATCGCAGAATATAATGAATAAATTATTTTTACTTAACTCTTAGTGAAAATGTTTTATTTTGTTTAAACAAAAAATACCTTTACTAAAGTTATGGTTTTCAGTAGTAAATAAAAAACGCAAGAATTTATTTTTGCTTTTTTTAAAGAATCGTAATTTGTAACAATAAAAAATAATTTTTATAGTAACATTACGAAAAAAGCCCCTAAAGTCCGTATTAATGTATTCGATATAACTCGAAGAAAAATGAATTCGCGTATACTATTCAGGAAATTAAAGATTCAATTAGATTCCTATTTCAGTCACCTAAATTATTTAGGGTGAAATGAGTTTAGAAATTTATAGCCAAACCTAAATATTTTTTTTTTTTGGTAAATATCCAGATACGCTACTACAGAACACTGACCACTCTAATTTGTTGGGGGGGGGGGGACGTTATGTTGCCCCCCCCCCGCTCGCGCCCCCAATGTAAAAAATAAAATCTTCGGAAAATGTTAAATGTCGGTGCATTACTTACAGAAAATTTGAAAATTCGATGTTCCAGGTAAAACAAAAAAACAGATTAAGTACCCCCCCCCTACTCCAACTTGGTGTGCTTTCCTTTTCTTATTTTATTTCTTTTTCAGCTAATTTTAAATTTTCCACCCGAAAAGCGCTATAATGTATTTTTGAAAATTAGAAAATTCTATGTCCTGGAAAAAAAAAATCCCCTCCCCCCAACGTAGTTTGCTTGGTGAAGCCGTTGTTTATGCTACAGCGTGCATGCGCGTAGCATAAACGGAAGCTGCAAAATGGTGGAAAGAAGTTTGTGGGTTCAGGGGTAAATACCATGCAAACGGTAAATTTGCCCCAAGTTTGACTATCAGATTCGTTGTCAGCGACCTCAATTACCTATAAAAAAACAAATTTGAGTGGTCGGTGTTCTGTAGTAGCGTATCTGGATATTTATCTTTTTTTTTTCTTGCTTAAAAAAATAGCATTAATACAGTAAGTTAGGTAAACTGACTTTTTCGTTTAAAAATGGAATTATTTCCCTTTCGTTATTAACTTTTTTTTTTTTAATTTGTTTTAAATAAATATTTTGTGTTTTATATACATAAAATACAATTATTGAATGTTACTGTTTTGATTATATTCGTTTGGGGGGGGGCACAATTAAAAAATTAAGAAAGATTAAAATGAAGCGAAATTTAAGTTTCCGTTCCATTTTTACAACAACCGTAAAACAGTGCATACCCAGCAAGTTTTATCGTAATTTATAAGCATATTGAAACACTAAATCAACATTTTATTTATTTTTTTGCATAATTAATGATGGAAGTATTTTTCTGTTCATTTTCTTAACATCTGTTAAAAAAAATAAATAATTTGTACATTCTCTTGAAAAAAAGAATCAAACTGTTCTCTGCTTTCACATGTGTTCAATTTTAACAAACTGAGCCACAGAAATGCGTGGCCGGGTACAGCTAGTATTTATATATATATATATATTTATATATATATATTTATATATATATATTTATATATATATATTTATATATATGTATATTTATATATATATTTATATATATATATTTATATATATATATATATATTTATATATATATATATTTATATATATATATCTATCTTCTATATATCTATAAACACAGA